>NW_027507748.1:431913677-432328677 GCF_037356315.1 Lithobates pipiens
AAAATGTTCACCTTGGGCCCAAAGTGTCAATATTTTGTGTGGCTACCATTATTTTCCAGCACTGCCTTAATCCTCTTTGGCATGGAGTTCACAAGAGCTTCACATGTTGCCACTGGAGTCCTTTTCCACTCCTCTATGATGACATCACGGAGCTGGTGGATGTTAGAGACCTTGCGCTCCTCCGCCTTCCATTTGAGGATGCCCCACAGATGTTCAACAGGGTTTAGGTCTGGGGACATGCTTGGCCAGTCCATCGCCTTTACCCTCAGCTTCTATAGCAAGGCAGTGGTAGTCTTGAAGGCATGTTTGGGGTAGTTTTGTTGGAACACTGCCCTGCGGCCGAGTTGCCAAAGCGAGGGGGGGATCATGCTCTGCTTCAGTATGTCACAGTACATGTTGGGATTCATGGTTCTTAGTGAACTGTAGCTCCCCAGTGCCGGCAGCACTCAAACAGCCCCAGACCCTGACACGCCCACCTCAATGCGTCGACTGTAGGCAAGACACACTTTGTACCTGGTTGCTGCCACACACGCTTGACACCATTTGGATATGCGTGTTTGTACCTTGTACAAAAGTCCGATGGTTTTGCGTACACGCGAATGGACTTTGCTCCATCGGACTTATGTTGTCAAAAAGTTTGTCCGTTCGCACAGCCAGCAAAAGTTCGATGAAAATGGAAAAAAAAGTTTGTCTGATGGAGTGTACACGGTCAGATGTTGCTCCAATACAGCCAATTGGCAGGTTTGTTGTCAAAAAGATTGTGTTTACGGGCCTTTACAATGGCCTGTTTCCCTGCATGAACAGCTCCTTTGAACACATGATGTAGGTTCACAGCAATAGATTCCAAATGCAAATAACACACTTAGAATCAACTGTAGACCTTTTACCTGCTTAATTGATAAATAAATAATGAAGGAGTAGCCCACACCTTGCCATAAAGCAGCTTTTGATTTAATTGTCCAATTACTTTTGGTCCCTTGAAAAAAAGGGGGGGGGGGTGGCTATTAAGTGCTATATTTCCTAAACCCTTCCTCCAATTTGGATGTACATACGCCCAAATTAAACCAGAGAGTGCGAGCCCATATCCATTATATAAAATTATAGCTTGAATACGTTTTGGTAAATTCCTGAAAAAAACTAATTGTGCCTGTGTGCAAATATATCTGGACCTTTTATAATTTTATGTTGCGACAATACATGCTTTATATTCAGTACCTGGAAAGCAACAAGATAACATAGTGCAGCTGGTTCCAATGATGCCTTCCACTGAACTTCACTGTGCTGAGCCATTTTCAATAACTGAGTTGCAGCATGCATGTAGTAGTGACCCCGCATTTCAGCAAATGTAATAGACAAGTCGTCTGTGCCATCTGCATGGGGCTTCAGTGTCCAGAGTGCTTGATCGAAACTGATAGGAGAGAATGACAACATTTTATATACACCTTTACATGATCTTGCTTAATTCTTTTTTGTGCATTGAATAAAAGCTAGAATTCACTGGGATTAGCGCCTTTAACTGCTAGCCAGTTTTGTAATCACTTTAAAGTGGAAGTAAACCCATGGGAAGAAGAAGCAGAAGAAGCAGAAGCAGAAGCAGCAGAAGAAGCAGAAGAAGAAGAAGCAGAAGGAGGAGGAGGCATGCCGGGAATGCTAACTGCACATTGGCTGAAAACGATAGGGGAGTTTACTACCACTTTAAGGGCTTGTTCAGATGGAAAGTGGGCACTTGGCATGTGCTTCTGAAAGGTCAAAAGTTTAACCACTTGCGGTTTATAGGGCGTCAATTAAACATTCTACAGCGTCAGTGGTTATGCCAGGATGATGCCTACACCTTCTACAGGTTTGGCAGGGGGGGATTGGGGGAATCAGGGAGCTATGAACAGCTCGACCGGTGGCATCCTGTGGACTGAACTGATTGAATTGTTGAGATTATAAAACAAGGATGTCACTTACGCTTTAATAAAGTTTAGTAAAGGTTACAAGTCAATACCAGCTGTGAGTGTTTACAATTTTTATTTTTTATTTTTTTTAAATAAATAACTTAAGCCGACCCAGTTCATGCAAATACATATGCAAGTCTCGCATGCATATGTAAACATGTGCAATAATTCTAGCACCAAATCTGTGCAACTCTAAACTAGTAACCTGTAAAGGATAAAAAAATAAAAAATAAAAAAAAACTCCTTGGGTGAAATTTTAAGATATCGCAGTATGGAGCCATTCTATGAGCTTACACAGTTTTTAAGAGTGACGTTTGGTATCCATTTACTTGGCATTACATAATTTTTTTTACATTTTACCAACAAAATTGGGTAATATATGGTGTTTGCGTACACGAAAATTCATTAAAATTGTATTTTATCCCAAAAACGTGTGTTTAATAAACTGATGCGCAAATACCATATGGACAAAAAAATTGCAATACCCACAATTATATTCTCATTATGGCATGGGTAGCAAATGGATAAAAAGGAGCAAAATGTGGTATAAAAGAACTTTTGTCAATTAAGGCCTTTAACTGTGATGCAGTCTTCAGGGCCATACTCACGGGCCGAATATCAGGCAGCATAATGCCAGTAGATTGGCTGCTGTTGAAGGAGCATGACCGAAAAAGTTCTGCCGATCGGCACCCTCTCAACCAATGGCCGAGACCGCTGGCCAGTGTCTTCTAGCAGGGCCGTCCCTCTGTCAGAACACAACTCAGCGGGGCAGATTGCTGTATGAACATTGGGTAGTTACTACAACAGCTACTCCTGAGCTCTTCAGATTTTTTTTTTTCCATTCAGCCCACAGGGTTGAACGAAAGGAGAGGGGGAAAAAAAAAAAAAAGCGTACCAGGCTAGAAACCCTTCCGAGGCTGAAGCAGGTAAATTAAGAGGGGTAACAGATTTCAGGAGACCTTAACCCTTTCATGCCAAAAGACTATTTCTGACATTTGTTGCTTAAAAGTTAAAATCCCTATTTTTTGCTAGAAAATGACTCAGAACCCCCAAACATTTTTTTTTGGGCAGAAACACACACACACACACACACACTAAAGTTAGCCTATTTTTTTTTTTTTTTTTTTTTTTTTTTTTTTTTATGTATAATGTGAAAGATGTTAGGCCAAGTAAATAGATACCAAACATTTCATGCTTCAAAATTGTGCACACTTGTGGAATGGCGGCAAACTTAAAAATCTCCATAGAAAAAAAAAAAAACTTATCAGATTAGAGTTACAGAGGAGGTCTAGTGCTAGAATTATTGCTCTCGCTCCGACGATACCTCACATGTGTGATTTGAACACCAAATGACTTGCATGTGCGTTTTCTTTGCTGCGTGGGCACGCAAAAAACAAAAAAATTCGATTATTTTTTTTTTTTTTGTACTCACCGTAAAACCCTTCTCTCTGTAATTCGACTGACCCAGCTCCTCTCTTAGCCATTGGGTTGTTACGCCACCTTTAGGAGAGGACTAGGCGTAACATGTTATGAAAAACACAGAACTTTTAGTTCTGCCCAAGGGGCGGTCCCTTAGGTAACAACCCCCCAGCTTGCCATGCAACCTCAGTAAGTCAACAAGCAGTGTAACTTAAAGAAAAATAGGAGGGGCGAGTGCTGTGTCAATCGGTGAATTACAGAGAATTTTTTTTTACGGCGAGTACAAAAAAAAAATCCTATTTTCTCTTATATTCACCGACTGACACAGCTCCTCTTAGCCATTGGGACGTCCCCAAGCAGTGCCAAAATGAGGAGTGGGAAAACAGCATAACAACTTCAACCACCATGGCATGTGGGAACTAGAATAAAACTTTACCCACAAAAACCACCAAAAACAGTACTCTACCCTCACACCGCATCAAAACTGTGGTAACAAATGCAACAGTGCATTAAGTGTACTTTTTTTTTGTTTTGTTTTTTGGGTAAAAACAAACAAACAGGAAAAAATGTAATGTGCACTTACAATTATAAAGCCGCTTGCAAAACTTTGCAGCCAAAACAGGCATCCGCCGATTCACTGACATCTACCTTGTAGAATTTTGTAAAGGTGTAAACAGACGACCAGGTTGCCGCTTTACACACTTGAGCGACAGACGGTTGTTGTCGGAAGGCCCAAGACATTCTGACTGCCCTTGTGGAGTGGGCCATGACCGGAAAGGGGGGCACCTGCCCCTTCAATGCATAGGATTGTACTACAATCTGTCAGATCCACCTGGAAATGGTGGCCGAGACCGCCATGCCTTTCTTCGGAACAAAACGGAGTCTGTCTGCCAGGGCTCCCTTCCAGAAGTCAAATACACCTTCAGAGCCCTAAACACGTCTAGGGAATGGAGGGCAGCCTCCTTAGGATGTGTCGGCTTAGGACACAGATGGTAACACAATGTCTTCATGGATGTGAAACGCCGAAACCACCTTTGGCAAAAAAAAAAAAAAAAAAAAAAAAAGAGAAGAAGGTTGCGGACGCAACACCAACTTATCCTTGTTGATAACCAGGTAGGGTGATTTGCAGGACAAGGACGCCAGTTCCGAAACCCCCCTGGCCAATGTAACGGCCACTAGAAAGACCACTTTCTGGGAAAGAGTCAGAGGGATCTCTGATATTTTCAAATGGTAGTTTTTGCAGCGCCGATAACATGTTCAGATACCAGGGGGGTAACGGTGGATGCACCGGAGTAACTACATGCCACACCCCTTGAACAAACGTGCGCACTAGCGAGTGAAATGCCAGGGGTCGCTGGAGAAAAAAAAAAAAAAAAAGACAGCCAAAGCCGATTCGTCCTTTTATGGTGCTCAAAGCCAACTTCTGGTCTACTCCTTGCTGAAGAAACAAACACTGGATATAGAAAAGGAGCGTGGATGCCATCCTTTCTCCTCACAAGGAGATGTAGGCCTTCCAGGTACGATGATACATCTTCTGAGAAGAAGATTTCCGTGCCCTCAGCACAGTTGGGATCACAGAGTCCAAAAGACCATGGTTCCTCAAAACCTGGCTCTCAATAGCCATGCCGTTAAAATCAGCGATGGTAAAGCAGGGTGGAGAATCGGACCTTGAGACAGGGTCTTCTGGTAACGGCAGTCGCCAAGGAGAGTCTGCCACCAGGTGCACTAAGTCTGCATACCAGGGATGCTGAGGCCAATCAGTATTACTGGGATCACCTCTGCCTCCACTCTGCGAAGCAGACGTGGTAATAGTTTCAGTGGAGGGAATGCATAGATCAGCTGCTACTGATCCCACGGAGCCACCAGTGCATCTGACGCGTCAGCCCACAGATCTCTTTTCATGCACACGAATCTAGGTCACCTTCCGATTGAGACAGGAGGCCAGAAGATCCACATCTGGTGTGCCCCACCGCAGGTACAGTAGCCTAAACACCTCCGGATGCAACGCCCATTCTCCTAGGTCCAGCATCTGGCGACCTAGTCCACCTGCCAGGTTTTCCACTCCCGGGATGTAAGTGGCCGACAGGGCCGGTACATGTCGCTCTGACCACCGCAGTATGTGAGCGACCTTGCGTGCAGCGGCCGAGCTTCGTGTTCCTCCTTGGTGACTGACGTATGCCACAACCGTGGCATTGTCTGACTGGATCCTGATCGGACGCCCTTGCAGTCTCATCGACCAAGTGGACAGGCATAGCCTGATCGCTCAGTTCGAGCAGATTGATTACTCCACCCCAGCCTAATAGGCTGGTGTCCGTTGTGATCACTGTCCATGTCAGAGGTAGGAACGACTTCCCGGACTGAAATGCCGGGGACCTCAGTCACCAGAGCAGGGAATCCCTGACTAACTGGCTCACCTGAATCCGCCGATCCAGGGACAATGGAGATTTGTCCCATTTTGTCAAAATCTCCTTCTGCAGGAGTGGAACTGGGCATACGGTACTGCCTCGAAGGAGGCCACCACGAGTCCCAGGACTCGCATGCAGAAGCGTAGCAACAACCACTTGAGGTTCCTCAGCAGTTTTACCGCAGCTCTGAAAGTCTGCAGCTTGTCTGAAGGGAGAAACACTCTAGCTTCCATGGAGTCCAGCAGTAAGCCTAAGTACTCCTAAACGCTGAGTCGGTACGATCACCGGCTTCTTTAGGTTCAACAGCCACCCAAATTCCTGCAGGGTCTGCATGGTGATCGCCACATCCTCCTCTAACTCTGAGGTGGAAGATCTCTGGAGGAGATCGTCTAGCTATCCCACAATCGTGATCCCGCATTGCCGTAGCAATGCCAAAACAGGAGCCAATACCTTGGGAGAGCCACAAACTGGTAGTGGGCTTCTTCGACTGAATCGCAGAAACTTCTGATGCCAGAGGCATATGGGTATGTGCAGGTAGGCATCCTGGATGTCTAAGAACACCAGGGAGTCCCCTTGATGGAGTGCAGCGACTACTGAGTAAACGGATTCCATTCTGAACCTCTGTACCTTTACAAAGTAATTGAGGGCCTTAAGATCCAAGATTGTAGTTCCCAAGAAGGAAGGGGTACGTCCAAACAGGTTTGAGTAGAACCCCTGGAAGCTTATCCGGAACAGGTAACATCACCCCACCACTCAGCAGGTCCCTTACCGCCCCCAAAAGGGCCTCCTGGCAAGACGCAGAGTATCCAGGGCCACGTCACAAACGTACTTCAGGCTTTGCACTAGTTGGTCTGCTAGTTCCACGCAGACAGGAGAAGCCTGTTCTCCCAATTCGCGGTGCAACATTTTTGCCCACTCCGTGTCTGCGACACAAGTGTGGATGCCAGTACTGGTCACATGGTTGACCCCACAACCATAAACAAGGAATGGGCCACTGCCTCGGCCTTCCTGTCCATGGGGTCCTTCAATGCAGGACTCCCCCCTACTGGGATCGTGGTTACTTTATTTAACCTGGATACTGGGGGGGGGGGTTCACGACCGGAGGAGCCGACCATTTTTTGAGAAGGATCTCTTCAAAGGGGTAGCGCACCGCCATATATTTTGGGACTGAAAAGGTCCATTGCGGTCAACCCCATTCCTTGTAAATTAAACTTATCAAAATAAGTCAGATACGGGAACACCTTAGGTGAACGGGCTGGCTTACAGGACCAAAAAAGGACCGCTACATCAGCAGAGGGATCTGCTGGCTCCTGAATTTTCAGGGTATCACGCACAGCTGTTATACGTGCTCCAACAAGCGATTTGTCGTGCACGTACCCAGGCGGTGACTCATCCTGTCTGAACGGTCTTGGTCAGCATCATCGGAAACGACAGAACAGGGGTCACCTGCCTCAGCAGGGCCCCGAGTCTGCATCAGAGCTCTCCCCGGGGGAGGGGGGGTTGGGGGGGGGGCAGGGGCCGCTTTTTAGCACCTTTGTGCCCACGCACGGCCTCCATCTTGGCAACGAACTAATTGAGGACCGCCGACAAAGCATCCAGAGGCACTGCACAATCTGCAAGCGAACCAGTTAGAAATTGCCTGGATTTCAGGGGAAGAAACACCAGTTTCTGAAGCCGTGCTGACCCTACCCGCCACCTGAAGGGGACTTAGGACAGCGATGGTCCCACCCTCCTAATTGCTGCTGGCTGAGGGGCTCTTTCCCGCAGGACTCACCACCCCGACTGGTTCTGAGCTCTCCAGCTAGTAGTGCCTGTGTCCCTTGTCAGCTCGCAGGTGCATAGCTCACACTGTCATCCAGAGCTGCTGCTTATGGCGCTGACAACGATCCACAATGTGTTCAGGCTCCAAGAAAATGCCAGCCGAGCGTCCAGAATAAAGGATATAAACACAGGTAAAATGGCTGCCAAGCTACAGGAAAGCATGCTGCTCCTTGAGACTGACCAAAAAAAACTTGCTCAGGCTACAAGAAAATGGCCACTGGGTGTCTAGTATAAAGGACAAATACACAGGGAAAATGGCCAAGCTACAGGAGAACACGCTCCTTGCCCTCACCTAAGATGGCCGCCGAACACTCAATACCATGAGGGACAGTGACAGAGAAATGGCGGTGAACAGCGCCGCAGCAAATCGACAGCCACAGCCACCCTCCAGGGAGAGGGAAGAAAAAAAAAAAAAAACAAACAAACAAAACAAACAAACAAACACACACACACACAGGGCACGGCCAGCCAGCGCAGTCCCCACCCCCCAGCACATGACACACACACACACACACACACACACCGCTTAGCAGCCACATGCAGCATACCTCACAGCGAGGGGGGGGGGGGGAGATAGGGAGGTGAGGGACCCCCGAATCGGCCTCCCAGGGAATGCTCAGCCCCACTGAGGCAGGGAGAGCTGTACTTACCAGTCCTGCAGAGCTGGGAGACATTCCATCACAGACCCATTCTCCGATCAGTACCGGGTGGCTGTTGGCCCACCACACTGACACAGACATCAGTAGCCCAGTCATACGTGTCCCCCGGAGCATTAACGCTCACCGACCACCTCTGGAGCGGAGGTACGTCGTGGCTGACCCAGCGCATAGTTCTGGTCTGCACATGCTCGCTGGTCAGACTACAAGGATAAGGGTATCCAGCCTGTCACCCAGCCGGCTGTTAATAGCAGATCACAGGATCTTTAATCTTGCACAAAAAGCAAAGCTTCTGCAGATAACATGGAGCGATTGGCCCGCAGGGTTCCTAGGTCCTTCTCCTTCACTAGGCAAAATAAAACTGAGGCTGCATGTCAGGCTGGGGGGGTTGTTACCCAAGGGTCCGCCCCTTGGGCAAAACTAAAAGTTCTGTGTTTTTCATAACATGTTATGCCTAGTCCTCTCCTAAAGGGGGCGTAACAACCCAATGGCTAAGAGAGGAGCTGTATCAGTCGGTGAATATATAAAGAGAATTTTATTTTTGTTTCCCCCCACATGGTCACTTTAAAGAAAAAAAAAAAAAAAAGTGATCACTTTTATTACTGTCACCAGGAATGTAAACATCCCTGGTGACAGTAATAGGTGGTGACAGGTACTCTTTATGGAGTCTAAAAGACCCCCAATCCCTCCTATGCACTTCAAAGTATTCAGATCGCCAAAAACTGATTCTGAATACAATTTGAATTTTTTTTAAATGGCGCCATTGGCAGCCGAGTAAACCGGAAGCGACGTTGCTTCGGTGTTTACACAAAGGAGACTGGAATGAAGCCATTTCCGGCTTCCTTCGAGTATCACTATAGCCGCCAGGAAGTGCCGGATCGTCTCTCGTGGTGGGATGGGAAGCCGGGAAGAGGCAAGTGGATTTTAGGCACATTGGGTGTTGTCCCTGAAGAGCCGACTGCCCTGTCTAAACAAAAAAAAAAATAATAATAATAATAATAATAATAAATGGAACCAGGGTGATGCATGCATCATCCTGGTATAAACACCCTTAAAGCCGATGCCACATGAGTGTACGGTCAGTGCTAAGGGGTTAAGCTTTAAAGTGGTTGTAAACTCTCCCCTGCAACTTTGTCCCATGTAAAATCGGCATAAAAACCCCCAATGAACACTGCTTGTAGATATCTCCTTACTTGCTTCGTATTGTTGTAATCCTTTTTGTTTTCTTCTTTAGAATGACATCACTGATCATGCCAAGATCTCCCCTGAGTTACGGCACACTATGTGCCTGTTATCAGGACTTGCTACGGCACACCACTGATATCCCAGGAGGCTTCACAATCATTCAGAGCTTCCTCCTACAGCCCATGTGACATCACATGCAGTGTAAAGCAGGGCATGGAACAGCATTACTGCAGCCTTATCAGCTGAAGCTGATGGACTCATACAGGCAAACACTAGATAATCAGCACAAGTAAATACTATGAAATAAAACAAGTCAATTATGAACAGGGAAGCAAGGTTGCCATAGAAACGTTGGTTTGAGAAGGAGGCTTGGTTAACAGTACAGGAAGTGCTCAATGTAAGGGCAAAAAATACACTCCACTGGACTCAGAAAACAATACTTAAGATGGCGCTGCCTTACCCCTGGAAACAAGTTTTTTTAAAGTTTCTTTAAACAGCAATATGCGATTTGGGCTGGATTACAGTGGCTATAGTTTGATAATTACTTATTATAATGGACTAAATGAAAAGCAGCATCAGAGTGGGAGAGTTTACTTCCTCTTTAATAAATCGATTTTTAATGCAGCTCTTACATTTTTTCCAGAACACATTTATTGAAGGTTTTACAATTAACTGGTACATACATCAACATTCATTAGAATGAGGTACTATACCTTCAATGGAGTAATGATGAAAGTGTCGCTCCTTATGGCAATCAAAAGTGCATTAAAATGGCTCATCTTTTCTGATAGAGAGCATATGCGCAGCGCTTACATTTTTAAGTAGTAACTTCATACACAGTAAGTCAGATACAGTCACACCCTCTAAAGGCCATCTGAATGTGCAGTTGTGTGTGTGTGTGTGTGTGTGTGTGTGTGTGTGTGTGTGTGTGTGTGTGTGTGTGTGTGTGTGTGTGAAATATGATTAGAAACTGGCAGAAACAGCATCTCATAAACCTTCCCCAGGACCTGCTCTACAAAAAACACTTAAAGCCAACTTCAGGAAGCCTGCCATGTCATTTTTTTTTTTTTTTAATACCAAGTATTATGAAAAGAAATTCTATTGGGTGAACACGACGTTACCTGTTCCATGTCTAAAACATTCAAAAATTATTGGCACAAACATAAGTAGTAACCAAGATGACAGGGAAGAAAAAATAAACAAGATACCTTTTAAGTGCTAGCCTGCTTTCCAGTACATCTCTGGTAGAAAGCGTTACAAGGACAAGGTCTGCAAGTGCAAGCAACAGTTCCTTGTTTATTGTTCTCCAATTGCTTTTAGCTGGAGCGTGAGAGGCCAAATATTCCTGGAACACAAAATCACAAATAAACCAGCTTAAAACCAAATAAGCATCAGTACAGAATCCCATTTCTGGCATCTTGCTTTCCAAAGTCATAGGCTGATACCACTTTCCGAAGCGATGCATTCACTGTGCTTAAACCAACCTCTGGACTCAGCTTTCCACTCCCCTTTGCTGCATTCAGCTGCTGGAAGCAAAGAAATATCCTCAGCTTTTTGGTAGCTATGACACATGTGACAGATTCTCTTGATCTGAGGATGGATTCTGGATAGGCATGGTGGTCTAAGGTGCCCAGTGCTTGTGAGAAAAGGTGTTAAATAGTAAAGGCTTTTTCTCTAAAATAAAAAAAAAACATCTTCTCTGTGTGCTCTCATAGCAAGCCACGTGTGCGGGTGTGCTGAGCCAGGCTGTATGCATCTGCAGATACACACAGCATGGCTCAGCTACATTTCCTCCTCACCAGATTTTACCAACAGCAGCAGGGGCCAACAGCTTCGGCTACTCTGTCTGTCCTGTGAGGGAAGGGAGAGAGACCACCGCTGCATCAAAGGAGGATTTGGGTAAATATTTGGGGGGGCGCAATCAGCTGCAAATGTTGTAGGAGCGCAGGGTCAACCAAGACAGGTCCTGGTCTCTACTCATTTGTCTAGTTAACAAAATCTGACAAATAGACATGGCAGAAATTGATGGCTGCAGGGCTGGACCTGCAAGCAAATAAGACATTTCAGAAGGCTTCAAATACCGATCAGATTCCTTAAAAGAGGGAACATACACATTAGGAACTGAAAACTGAAATGGCAGGATCCACTAAAGGAAAAGCACACTTCATCTTCAAAAAGTTTTTTTTCATAGGATAAATCTTCAACATAAACCCATCATCTTAGTTTACATAAGGGCTTGTTTTGGATGAAGAGTTGGGCATCAGGCAGACTACTTTATGCCGTGTCAACTCATGCGTAAACAAAGTGCATTTGGCACAAATATATAGCTTATAGGTCGCAATCTATGGTCAAAGGAAAGAAAAATCCTTTGCAATCTAAGTAGTGAGACACTTTTAAATGCACACTATCCCATTTGAATGCAAGCCAACATTATACATTGGCTTCCCCATCCCCCCACTGTGTCAATCTCATCCAGGTTTGCCTTCATCCTTCCCTCCCTCAACATGCCCTTGGTAGACAAAAAAGAAGTCCCCTCAGTTGTAAGGTTATTGTGGTGTCTGAGCAGGGGACAGCTCTGTCAGTGCGAGTGAAGCAAGACTGAATGCAGTGCCAGAGCGGGGAGGAGGCAAAGAGGGAAAATTGAAGCCAAGGCTGAATACACTGTTTGCCACCAAATTACTTTTAAAATGGTAGGATTAAACACATCCAGTATGTGAAGCACATAAAAAAAAAAACAAACACACAAAAATATCAAAGAATTAGGAGAGAAAAAGAAAATAAATACCTTTAAAACTTGCACAACACATGAGCACCACTCTAAGTGTGTGCGTAAAACTCTTCTCTCTGGCTTCAGACAGTGGATCACAGCTTCATCTAGTCTCTTACTTGACCGAAATAACTCTACAAGTCTAATATTGACAAAAACATCATTGGGCCTTGCAAAGAGTTCCGACTGAATTAAATCAAACAACTGATTCCAGCCTGCTTCACCTTGGCAGTTTAAGAGCTGCTCCTGGGGGGAAAAAAATAAATAAAATTACAGTCTACATGAGAAGTGAAGACTCCCAAGCGGTATACAACAGATACACTCCACAGACCTGCACTGGAAACATCTAACAAACAGTAATAGATCTCGGGGGGAAGCAACACTTTAAGCAAACATACATTATAATCAAGAATACTGCAGGGATGGAAAACAAATACATCCTGGCCACTTGATAAAACTGGAACAAAAACATTCAAAAGTAAGATCCACAATTTGCATCACGATAGTTGGTTTCTTCCACATACATCTTAAAATATACAAGGGAGATCTATATTGGTTTTTTTTTTTAGACGCATCATAGAAGCCTAGCTTAAAACAGGCCCTACTTGCTAGAAAAATGGCATCTCTAGAATTCATTAGTGAGCACAGTAGCATGGATAAATGCCTTACCTGGAACTTCCACAACCTGAAAAACCGATTGAAATACTTGAGTTCCAGGATAAGAGTACTCTGGCCAGTCAGTTTTTGGAACTCTAAAAAGAGGTTAAGGGTCCTTTCACATGTGGTGGATCAGGGGTGATCCACCCTGTGGATATCCGCTTGCTCAGCAGGGATCGCTCCATCAATCCCCACTGAGCAGGAATAAAAGTGATCCAATTTAAAAAAAAAAAAAAAAAAAAGGAGTGAAAAAAAATAAAAGTCAGCCCGTCCTTCTGAGCTTGTGCACAGAAGCAAACACATACGCAAGTCATGTAGAAATTTTTAAATTTTGCCTAAGTAGATTTTATCACTCCCTCCAAGTGCTCTCCCCGAACACTTGGAGGGAGTAGGAGCCCATCCAGCAGTCCTTTGGGAATGGGAGGAATGGGTTCTGAGGTAAAAGGGTACTGGTGGAGCAGGAAGACTGGACTCTCAGGACAGCACCTGACTCCCTACTTTTTTTCACTTGCCGGAGGAAAACACAAAAACTGATGAGCTGTGGGGGAGAAGCCTTTTAAAGTTCAGTTGAAGTGGCGTTTCCTTTTAGCAAGTGGGAGGAGCCACTCTCAGATGCGGTCCTAAAAGACGTTTAGGGAAAATGGGCTTTGTTACCGTAATATCCCTTTCTCTGGGTTAATTGATGGACACATCTTCCTTAGGCCCCTTTCACACTGGGGCGTTTTTCAGGCGCTACAGCGCTAAAAATAGCGCCTGAAAAAATCTGGCCCCTTTTACTCCGGAAAGCCGGGGGGCTTTCACACTGGAGCGGTGCGCTAACAGGACGGTGAAAAAAGTCCTGCTAGCCGCATATTTGGAGCAGTGTATTTACCGCTCCTACCCATTGAAATCAATGGGGCAGCGCGGCTATGCCGCCTCTGCAGCAGCGCTTTGCGGGCGGTTTTAACCCTTTTTCGGCCACTAGCGGGGCAGTTTTAACCCCCACTAGTGGCACGAAAAAGTGTTAAACCCGCCCGCAAAGCGCCGCTTTGCCGGCAGTATAGCCTCGCTGCCCCATTGATTTCAATGGGTAGGAGAGGTAAATACACCGCTCCTTCACCACTCCAAATATGCGGATAGCAGGACTTTTTTCACCATCCTGCTAGCGCACCGCTTCAGTCTAAAACGACGGTAAAGCTCCGCTAAAAATAGCGGCGCTTTACTGCCAACGCCCGCACCGCCCCAGTGTGAGAGGGGCCTTATTCTCGATCATAGGGTTTATAGAGCCACGTACAGGTGTAGGAGATTGGGCAGTCCTAGCTGTTATAAACCACTTCTCTGCTCTAGGCCAACCAGTTATTAACAAAGCAGTACAAGACAGAGGGGTGGTTGCTGCGTTTGTCAATGAGCTCAGAGAAAGGGATTTTACGGTGAGCAACAAATCTTATTTTCTCTTTCGCTCATTGACTAAAACAGGTTCCTTATTCTCGAACTATAGGGAGATCCCAAAGCAATGCCAAAAAATAAGGGGTGGGAGAAAACAAAGCCAACATCGACTAACAGGAGCTAAAACAGGGAAGGGAAAGGGGGCATCAAGAACCCCAAACACTCGTCTGCAAAACTTTGCAGCCAAAGCGAGAACAAGGCCCTTACTGGTATAAGTTTGAACCATCTACCTAAGCCACCTAGAAATGGTGGCAGAAGATACCACCAGACCAGTTCCACAGCCTGTCTGCTATGGAGATCAGGTTCCCTCTTTGATCAGACACCTGAACTGCCCATACCCCTGAAACACTAGGCAGAAATAACTGGTTAGCCTATAGCGGGGGGGGGGGGGGGGGGGGGTTTACACCAGCTAGGACTGTCCATGGACATTGGCGAGTTTTTCTGCCTAGGGACCTACTCCTGTAGGTTGCACTATAAACCCTATGGTTGAAAATAAGGAAGCGGTGTCCATCAATGAACAAAAAAAAGAGAAATATAGTTATGAAGTGGGTGCAAACCCAATTCATGAAATTTGAGCTGGGCACATATCTGCAGCGTTTTCTTCTCTCTTAAAAGCACGGTCTCCCGTGTGTTTCTTCGGTCCTGTAGCTCGGTTATCAGCCTGATAACTGACAAGTTCTCAGTTTCTGTCGCGGGAGGTTGCTATAAATAGATTAGTACAAAGCTGAACTATTACCAAAGAGCTCAGAGAGTCTCTGCCTATGTGGAGTGGGGGTATGTGCCTTTCCGCCAGTCAGCTGTCTTGGCTGTATGCCCAGGACTTCACACTCAGTGCTAAACAGTAACAGAAAATCTCTATCATAATGTAAACTAAAGAATATATAAAGCTGAAGACAGCAGATATACACATGTAAAACCCATGTAGGGAGATTTGTTTCATCTCTGTCATCTGATGCTGCTCACTTCACTGGGTAAATGCAAGGGTTTACACCCACTTTAAGGACAGAATGTATAGGGAACTACTGAGGAAGCTGCCATGATTACTGCACACTCAGTGGCCATGCTCCCCTTCCTAGCAAAGTCATCCTTCATGAGGTATTGATGAGCAAACATATCCATTAAATAACTTGTCAGGGAGTGTCCAGCCCACTAACAAAACAGAACATAGTTCAGGACAGAATATATGGAGAACTGAGGATCTTCTAGCAGCTGCCATGATTCTAGGGACAGTGCTTTCTGAAAGAAAGCCCTGCAAAACAGCCACTTCTGATCAATACACATTAGTTCTGCAAAACTGCTTCAAAAGGCCTTTTGAATCTACTTTAACTCTGACCCTAGAGATCCTCAGGCACAGAGTCCTTCCCATCATTAGGTACAAAGTTAGGCTAAAGTACACAGTCGTCATCTGCAAGTTCCTCCTCCATTAATCAAGAAGGGAGAGGTAACGTCTACATTTGCGACTCAACGCCCCAAACCAAAAAAGCTGACAACCATCATAGCATTCCCACAGACGACAAAGCCTCTAGTCATGTAGGAATTGGAGATAGGTGCCCCGGGAGGTAGTGAAAGTACTATTTAGAGAGAAAGGAGCCAGAAGGCCTCACTCCACATCCCCTCCTGTCGTCTGAGAAACATATGGCCTGATAACTAGCAAAATGGGACTTGTGATACAATAGCAATTACTAGCCAAGAAGTCACTGTGCTTCTGCACCAGATACCATTGGAGAGGTCCTAAAATGCCAATTCCCTTGCCTCCCCCCAAGGTCTGCTTACTTGGTCCTTGCAACTGCTGCGCCCAGCCGTTAGCAAAGGAATGATTCCAGTCGTTGGAGGTGTCAGCTGCTTCCCAATGCTTCTGAACAGCTGCCTAATGCTGCCGCTGTCCCCAGTGCCACTTTCAACATCGCCACGAAAGGAGCAAGATAGCTGAGAGATACCCCCAACCCTGCTTGCGACAATATCATCCCATACCACATGGGTGCTGGGCCACAGGGAAAGCAGAGGTAAGAGAACAACTCCATCACCAAAACAAACACCAGAATCTCCCCAGCTGCCTCTCATCACTACAGCATAGCGCTCAGGAGCTAGAAGATAGAGCAATACCAAAATACACAAGTGTAGATAAAATCTCTTGTATTGGGGGGGTTATATAAGGGGGGACTTCCTGTCTATTTTGCCAGTATCCAAACACCTGTAGGTGGCTCATAGCAGTGTAATAAAGGAACGATAAAGCTGCTCTGTGTTTTAGCATGTAGGATAAAAGGAAAATAGGGGGGGGGGGGGGGGGGATTTTGACGCTCTTATATAAAGATTTTAAAAACAATTTTCCCATAGCTTACTTTTAGTCTGTAGACAACAGGACTTCCAGGGAAAAGCTTAGCTGCTTTTTCCAACCAGTATTCTGCTCTGCCATCTGTGACATTGCTAGTGCATATCAATTCAGCAATCCTAAGAACGAGATCCTTCTGAGTAGGATTCAGTTCCAAAGAACGCTGAAATTAGAAGAAAAATAATGCATTATATAAAAACATACTTTTTTTAAATAAAATAGTACATTGAACTACTACTGAACAAATAGTATAAATCGCATAGCCCAGCAAACAGAATTTTAGTCATAACATAAAAAAATTTATAAAAAAAAGGCAATAAAAATAAACAGCATTTAAAATTGTACCTGACCACATATTACAGCAATATAGTAGCAGGAGATAAATACATGTCAACTAGGCATGCCTGCACATTTTTCATTGGCTTTCAGAGTATCCTCCCTATAAAGTCGCACTGGTGTGAACCAAGGTCCTGAGACTCCATGGGTGCTCTGGAAGCCATTGTATAGCATGAGAAAACATGGTGCCTTCTTTTCTGACAAACAGCTTTATATTTAATTATACAAGCGTTGTTAAAAAAAGTTTCCAAACTATAAAAAAAAAAAAGTGCAGAAAACTTTTTGAATACTCCTCGTATACACACACAATTATTTAACTATAATGCTTAAGTACCTTGTAGCAGCCAACAGCTTTATCAAAATTTTCTTCACGCTCAAAAAGCTGACCAAGAAACCTGTGTGCTTTTGGATCTCTTGCTTGCACATCAATATACGATGACACACATCTGAAAAATATTGATTAAGATTTTAAATTTTAAAATCTGAAACTTTTTTTTTTTTTAAAGAATACACAATGACCTGTATATATGGCTGTATTAGCATACGAGATAAAAATACAGTTTGGGGAGCAATTATAGCATTAATAACAGCACTAAAGTCAACTATTATGCAATTACATTGACTGACCCCTACCACACATAAGCACAAAGACAAAAAAACACTTTAACAGCCTAGCTATGCAGTCAGGAAGGGACAAAATGATTTAAAGGCAAACAAACACATGCATAACATGATTGGTTTCAAACTTCACTTTTTTGTAAAGTAATTTAAAATACCTCTTGGCGAGATCATACTCATTCGCTTCATAGTACAACTTGGCAAAAAGGAATCCTTTCATGGCTTTCTGGAAACAAAACAAAAAACAAAATCATGGAAGATTTTAAAAGCAAAAACTTATTTTCCCCATAAGAACTGTGGCTACCTGCATATTTTATGCTAATGCTCAATGTATAGGATTATGAAGATTTCAAACTATTTGACAGTTGCAAGATTCTGTCACAAAAGATACCTAGATGTTTACCATCTCCTTACACCCATCACAATTCAAAAACAGACATGCAGGGCTCCGCCCATATGGTGGGGTTGAATGAACTACCAAGTATCATCAGCAACCTTGGCAGAGGGCGCTAATGAGCACGCTTGTAGTTCATTCACCAGAACTGCAAGTTTCAAACTGATAATAGATATAGAAGTACTGGCTGAAAGCTGCAGGGCCTGTCTGCAGAAGAGCGATAATGCACCTTTAACCAGTTGCCGACCGCCGCACGACGATGTACGTCGATAGCATGGCACGGGCAGGCATATTGGCGTACATGTACGTCCCTTGCCTCCCGCGGGTCGGGGGCCCGATCGGGCCCCCGCCCGGTGCCTGCGGCGGTCGGTATTCGTGCGGGAGCGATCCCGGACGAGGGGACGGCCATTCGTTCATGGCCACCCCCTCGCGATCGCTCCCGACGAATAGGAATCCCCCGTGACATCACTTCCTCTCCTGTAATGTAAACACAGGAGAGGAAGTGATGTATTCTCTCCTCCGTGTCGGTATTTTTCGTTCCGACACGGAGGAGAGCGGATCGGTGAGTTGCACCAACACTCTACACACACAGTAGAACATGCCAGGCACACTCACACCCCCCCTTTACCCCCCGATCACCCCCCCAATTACCCCTGCCCCCCAGTCACAGTGACACCAATGTCATTTTTTTTTTTTTTTTTTTTTTTTTTTGCATTGGTGTCATTTGTGACTGTAATAACTGTTAGGGCAGTTAGAGTTAGCCCCCTTTAGTTCTAATGTACCCCCCTAACCCCCCCAATAAAGGTTTAACCCCGTGATCACCCCCCGTCGCCAGTGTCACTAAGGCTGGGTTCACATTGCAGCGGTTTATGAGAACGAATGTGATTCGCACCGCACTGCAGTGCAAATCACATCCGATCTCTGTGCGATTCGAGTTCAGCCATTCGCCGCACCCGCCGCACCCGCCACACCCGCCGCACCCACCGCAAATTCGCACGGGACCCTTTTTTTGGCCCGCAGCAGAATCGGATCGCATGGGTGTTCACACCATGCGATCCGAGTTTGCAGATCGCACTGCGATATGCGAACTGATCTGGGGGTGTCAGTAACATTTCACTGACACTCCCAGCAGTTCGCATAGGGCAGTGTGAACTGCCGCCGGGAGGCATGCGATGCGGGAACCCGCCGCGCATTCGTGGCGTTTCCGCATCGCTCCAGTGTGAACCCAGCCTAATAAGCGATCATTTTTCTGATCGCCGTATTAGTGTCACAGGTGACGCTAGTTAGGCAGGTAGGTATTTAGGTTCGCCGCAGCTTTTTATAGCGCCAGGGACCCCCATATACTACCGCATAAAGCCCCCTGATTGCCCCCTAGTTAACCCTTTCACCAGTGATCACCATATAACTGTTACAGGTGACGCTGGTTGGTTAGTTATTTTTTATAGTTTCAGGGCACCCGCCATTTATTACCTAATAAAGGTTTAACCCCCTGATCACCCGGCGGGTGTCATTTGTGACTAATAACTGTTAGGGCAGTTAGGGTTAGCCCCCTTTAGTTCTAAGGTACCCCCCTAACCCCCCCAATAAAGGTTTAACCCCGTGATCACCCCCCGTCGCCAGTGTCACTAAGGCTGGGTTCACATTGCAGCGGTTTATGAGAACGGATGTGATTCGCACCGCACTGCAGTGCAAATCACATCCGATCTCTGTGCGATTCGAGTTCAGCCATTCGCCGCACCCGCCGCACCCGCCGCACCCGCCGCAAATTCGCACGGGACCCTTTTTTTGGCCCGCAGCAGAATCGGATCGCATGGGTGTTCACACCATGCGATCCGAGTTTGCAGATCGCACTGCGATATGCGAACTGATCTGGGGGTGTCAGTAACATTTCACTGACACTCCCAGCAGTTCGCATAGGGCAGTGTGAACTGCCGCCGGGAGGCATGCGATGCGGGAACCCGCCGCGCATTCGTGGCGTTCCCGCATCGCTCCAGTGTGAACCCAGCCTAATAAGCGATCGTTTTTCTGATCGCTGTATTAGTGTCACAGGTGACGCTAGTTAGGCAGGTAGGTATTTAGGTTCGCCGCAGCTTTTTATAGCGCCAGGGACCCCCATATACTACCGCATAAAGCCCCCTGATTGCCCCCTAGTTAACCCTTTCACCAGTGATCACCATATAACTGTTACAGGTGACGCTGGTTGGTTAGTTATTTTTTTATAGTTTCAGGGCACCCGCCATTTATTACCTAGTCTCACTAGTGTACCCCTAAATTTAGGGGTGTCTACTTTCCAAAATGGGGTCATTTGGGGGGGGTTTGTGCCATCTTGGCATTTTATGGCCTTCAAAACTGTAACGCCCTTAGAAAGCCTGAAGGCGGTGCTTGGTTTTCGGGGCCCCGTACGCGGCTAGGCTCCCAAAAAGTCCCACATATGTGGTATCCCCGTACTCAGGAGAAGCAGCAGAATTTATTTTGGGGTGTCATTTCACATATGCCCATGGCATGTGTGAGCAATATATCATTTAGTGACAACTTTGTGAAAAAAAAAAAAAAAAAAAAAAAGTTTGTAATTTTCCCGCAACTTGTGGCAAAATATAAAATATTCCATGAACTCAACATGCCTCTCAGCAAATAGCTTGGGGTGTCTACTTTCTAAAATGGGGTCATTTGTGGGGGTTTTGTGCCATCTTGGCATTTTATGGCCTTCAAAACTGTAATAGGTAGTGAGAAGTGAACTCAAAAATGTACGCCCTTAGAAAGCCTGAAGGCGGTGCTTGGTTTTCGGGGCCCCGTACGCGGCTAGGCTCCCAAAAAGTCCCACATATGTGGTATCCCCGTACTCAGGAGAAGCAGCAGAATTTATTTTGGGGTGTTATTTCACATACGCCCATAGCATGTGTGAGCAATATATCATTTAGTGACAACTTTGTGTAAAAAAAAAAAAAAATTTTTTTTTTGTCATTATTCAATCGCTTGAGGCAAAAAAATAAAATATTCAATGGGCTCAACATGCCTCTTATCAATTTCCTTAGGGGGTCTACTTTCCAAAATGGGGTCATTTGGGGGGGTTTTGTACTGCCCTGCCATTTTAGCACCTCAAGAAATGAGATAGGCAGTCGTAAACTAAAAGCTGCGTAAATTGCAGAAAACGTACCTTAGTTTGTAGATGTGACAACTTTTGCGCAAACCAATATACAATTATTGACTTTTTTTTTACCAAAGACATGTGGCTGAATACATTTTGGCCTAAATGTATGACTAAAATTGAGTTTATTGGATTTTTCTAATAACAAAAAGTAGAAAATATCATTTTTTTTCAAAATTTGCGGTCTTTTTACGTTTATATCGCAAAAAATAAAAATCGCAGAGGCCATCAAATACCATCAAAAGAAAGCTCTATTTGTGGGAAGAAAAGGACGCAAATTTTGTTTGGGTACAACATTGCATGACCGCGCAATTACCAGTTAAAGCAGCGCAGTGCCAAAGTGTAAAAAGACCTCTGGTCATTTACCAGCAAAATGGTCCGGTCTGAAAGTGGTTAAACCACTGATCACAGGTGCAATGCTTTCCTCGCTCCCACAGGAAAAAATAAATGCACTTTTTTTCAGAAAATATGTGCATTTATTATTTTTTCAAAGAAAAATGGTGAACTTATTCTTTAATACATTTTTTCTAACACGTCTCCCATCATTCCTAAGAATGCTCTTTAACCACTACAATACAGGGCACTTTCACCCCCTTCCTTCCCAGACCAATTTTCAGCTTTCAGCGCTCTAGCGCTTTCAGTGACAATTGCGCGGTCGTGCTACACTGTACCCAAATGAAATTGTTATCATTTTGTTCGCACAAATAGAGCTTTATTTTGGTGTTATTTATTCACGACTCCGTTTTTTTTTTTTTTTGCGATATAAGCGCAAAAATAGCGGAAATTTGGAAAAAAAACAATATTTTCTTTTTTCTATTTGAAAAGAAATCCAATAAAATCAAATTTTATCATAAATTTAAGCCAAAATGTATTCTGCTACATGTTTTTGGTAAAAAAAATTCCGTTAAGTGTATAATAATTGGTTTGTGTGATCACGGACATATGTACGCAAATGATCATGTACATATGTGTGCAGGTGATCACGTACATATGTGTGCAGATAATCATTGGGACATGTGATTTTAGTGGGACATATGTGGGGGACATGTTTTTATTATTAGGGACATGTGTTTTTATTATTTGGGGACATGTATGTTTTGGGGACATGTGTGTTTTGGGGACATGTGTGGGGACTGTGTTTGTACTGTGTGGTGTGTTGTGTGTTTACACTACACTGATGATCAGTGAGTAAAAAGCAGCCCATACTCACTGATCATCAGCCGGCTGCAGCGTTCTGCTCTCCTCTCCTCAGCGGTGACTTCCGTGTGAGGAGAGGAGAGCCGATTGCCTAGCAACCGGCTGTTTGTTTACATCACATGACGGCCGTGATTGGACACGGCCGTCATGTGATCAGGAGGGCCAATCACAGAGCCCTCCTGCCGATCTGAGATGTGCCGTGTCCGGGTGACACGAGCACATCGGGATCGCGCCGCTGCGCGCGCGCACGATCCCGCTACTCCTGAAGGACGTTCCTGAACGGCCTGTCAGGAGTAGACGGCTCCCACCCGGCCGTATATATGCATTGGCCGGGTGGGAAGTGGTTAAGGGCCCTGCCACCATTGGGGCTTAGCAAACACACAGCTGCCACTACTGTGATGCTCTACTGCAATCCTATTTATGCATGGTACTGTACACATTCCCAATGACTTAGACTGTAAACAGAAGCAGATTTTTTTTTTAAATCTGCCATTGGATAAATTAAAAATATCAGCAGCCAACTTATTTGGAGAACTAATTGCACCTGCTCCTTTGGAATCATGCTCGCACACACTGCTTCAGCAGTTTTAAAGTGTCATACAGGGAGCTGCTGATGTCACAGTTTGCTAGGGGTGGTTCTGGTCAGCAGTGAGAAACCAGCATAATTAAAAGGGGTTGTAAAACCTCAAGGTTTTTCACCTTAAAATGCATTCTATGCATTAAGCCATGCCATTAAAAAGTCAGCCAAATGTAGGGAGGATGGAAGATTGGACCTTGCGATACAGGGTCGGTTCTATCCAGAAAGTTCATAGTCATCTGCAGGACATGTTTACTATGTCAGAATATCAAAATTCTCCTAGGCCAAGCCTCTGCAATCAGTAGCCCTAGTATTTCATTCATGTGAATTGCATGAAGCAGACAAGGTAGAAACTGGTGTTGGATAATTCACAGCAAACACTTGAAAATTCCTGGTCCTAGAGAAGACCCTGTCCAGCGTTGCACTGAAACTAGTATGCGAGAAGATCCACAACAGGGGTTCCTCGCCATCAACAGTTCCTTGAACACCACTGGGTGACAGCTGAGAAAATCAGCCTACCAATTTTTCCTTGCTTGGAGTGTTTTTCCACATAGAGCCTTCTTTTGGTGGTATTCAGCCATTTGCCACCCACGCTATAACTGAAAGACTGCTACAGCACAGGCTTAAATTGCCGGGAGGGCGTCCATAGATGTCCTCCCGTTCTCGTACTTCCCCTGGGCTTTTTTTTTTTTTTTTTTTAAAGCCAGCAGCTACAAATACTGCAGCTGCTGACTTTTAAAATAATAACACTTACCCGCCCAGCGCGCCCGCGATGTCGGCACCCGAAGCCGATCTCTCGATCGTCTCTCGGGTGCTGCCGCCGCCATCTTGGGTATGGGAATCAGGAAGTGGTGCCTTGCGGCTTAATTTCCCGGTTCCCTACTGCGCATGCGCGAGTCGCGCTGCGCAATAAGGATGGTCCCCGCTGTCTCTGGGATCCGTGTTTCCCAGCAGGCAGCGGGTGACCTTCGGAAAGGGGCGTAGATTCTGCGGAAAGGGGCGTACCTTCTGCAGAATCTACGCCGGAAGTGGGTGCAGATACCTGTACTGTACAGGTACCTGCACCCCCCTCCCCCCTGAAAGGTGCCAATTGTGACGCCGGGGGGGGGGGGGTTCCAATGAGCGGAAGCTCCACTTTAGGGTGGACCTCCGCTTTAAAATTCTTTCCCCAGCACCAGCAGTTTACAACTCTCAATGATACTGGCTCCAGCCTCTCAGTAGCTATGCATCAGCTGCACAGACTCAACTGCACAGCAGAAAGGTAGGCAGGGATGTAAACAAACAGATTCCCCAGCATGCAGCCAATAAGAATTTATTCACTTATATAGGCTGCCTGGATGCAGCTACAAGCTAGCACAAAAAATAATCCAACAGCCCTTTATACTGTAAAAAAAAAAAAAAATCTGTGCCCATGTGATGGAAGACACTGGCACTTTCACCCACATGTGGCAAACTAAGCCATTTTTACATGCCCGGGAGGCACAGGTGCAGCATCCAGCCCTACTGCCAGTATCCTGACAAAATATACAACAGACTGGAATAGGTGGTGAATGGACATTACCAAGCCCGCATTTATGATCATATGCAATCAGGACAGTATGCCTGGAATGCAAAACCTCTTGGATTTGTACAAGGGACTGACAAGGTTACTTTAACACTCAGTGGTTCCTTCCACTGACATCCACATCTCCACAAAACAGTGTCAAGAGTGCGAGTAACCACTGAGCACAGCAGGGGATAAACTCCAGGAAACCTTCTGAAGAGACTATAGGTTGGATTTACGAACAGCAAATCGGCTGAATACTTTGTAAGTTAAAGTGGCTTGTTTTTTCCCTATAAAAATAATAAACATGTTCTACTTACCTGCTTTGTTGCAGTGGATTTGCACAGAGCAGACTGGATCCTCCTCTTCTCTGATCCTAGCCCTTCCCTCCTGTTCAGGGCCACCAGAGCAAGCAGCTTGCTGCTATGGAGGCACTGATTCGAGTCACAGCTCCCGGTATCTATTCAGATATGGAGCCCCAACCTGGCCCCTCTCTCCCCTGATTGGCTAGCTGACTGACAGCAGCAGAAGCCAATCAGGAAGGAGAATCTCAGACAGCTGAGACACTTATGGACATCGCTGGACAGAGGGGGGCTGCTGCACACAGAAAGATTTTGATCCTAAAGTGTAAATCAATGCCAAAACTAAAATCTCTGTACCTATAGACACCCACGATCTAACAATAACATATCTCGCCCTGTAAAAATAAAATCAGTATACATATCTTTTCTGCAGGTGATCCGATCCCCTGCTGAGCTGTCAGCCATAGCTTTGATGTGGAGGCGGGTGCAGAGGACATGTCCGACAACGGAAGCCCCATAGTAAGTCCACGGGTGACGTCACTCATTCATTTCATAGCCATTGTCGGATGCGTCCTCTGCAGAGCTTCTGCTGCTGAAGATGGGGCCGGATCACCATCAAATAAGGAATGTACACTGATTTTTTCTTTACAGGGCCAGATAGGTTAGTGTTAGATCATGGGTGTCTAACTGCAGGGATTTTAGTTTTAGCATGGACTTCCACTTTAATGCATTAATATAAAAACCCGTCTGCCTTTACAACCCCTTGAAGTTGCAATTTTACAAGGGAAATTTTCCCAGAGCTTAAAGCGGAGCTCCACCCAAAAGGGGGAAGCTTCGCTGGTCTGCCTCCTCCGCTGCCACATTTGGCACCTTTTAGGGGGAGGGGGGGGCAGGTACCTGTTTTTGACAAGTACCCGATCCAGAGCCAGAAGTCTCCCCACCACCTTCTGGGACACTTCACAGGTCTCAGAAGGCTGCGGCCCATTCACAGAGCGCAGCATGCTTCCTGGATGCCCAGTAGGGGGCCGGCAGTAAAGCTGCAAGTATTCAATGCCAGTTTCCCTTAGTCAAGATGGCGATGCCAGCACCCAATCGCCGATTGAAGAATTGGCTCAGGTGAGGACACTGATGGAAGCTTGGACAGGTAAGTGTCCTATATAAAAATAAATAAAAAAGTCAGCAACTATTAGGATTAGGGGGAGCTATTTGGAGAAGTTTCTTTTCAGAGAACACCCAAAATGAATGAAGGGGGTTGGGGGGGGACAGTACTTTATTTGCACAGGACCGGTGTTCTGCTATATAGTGTCCGGGCATCATATAGTGTCCGCGTCATACTGCGCATGCGCAGTACGGAGCAGACGAAGCTTCGGAAAATCTCCGAAGATGAACGGCGCCTGCGCCGTGAGTGGAGGTGGTAGCCCCACCATCCAAGCGGACATAGGGCTGTGAATATTAGAGGGCCGCTCGCTACGCTTCGGGCTTGGCCTCACTGCGCTCGGCTCTTTTATATTCCTACTCTATGTCCACTTGGATAGTGGGGATAGAACCTGGACTCATGGCGCCGGCACCGTTCATCCTCGGCAATTTTCGGAATCTGTGTGTTGCTGTGTACTGCGCATGCGCAGTACGCAGCTGACACTATCGGATGGAGGACCTTATAGGGTAGGACACCGGCTAGAGCTAAACCTCATTCACTAAACTGTTGGGAACATTCCCTGGCAAAGCAAAGCAATCAGCCCACTCCTTTGGGTAAACCAAGCCCTACAATAGGACATTGCAGAGGGGCAGCCGAGGAGCTCTTTTGTGCTTTGGAAGAACACCTTTCATTGGAGCCACAGAGCTTGGATCCTTGTGCTCAGAGGCCGCGCGCGCCCGCGTATAATGACTCCCCTTAGGAGTGAGGGCTCTGAGCCGGCCAGTGTAGCGAAGGCCGGGGTTGTGTGTATGGCTCACCTCCCGAGGAGAGGAGACGGTGCTCTGCGCATTTTCGATGTATTTCTGCAGCTCCGCTTTATTGCGCCTCATTCTGTTCGCTCCGTGTACACACCACGGCCGCGTATAAGCCGCACTCCGCACACACTTCCCGGAAGGCGCTCACGTATATCAGGCGGCTCTCTACGGCTCTGACTTCCGCTTCGTCACTTCCTCCAGTTTGAAGAGACCGGGGCCCGGGGATGTTATGGGCGGTATCTAGCGACCTAAGTGAAGTTGCCGTCTACTGCGCATGCGCGATGCGTTCTGTGGCCGCGATGCATTCCACACATAGTGTGTGATGGATAGCGGCTTTCTGATAGAACATGTGCATCCGATTTTGACCACACTGCGCACCGAACAGAAGATGACATTTTATAGAGGTTTATGAACAGCAGATGACATTTAAAGCGAAGCTCCACCCAAAAATAGAACATCCGCTTTAAGTACTCATGATCCACTGACATGCCACATTTGGCATGTCATTTTCATAGTTGCCAACATTGTAAAAGAAAAATTTCGGGACATTTTTTTGGCTGTAAGCAGAGTGTTATTATAATTAGGGGGCGAGGTAAGCGTTTGTGGGCGTGGTATGTGGAAAATAAAAATGGTTCAAAGGGGGTGTGGTTAGAGTCTGAGATGAATGAGAGATGGAGGGACAGCAGCCCCAGATCAGACACAACAATAGAAATATGTGTATTCTGGAAAGTTTAACAATCAGCAGATAAAGATACTCCAAACACCTAGTGTTAGCACTTCAATCATCCCGGCACCATGTGTTGTTATGGTGTCAAGATGATTGAAGTGCGTTATTTCTATTATTACATTGTAATCTAGAGTGAAATCATTCAACTCACCATAATGTCGAATCAGTGGGATCCCTGAGCGCGTCGCCTGCCACCAGAGTCCGTCCTTGCATCAGGTGTCCCCAGTAGAGTCGCTCCTTAAATCAGGTGTCCCCAGCAGAGTCCCTCCTTACACTAGGTGTCCCCAGCAGAGTCCCTCCTTACACTAGGTGTCCCCGAAGAGTCCCTCCTTACACTAGGTGTCCCCAGCAGAGTCCCCCCTTACATCAGGTGTCCCCAGCAGAGTCCCTCCTTACATCAGGTGCCCCAGCAGAGTCCCTCCTTACATCAGGTGTCCCCAGCAGAGTCCATCCTTACACATGGTGTCCCCAGTAGAGTCCCTCCTTACACATGGTGTCCCCAGTAGAGGCCCTCCTTAAACTAAGTGTCCCCAGTAGAGTCCCTCCTTACACTAAGTGTGCCCAGTAGAGTCCCTCCTTACACCAGGTGTCCCCAGTAGAGTCCCTCCTTACACTAGGTGTCCCCAGCAGAGTCCCTCCTTACACTAGGTGTCCCCAGAAGAGTCACTCCTTACACTAGGTGTCCCCAGAAGAGTCCCTCCTTACACTAGGTGTCCCCAGCAGAGTCCCTCCTTATACCAGGTGTCCCCAGTAGAGTCCCCCTTACATCAGGTGTCCCCAGCAGAGTCCCTCCTTACATCAGGTGCCCCAGCACAGTCCCTCCTTACATCAGGTGTCTCCAGCAGAGTCCCTCCTTACACATGGTGTCCCCAGTAGAGTCCCTCCTTACATCAGGTGTCCCCAGTAGAGGCCCTCCTTAAACTAAGTGTCCCCAGTAGAGTCCCTCCTTACACTAACTGTGCCCAGTAGAGTCCCTCCTTACACCAGGTGTCCCCAGTAGAGTCCCTCCTTACACTAGGTGTCCCCAGCAGAGTCCCTCCTTACACTAGGTGTCCCCGAAGAGTCCCTCCTTACACTAGGTGTCCCAAGTAGAGTCCCCTCTTACATCAGGTGTCCCAGCAGAGTCCCTCCTTACATCAGGTGCCCCAGCACAGTCCCTCCTTACATCAGGTGTCCCCAGCAGAGTCCCTCCTTACACATGGTGTCCCCAGTAGAGTCCCTCCTTACATCAGGTGTCCCCAGTAGAGGCCCTCCTTAAACTAAGTGTCCCCAGTAGAGTCCCTCCTTACACTAACTGTGCCCAGTAGAGTCCCTCCTTACACCAGGTGTCCCCAGTAGAGTCTCTCTTTACACTAGGTGTCCCCAGCAGAGTCCCTCCTTACACTAGGTGTCCTCAGCAGAGTCCCTCCTTACACCAGGTGTCCCCAGTAGAGTCCCTCTTTACACCAGGTGTCCCCAGTAGAGTCCCTCCTTACATGAGGTGTCCCCAGTAGAGTCCCTCCTTACATGAGATGTCCCCAGTAGAGTCCCTCCTTACACTAGGTGTCCCCAGGAGAGTTCCCCCTTACACTAGGTGTCCCCAGTTGAGTCCCTCCTTACACTAGGTGCCCCCAGTAGAGGTCCTCCTTACACTAGGTGTCCCCATTAGTGTCACTCCTTACACTAGGTGTCCCCATTAGAGTCACTCCTTACACTAGGTGTCCCCAGTAGAGTCCCTCCTTACACCAGGTGTCCCCAGTGGAGTCCCTCCTTACACCAGGTGTCCCCAGTGGAGTCCCTCCTTACACCAGGTGTCCCCAGTGGAGTCCCTCCTTACACCAGGTGTCCCCAGTGGAGTCCCTCCTTACACCAGGTGTCCCCAGCAGAGTCCCTCCTTACACCAGGTATGCCCAGTAGAATCCCTCCTTACACTAGGTTTCCCCAGTAGAGTCCCTCCTTACATGAGATGTCCCCAGTAGAGTCCCTCCTTACACTAAGTGTCCACCGGTAGAGTCATTCCTTACACTAGGTGTCCCCAGTAGAGTCCCTCCTTACACCAGGTGTCCCTAGTGGAGTCCCTCCTTACACCAGGTGTCCCCAGTGAAGTCCCTCCTTACACTAGGTATCCCCAGCAGAGTCCCTCCTTACACCAGGTGTCCCCAGTAGAGTCCCTCCTTATCCAGATGTCCCCAGTAGAGTCCCTCTTTACACCAGGTGTCCCCTGTTACGAGTGGCGTCACTAGGGTTGATGTCACCCAGTGTGTAAAAACATGGTGTCACCCCCCCCACACCCACTATCGTCCTCCCTCAGTACGGACCCCCCTCCCGCAGTACAGACCCTCCTCACTAAGTGCAGACCCCCCTCCAGCAGTATAAATCCCCCTCACTAAGTGCAGACCCCCCTCCCATAGTGCAGACCCCCCTCCCTCAGTACCGACCCCCCCGGCAAACAAAGCATTTCCCCGTTCTGGCTAGTGTCATGACAGAGATCACGGCTCCCTCTCATCGGAAGCGGTGATCGCTGTCATGTGACTTGAAGCCCACCGCCCACCCACAGTTAGAATCACTCCCTAGGACACATTTAACCCCTTCATCGCCCCCTAGTGGTTAACCCCTTCACTGCCAGTGTCATTTACACAGTAATCGATGCATTCTTATAGCACTGATCGCTGTATAAATGCCAATGGTCCCAAAAATAGTGTCAAAAGTGTCAGACGTGTCCGCTATAATATCGCAGTCCTGATAAAAATCGAAGATTGCCGCCATTACTAATAAAAAATGTTTTAAATAAAAATGCCATAAAACCATCCCCTATTTTGTAGATGCTATAACTTTTGCGCAAACCAATCAATATACGCTTTTTGCGATTTTTTTTTTACCAAAAATATGTAGAAGAATACGTATCAGCCTAAACTGAGGAAAACATTTTTTTAAATATATTTTTTGGGTGATATTTATTATAGCAAAAAGTAAAAAATAATGTTTTGTTTTTTCCCAAAATGTTTTTTTATTTTTTGTTTATAGCGCAAAAAAGAAAAAACTGAGAGGTGATCAAATACCACCAACAGAAAGCTCTATTTGTGGGAAAAAAAGGACATAAATTTTGTTTGGGTGTAACGTCACACCACTGTACAAATTGTCAGTTAAAATAACGCAGTGCCGAATCGCAAAAAATGCTCTGTTCAGGAAGGGGTAAAATCTCCTGGGGCTGAAGCGGTTAAGAAGGTGTATTTTTTCCATTATCTGTGTCCTTTTCTGATGATCATGTGCTGGTCGGAGCGGAGGGACTATTTTTTCATTTTCGGGCGCATGCCCATTTCGCTCCCGCTTGCATGCTCTCCTGCTAGAGTCAAGTCCCTGCCAGCCGCCTGTTTGCCTACATTGCCTTGCAAAATTATTCACCCCCCCCTTGGCATTTTTCGTGTTTTGTTGCCTTACAACTTGAATTTAACGTGGATTGTTTGAGGATTTGCATCATTTAATTTACAGAACATGCCCACAACTTTGAAGATGTTGGTATGAAACTGTGTGAGTTCAGCTGAACTTGCACAATTTCAATCCTGCTGTCAGTGTGTACCTAGGTTAGCAAATTTAATTGCCACCTCAATTAGCAGAACCTTTGTAAAGAATATGTGTTCGGTTTTTAACCACTTAACCGCCCCATAGCCGAATTACGGCTACAGGGCGGTTGCTTAACTCTGAGAGGCCTTCATATGACGTCCTCCCAGAATTCCGCTCTCACGCACCCCCTGCTCACTCGAGAGCATCCGTGACCGCCAGGTCTACAGGACCCAGCGCATCACGGATCACGGTAAACGGCTGCTCATCGTGGCCGTTTACTACGTGATCGCTCCGTCAAATGACGGAGCGATCACTTGTAACCAAACCGGCATCATGTTATGACGCCGGTTCCTCCCTACCCAATACCCTGCCAATACTCTGCAATACCCAGCAATACTCTGCAATACCCAATACCCTGCCAATACTCTGCAATACCCTGCAATACCCTGCCAATACTCTGCCATACCCAGAAATAATCTGCAGTACTCTGCAATAGCCTGCAATATCCTGCCAATACTCTGCAATACCCAGCAATATTCTGCGATACCCAATACCCTGCAATACTCTGCAATACCCTGCAATACTCTGCAATACCCAATACCCTGCCAATACTCTGCAATACCCTGCAATAATCTGCAGTACTCTGCAATAGCCTGCAATACCCTGCCAATACTCTGCAATACCCAGCAATACTCTGCAATACCCAATACCCTGCAATACTCTGCAATACCCTGCAATACTCTGCAATACCCAATACCCTGCCAATACTCTGCAATACCCTGCAATACTCTCCAATACCCAATACCCTGCCAATACTCTGCAATATCCTGCAATACTCTGCAATACCCTGCCAATACTCTGCAATAATCTGCAGTACTCTGTAATAGCCTGCAATGCCCTGCCAATACTCTGCAATATCCAGCAATACTCTGCAATACCCAATACCCTTCCAATACTCTGCAATACCCTGCCAATACTCTGCAATACCCTGCAATACTCTGCAATACCCTGCCAATACTCAGCAATACCCTGCCAATACTCTGCAACACCCAGCAATAATCTGCAATACTCTGCAATAGCCTGCAATACCCTGCCAATACTCTGCAATACCCTGCCAATACTCTGCAATACCCTGCTAATACTCTGCCATAAATTGCCATACCCAGCCATACTCGGAGATACCCTGCAATACCCAGCCATACTCTGCAATACCCAGCCATACTCGTTGATACCCTGCAATACCCAGCCATAGTCGGTGATACCCTGCAATACCCAGCCATAGTCGTGATACCCTGCAATACCCAGCCATAGTCGGTGATACCCTGCAATACCCAGCCATAGTTGGTGATATCCTGCAATACCCAGCCATACTCGGTGATACCCTGCAATACCCAGCCATACTCGGTGATACTCTGCAATACCCAGCCATACCCGGTGATACTCTGCAATACCCAGCCATACTCGGCCATGCTCAGCCATACTCTGATACCCTGCAATACCCAGCCATACTCGGCCATGCTCAGTCATACTCAGTGATACCTTGCAATACCCAGCCATACTCGGCCATGCTCAGCCATACTCGGTGATACCCTGCCATGCTTGGCCATGCTCGGCCATGCTTGGCTTTACTCGGTCTCTGTATGTGGCCAGGCTGTGGAAGTCTCACACATGTGGTATCGCTGTACTCAGGAGGAGTAGGAGAATCTATTTTGGGGTGTCATTTTTGGTATGTACATGCTATGTGTTAGAAATATTGTATAAATGGACAACTTTGTGTTAAAAAAAAATGCATTTTAACCACTTCCTGTCCGCCGGCCGTCATATGATCTTGACTTTGTGTGGGGATATCTGAATGATGCCTGTAGCTACAGGCATCATTCAGATATCAGCTTTTTCAGCCGGCGATTCCCTACAGCACAAGAACAATCATAGCGGCTGTTCCGCTGCTTGATTGTTCTTACAGGAGGCGAGTGGGGAAGTCCCCCCCTCCCGCCGCCCTCCGATGCTTCTACCGACTCGTCATTTTTACCAAAGATATGTAGTAGTATAAATTTTGGCCAAAATTTATGAAGAAAAATTAAAAATCTTATGAATTTTATAACAGAAACGAAGAAATATTTTTTTACAGAATTTTCGGTCTTTTTTCTTTTATAGCACAAAAAAAAAAACAGTGGTGATTAATTACCACTAAAAGAAAGCTCTATTTGTGTGAAAAAAAGGACAAAAATTTCATATGGGTACAGTGTTGCATGACTGAGTAATTGTCATTCAAAATGTGAGATCACCGAAAGCTGAAAATTGGTCTGGTTATTAAGGGTGTTTAAGTGTCCAGTGGTCAAGTGGTTAAAGGGATGAGGTGGCAACCCTAGTGCTGGCCATCAGTGCCTCCTCATCAGTGCTTGCAGGAAAAGAAGTTTGCTCCTTCTATGGCCAGCCTTAGTGCAGCTCCTCAGCAGATAGATGTGTAGCGGCGGCTCCTGAAGAGCACGCGCTATGCATTTTTCAAAGTTAAAGTTATGCCTGAACTGCAGTTTGGTTTGGGTACAATTGTCTACATTTAGGCTTTAACATCAGTCTGATTGGACTGTGCAACATTCAGCCTGGCCACAGTGGGCACTGTCTCTTCTGGCAGGCATGGAACTATGGTCTGGTTAGGTGGTTAAGTTATTCTCTCTCTGAGCCTGCCCAGTGGGAGTGGCGCTCTCGCTGTGCTTTCTGGGAGAGGGTATTTTAAGATGCGGACGTCACGTGGTTCGGGGTTCCGGTCCAGAACGATGTACTGACTTCATGGTCCTGGTCCTGGTCCTCCTATGGCCTGGGGTGCGGATCCACCCGATCTTGATGTCTCGGGGCTGGCTAGCCCAAGGCAAGGAAACTAAAGGAGGATTCTGAGGTGGTTGGGTGCCGTCTCCGGTTTGGGAGAAACCCAGTGACTTCAAGCATTCCAGGAGAGGACTGTTCAGAAGAAGACCACGTATGGGTTGGTTTCTTAGTAAGAGCCTGGAAGGGCTGAAGTACCCAAGAGAATCCGGTCTTGTGGATATCTCCAAGCTGGCTGAAAGATCTAGGTATCCTACAAGTGTTTTTCAAGTTTAGTTTCCCTACATGTTCTACAACAATGTCTGTGGCAGAGACATTATCTTGTACGTTCTACAACAATGTCTGTGGCAGAGAGTAAGTTTCTGAGTAAGCACCTTGATGGCTGCTAGGCCTTGTGAGAGTCCAACTTGAGTGAACATCCAGTTGCGAATGGCTATTCTCTGGATACAGTCAAAGTAAGCAAGTTCTTCAACATTTTGACTTTGACACTTATACCGCGTACACGCGATCGGACTATCCGGCGGACTTAGTCCGGCGGACAACCCGCCGGATTTTGCAGCTGAGGTCCGCCCGACTTTCCGAACGAGCGGACCTGCCCACACACAACCGGACTTTTGAAATGAACAGACTTGCCCATACAAGGAGAAAAGTCCGTTCATTTTGAACGTGGCTCCAGGTAGCCGGGACTAGCGAAGGAAGTCAATGTCGCCGCCTCCATCGGCGAGATTGACCCCTCGCTGGCCCTATCACCTGGTATGGATTTAAAGGGGAAGCCCTATGCTTAAAAAACAGCATGGGGATCCCCCAAAAGTCCATAGCAGACCCTTATCCGAGCACGCAGCCCGGCCAGTCAGAAAAGGGGGTGGGGGCGAGCGAGCGCCCTCCCCCCTCCTGAGCTGTACTAGGCCGCCTGCCCTCAACATAGGGGGGGTGCCCATGTTGATGAGGACAAAGGCCTCTTCCCGAGAACCTTGGCCTTTGGTTGTCAGGGTCTGCGGGTGGCGGTCTTATCAGAATTCGGGAGCCCCCTTTAATAAGGGGGCCCCCAGATACTGGCCGCCCCACTCTATGTGAATGAGTATGGGGTACGATGAACCCCTACCCAGTCACCTGGTGAAAAAAAGTGTAAATAAAAAAAAAAACACAAGTTTTTAAAATAATTTATTAGACAGCTCCGGTGGTCTTCTTGCATCTTGGGGGGTCTTCTCGCCGGACTCCTCCGCTATCTTCTGCTCTTTTACTAGCTCTTTTACTAGCGGAGGAGCCCGGCTTTCTTCTTCGTCGTCACCGCCGCTGTCCGGGGGTCTTCTTCAGACTTCGGGGTCTCATCCTGATCTTCTGGGGTCTTGTCCCGCTCTTCGGTTCTTCTGCCGGGCCTCCGCTATCTTCTTATAGCTCTTTTACTAGCGTACGGCTGGTACTGATTTTGCTGCGATCATTGTTACATGTACCTACCTGTGCACATCAGTTAAGACTGGCATTGTACTGCATTCTATATTGCCTTTTTGGTTTTACTTGTCCTCTTTCTTTTGTTTCTTCTTGAAAAACAATAAAATTTATATTTGAAAAAAAAAAAAAAAAAAGGCGATCTTTGCCACTTGTTATGTCACATGGTATATTCCAGAGGCCTGAGAAAAAAGTGTTACTGCCTTGAAACAAGTAACCACCCCACCTTCAGGCCCCCCCAGTGTGTGACATCATTGGCCAAGTTCCCACGTTGTCAGATCGGCTCAAGAGCCAGTATATCCTCAGTTATTTGGCGCTTCTGCTCTTTAACATCTTTGCACAGCCAGGGTTTCTGGATGAGAGCAACAGACCTTCTGACATGCAATTTTTATTCTACTACATGTGAGTGGGTTAATTGCTTTTTATCCATAAATGTATCTTATTTACTGCACATACAGTGCCTTGAAAAAGTATTCATACCCCTTGAAAATTTCCACATTTTGCCATGTTACAACCAAAAACGTAAATGTATTTTATTGGGATTTTATGTGATAGACCAACACAAAGTGGCACATAATTGTGAAGTGGAAGGAATATGATAAATGATTTTTATTTTTATTTTTACAAATAAATATGTGAAAAGTATGTGCCTGTGTATTCAGCCCCCTTTACTCTGATACCCCTAACTAAAATCTAGTGGAACCAATTGCCTTCAGAAGTCACCTAATTAGTAAATAGAGTCAGCCTGTGTGTAAGTTAATTTCAGTATAAATACAGCTGTTCTGTGAAGCCCTCAGAGAGTTGTTAGAGAATCTTAGTGAACAAACAGCATCATGAAGACCAAAGTAAACACCAGACAGGTCAGGGATAAAGTTGTGGAGAAGTTTAAAGCAGGATTAGGTTATAAAAAAAATCCCAAGCTTTGAACATCTCATGGAGGACAATCCATCATCCAAAAATGGCACAACTGCAAACCCACCAAGACATGGCTGTCCACCTAAACTGACAAACCAGGCAAGGAGAGTATTAATTAGAGAAGCAGCCAAAAGGCTAGTGGTAACTCTGAAGGAGCTGCAGAGATCCGCAGCTCAGGTAGGTGAATCTGCCAAAGGACAACTATTATGCCCTGTACACACAACCGTTTTTCCCATCAGAATAACCTCTGAAGGTTTTTCCGACGGAATTCCGCTGAAACTGTCTTGTATACACACGATCACCAAAGTCCAACCGTCAAGAACACAGTGACATACAACACTTACAACAGGACTAGAAAAATGAAGTTCAATAGCCAGTAGCCAATAGCTTCCGTCTCGTACTTGCTTCAGAGCAAGCGTTGTTTTTGGTCCGTTGGGACAGCATACAGAAGAGCAATTTTTCCAATAGGAATTGGAACATGTTCTATTTCTAGGTCCGTCAGAATTTTCGGAAAAAAGTCAGATGAGGCATACGCAAGATCTGAATATACAATGAAAAGCTTGCGTCTAACTTTTTCTGTCAAAGATTCCACTCGTGTGTATGCGGCATTAGTCATGTACTCCACAAATCTGGCCTTTATGGAAGCGTGGCAAAAAGAAAGCCATTGTTGAAAGAAAGTCCAGTTTGCAGTTTGCGAGAAGCCATGTGGGGGACACAGCAAACACATGGAAGAAAGTGCTCTTGTCAGATTTGTCCAAAATTAAACTCTTTGGCCAAAACGCTATGTGTGGCGGAAAACTAACACTGCACATCACCCTGAAAACACAATGGGGATGCTTTTCTTCAGCAGTGACAGGGTAGCTGGTCAGAGTTGACTGGAAGATGGATGGAGCCAAATACAGAGCAATCTTAGAAGCAAACCTCTTAGAGTCTGCAAAAGACTTGAGACTGGGTTTGAGTCCTGCCACAGATTCTCAATTGGATTTAAGTCTGGACTTTGACTGGGCCATTCTAACCTCCGCGGTTCATCTTCCAGCTTGACAACAACCTAAAACATACAGCCAGAGCTACAATGGAATGCAATGGAATGGTTTTGATGACAGCATATTCATGTGTTAGAATGGTCCAGTCAAAGTCCAGACCTAAATACAATTGAGAATCTGTGACAAGACTTGAAAATTGCTGTTCACAGATGCTCTCCATCCAATCTGACAGAGCTTGAGCTATTTTGCAAAGAAGAATGGGCAAAAAATTAACTCCCTAGATGTGCAAAGCTGGTAGAGACATGCTTAAAAAGACTTGCAGCTGTAATTGAAGCGAAAGGTGAATATTATATTGTATTACCAGTACTTCTCATATTTATTTTAGTTTTTTTAGACCACTGGTAACTGTTCCTCTTTTTTTGCTTTGTGCTTCCAGGGCCTCCCACAGGCCAGGGGAGAATGTTAGCCTCTTTACAGAGTCATGTTCATACTCTATTTGGGCAAGTATTTTTGACTGAGGGTATGCATGGTTGACTGATTAAGGGCTTTTCTTTTACCTCGTGTATATGGTTTTACAATTTAACTTTGTTTTGTTATTGTCTGAAGAGAATTTTTTAACATATACCCATATTTATCGGCATATAACACGCACAGGCGTATAACACGCACCTTCATTTTAGGAGGGAAGTTTCAGGGAAAAAAAAAAAATTTTAAATGAAGAACTTTGAAGCAAAATAAGGGTTAGTGCCCATCAATGCAGCCTCACCATTGCCCATCTGCAGCCTCACCATTGCCCATCTGTAGCCTGATCAATGCCATCTGCAGCCTCACAATTGCCCATCAATTCAACTTGATCAATGCCCATCTGCAGCCTCAAAATTGCCCATTAATGCAGCCTGATCAATGCCAATCAATGCAGCTTGATCCATGCCCATCTGCAGCCTCACAATTGCACATCATTGCAGCTTGATCAATGCCCATATGCAGCCTCACCTTTGCTATAAATGCAACCTGATCAGTGCCCATTTGCAGCCTCATCTTAGATTACTGCTGCCTTGGAGGGGACAGGGATGGGACGGGACGAGTGCCGTCAGATTACATACAGCACAAATCTGTTTACTCGGCAGCCTCTTTCTATGATAGACTGAACACTGGCCCGATGCCGGGACTTCCTATTAGAGAGGGCGCTGAGTAAACAGGCGATTCTCGCTGTATGTAATCTGACGGCGCTTGTCCTGTCCCCTCCTTGTTCCCTCCCAGGCAGCCCAAATTGCAGTATCGGCGTATAACACGCACATGCCATTTGCACCCGATTTTCAGGGTGAAAAGGTGAGTGTTATACGCCAATAAATACAGTATATTTTTTTGCATAAAATTAGATCTTCATTGTATCTGTTTATCTTCATAGAATACTATCATGGTATACTGAAGATTTACAATGGGTATGGAAAATAATTGCCCCCCCTTTAACCACTTCAGCCCCGGAAGGACTTACACCCTAATGACCAGGCCATTTTTTGCGATATGGCAATTCATTACTTTAACTGACAATTGCGGGGGCGTGCAACTCTTTATCCATATAAGATTGATGCCATTTTTTTACCTTCTTTTGGTGGTATCTGATTACCATTTTGAGATTTTTTTTATTTTTTTTTTTACTTTCTGCTATAATACATATCCAAAAAAAAATAAATGTAAAAATAAAAACTTCTTCAATAATTTAGGCCAGTATGTATTCTTCTACATATTTTTGCAAAAAAAAAATCCCCAACAAGTGTATATTGATTAGTTTGAGCGGGATAGATTTATGAACTTTTTTTTTTTTTACTAGTAATGGCAGCGATTAGCGATTTTTAGCAGGACTGTGACATTGCGACAGACAAATCTGACCCTAAGTGACACTTTTTGGGGACCAGTGACACCAATACAGTGATCTGTGCTAAAAAAAAAAAAATGCACCGATTACAGTATAAATGACACTGGCAGGGAAGGGATTAACACCAGGGGCAATCAAAAGGTTAAATGTGTTCCCTCAGAGTGTTTTCTTACTGTGTGACAGGAACAACACAGAGATCGCTGTTCCTAATCACTAGGAACAGCAGATCTCCATATTGTGCAATGTCAGAAAGGGGATCTGCCTTGATTAGATAGGCAGATCCCCATTCTGCCTCTCTGTAACGCGGTCGCGGGTGTCTGGCGGACATTTGGTCCGCCAGGCACTTGCATCGGCTCCTCCACTGTGCAGCGGGCATGCACATCCACATTATCTATTACATGAAACAATGTAAAGGTACGTCGTTTCGCGCAATAGAGCCACCTTGCCGCAGTATATATGTGGTGGGCAGTCTTTAAGTGGTCAAAACAATCACATTTTGCTGCTTAGCAAACTGAAGCAAAGAAAGACATCATTTTTATTTTATCCAGCTGTATTTACACAGTGCAACGCATAACACCCAAGGGAAAGATCTAACACCAACATGTCAGTAAAAAAATAACACCCAAGGGAAAGATCTAACACCAACATGTCAGTAAAAAATTCAAAAACAGAATCATGAGTTGGAAAAAGGATCACCCCTTGTGGTAGAATTTTGTTGAACCACTTTTTACTTTAATTACAGTCTTTCGTCTGTTGGGATATGTCTCTACTAACGTTGCACATCTATACTTTGCAATATTTGCCCACTCTTCTTTGCAGAACTGCTCAAGTTCAGTTCAATTTGATGGTGACAATTTATGGGCTGCAGTCTTCAAGTCATTCCACAGATTTTTAATGGGGTTTAAGTCTTGGCTCTGACTAGGGAATGAAAAGATATTCACCTTTTCTTCTTCAACCACTGTGTGGTCATGTTTGCTGTGTGCTTTGGGTCATTGTCATGTTGGAAAGTAAACCTTCTTCCCGTTGACAACTTTTTGGCAGAGGGCAGCAGATTTTCCTCAAGAATTTGACAGTATTTTGCTCCATCCATTTTCTCTCTGTCCTGACATGCTTTACTGTAGGAATGGTGTTATTTGGATGGTGACCTGTATTGGATTTCTGCCAGACATATAGTTTGGTGTTGAGGCCAAATAATTACATTTTAGTCTCATCTGACATAACACCTTTTGCCATGTGGCTTCAGAATCTTTAACCACTTTCAGACCGGACCATTTTGCTGGTAAATGACCAGAGGTCTTTTTACACTTTGGCACTGCGCTGCTTTAACTGGTAATTGCGCGGTCATGCAATGTTGTACCCAAACAAAATTTGCGTCCTTTTCTTCCCACAAATAGAGCTTTCTTTTGATGGTATTTGATTGCCTCTGCGATTTTTATTTTTTGCGATATAAACGTAAAAAGACCGCAAATTTTGAAAAAAAATGATATTTTCTACTTTTTGTTATTAGAAAAATCCAATAAACTCAATTTTAGTCATACATTTAGGCCAAAATGTATTCAGCCACATGTCTTTGGTAAAAAAAAAGTCAATAATTGTATATTTATTGGTTTGCGCAAAAGTTGTCACATCTACAAACTAAGGTACGTTTTCTGGAATTTACGCAGCTTTTAGTTTACGACTGCCTATCTCATTTCTTGAGGTGCTAAAATGGCAGGGCAGTACAAAACCCCCCCAAATGACCCCATTTTGGAAAGTAGACCCCCTAAGGAAATTGATAAGAGGCATGTTGAGCCCATTGAATATTTTATTTTTTTGCCTCAAGCGATTGAATAATGACAAAAAAAAAAATTTTTTTTTTTTTTTACACAAAGTTGTCACTAAATGATATATTGCTCACACATGCTATGGGCGTATGTGAAATGACACCCCAAAATAAATTCTGCTGCTTCTCCTGAGTATGGGGATACCACATATGTGGGACTTTTTGGGAGCCTAGCCGCGTACGGGGCCCCGAAAACCAAGCACCGCCTTCAGGCTTTCTAAGGGCGTAAATTTTTGAGTTCACTTCTCACTACCTATTACAGTTTTGAAGGCCATAAAATGCCAAGATGGCACAAAACCCCCACAAATGACCCCATTTTAGAAAGTAGACACCCCAAGCTATTTGCTGAGAGGCATGTTGAGTTCATGGAATATTTTATATTTTGCCACAAGTTGCGGGAAAATTACAAACTTTTTTTTTTTTTTTTTTTTTTTAACAAAGTTGTCACTAAATGATATATTGCTCATGCATGCCATGGGCATATGTGAAATGACACCCCAAAATAAATTCTGCTGCTTCTCCTGAGTACGGGGATACCACATATGTGGGACTTTTTGGGAGCCTAGCCGCGTACGGGGCCCCGAAAACCAAGCACCGCCTTCAGGCTTTCTAAGGGCGTAATTTTTTGATTTCACTCCTCACTACCTATTACAGTTTTGAAGGCCATAAAATGCCAAGATGGCACAAAACCCCCACAAATGACCCCATTTTAGAAAGTAGACACCCCAAGCTATTTGCTGAGAGGCATGTTGAGTCCATGGAATATTTTATATTTTGCCACAAGTTGCGGGAAAATTACAAACTTTTTTTTTTTTTTTTTTTTTTTCACAAAGTTGTCACTAAATGATATATTGCTCACGCATGCCATGGGCATATGTGAAATGACACCCCAAAATAAATTCTGCTGCTTCTCCTGAGTATGGGGATACCACATATGTGGGACTTTTTGGGAGCCTAGCCGCGTACGGGGCCCCGAAAACCAAGCACCGCCTTCAGGCTTTCTAAGGGCGTTACAGTTTTGAAGGCCATAAAATGCCAAGATGGCACAAACCCCCCCCAAATGACCCCATTTTGGAAAGTAGACACCCCTAAATTTAGGGGTACACTAGTGAGACTAGGTAATAAATGGCGGGTGCCCTGAAACTATAAAAAAATAACTAACCAACCAGCGTCACCTGTAACAGTTATATGGTGATCACTGGTGAAAGGGTTAACTAGGGGGCAATCAGGGGGCTTTATGCGGTAGTATATGGGGGTCCCTGGCGCTATAAAAAGCTGCAGCGAACCTAAATACCTACCTGCCTAACTAGCGTCACCTGTGACACTAATACAGCGATCAGAAAAACGATCGCTTATTAGGCTGGGTTCACACTGGAGCGATGCGGGAACGCCACGAATGCGCGGCGGGTTCCCGCATCGCATGCCTCCCGGCGGCAGTTCACACTGCCCTATGCGAACTGCTGGGAGTGTCAGTGAAATGTTACTGACACCCCCAGATCAGTTCGCATATCGCAGTGCGATCTGCAAACTCGGATCGCATGGTGTGAACACCCATGCGATCCGATTCTGCTGCGGGCCAAAAAAAGGGTCCCGTGCGAATTTGCGGCGGGTGCGGCGGGTGCGGCGAATGGCTGAACTCGAATCGCACAGAGATCGGATGTGATTTGCACTGCAGTGCGGTGCGAATCACATCCGTTCTCATAAACCGCTGCAATGTGAACCCAGCCTTAGTGACACTGGCGACGGGGGGTGATCACGGGGTTAAACCTTTATTGGGGGGGTTAGGGGGGTACCTTAGAACTAAAGGGGGCTAACCCTAACTGCCCTAACAGTTATTAGTCACAAATGACACCCGCCGGGTGATCAGGGGGTTAAACCTTTATTAGGTAATAAATGGCGGGTGCCCTGAAACTATAAAAAAATAACTAACCAACCAGCGTCACCTGTAACAGTTATATGGTGATCACTGGTGAAAGGGTTAACTAGGGGGCAATCAGGGGGCTTTATGCGGTAGTATATGGGGGTCCCTGGCGCTATAAAAAGCTGCGGCGAACCTAAATACCTACCTGCCTAACTAGCGTCACCTGTGACACTAATACGGCGATCAGAAAAATGATCGCTTATTAGGCTGGGTTCACACTGGAGCGATGCGGAAACGCCGCGAATCCGCGGCGGGTTCCCGCATCGCATGCCTCCCGGCGGCAGTTCACACTGCCCTATGCGAACTGCTGGGAGTGTCAGTGAAATGTTACTGACACCCCCAGATCAGTTCGCATATCGCAGTGCGATCTGCAAACTCGGATCGCATGGTGTGAACACCCATGCGATCCGATTCTGCTGCGGGCCAAAAAAAGGGTCCCGTGCGAATTTGCGGCGGGTGCGGCGGGTGTGGCGGGTGCGGCGGGTGCGGCGAATGGCTGAACTCGAATCGCACAGAGATCGGATGTGATTTGCACTGCAGTGCGGTGCGAATCACATTCGTTCTCATAAACCGCTGCAATGTGAACCCAGCCTTAGTGACACTGGCGACGGGGGGTGATCACGGGGTTAAACCTTTATTGGGGGGGTTAGGGGGGTACATTAGAACTAAAGGGGGCTAACTCTAACTGCCCTAACAGTTATTACAGTCACAAATGACACCAATGCAAAAAAAAAAAAAAAAAAAAAAAAAAATGACATTGGTGTCACTGTGACTGGGGGGCAGGGGTAATTGGGGGGGTGATCGGGGGGTAAAGGGGGGGTGTGAGTGTGCCTGGCATGTTCTACTGTGTGTGTGAGTGTTGGTGCAACTTACTGATCCGCTCTCCTCCGTGTCGGAACGGAAAATACCGACACGGAGGAGAGAATACATCACTTCCTCTCCTGTGTTTACATTACAGGAGAGGAAGTGATGTCACCGGGGATTTCTATTCGTCGGGAGCGATCGCGAGGGGGTGGCCATGAATGAATGGCCGTCCCCTCGTCCGGGATCGCTCCCGTACGAATTCCGACCGCCGCAGGCACCGGGCGGGGGCCCGATCGGGCCCCCGACCCGCGGGAGGCAAGGGACGTACATGTATGTCCTTATGCCTGCCCGTGCCATTGTACCGACGTACATCGGCGTGCGGCGGTCGGCAACTGGTTAAGGTGTGTTTTGGCCAAGCTCAGTCGTGACTACATGTGGCCTTTCTTGAGGGGTGGCTTTTTTCTTGCAACCCTCCCATACAAGCCACATTTGTGGAGAATTTGTGATATTGTTGTCACATGCAGACAATGACCACTCTGTCATAAATTCCTACAACTGCTTCAGAGTTGCTGTAGGCCTCTTGGTAGCCTCTTTAACCAGTTCCCTCTTGGCTCTTTCATCCAGTTTGGGGTGACGTCCTGATCTAGGAAGGGTCTGTGTTGTACCAGGTACCTTCCACTTAATAATAGACTTCTACTGTGCTTCACTGTGCACTACCAGGAACTGAAATGCTCAAGCAAAGCTCTTCATGCTGATATAATCCAAATGACCACAGTTGATCACAGTTGAAAGTCAAATATCTGTGTGTGCCATTGAGAAGAGAACCTTTTGAGTTTACAAATCTTTTTTTTTTTTTGGGGGGGGGGGGCTCCTTTTTCCAAGTGATTCTGTTTTTGATTTTTTTTTTCTGACATGTTGGTGTTAAATCTTTCACTTGCCTGTTATAGGTTGCACTGAATAAATAAAGCTGGATAAAACCAAACCTGTGTATGCCTTCATTTCAGGCTGCAAACCAAAAAAATTGATTTTAACGCGGGTGATTATTTTCTATACACACTGTATATCAGGCATCCTGATGATGCAGTTTCTGTGAAATGTGTTGGCATGACACAGTTATGTTAGGACCCAGACACTTTACTTTTGCTCTATATGTGTTTCAAATTTAACTATATATTATTATATATTATAAGCTGGTTCGATCCAGCACCTTTCAAGGATAAGTTCACCTTTCTAAACATGTTACATGTTACACCCATATTTAAGGTGTAACAATTAACATGTTCGGCATATGCCTGCAACCCACCCCCTTGTGCAGTAGGTTGGGGATCTTTTCCCTGCAGCCGCTGTCACAAATCAAAAACTGTATTTTTTTTTACCAGTAAAAAAAAAAAGTGCATTTATTTTTTGTAAACGTGAACTTAACTTTTAAATATTACTGTATGATAAAAAAAAATATTTCCTGTTTATACTTTTGGTATTATGCATGATCTCCTAGGTAGCATGTTCAAAGTCCCTTTAATTTATTATTTGCATTAAAGTTTATATTGTTTGCGATGTTGTCCCTAGGACATTATAACACATGTATCCTATAATTCCACCTTTTTCTAATCAAGTGTTTGTCTGCCACCTGGGTTTCTGTTACTACTGCAGCCAGGAGTTCTGGCTGCATTCTGTGAGACTGCAACTACCAGCAGGCTAATGGAGAAGAGCAGATCGCTGGGAGAGACTATAAGAACCACGGCTGGGGTCTGGCACGCTCTCTGGGGATCGGCGTGGATCTGTGTGCAGGGAATCTGCAAAAGCTAAAGCTAAAGCTGTTGCGGCCTACTTTAACAGATTTACCCAGCAGATATTTGGAAGGACACCTACAGATAGTCCCTCTTCACTGTTCGGCAGCAGCCTGGAGGTCGTCTCTGTCCAATCCACCCTGCAGACTTATTAGATTGGAATGAGCCATGCGGCGGAGGCCAGAGGTCGTCCCTTGAGCCATACACTTGAGAGATCATCATCATCCTCATCAACATTCCCATCATCATCTCCTGTTCCAGTGTGGTGAGCAGGCGATTACCCAATTCAACAGACACCATGTATAGACATCTTTGTTCCCTAAATGCTTTGTCATCTTTAAGATTTGCTCCAGTATATCATGGACACTATACATAGACATTCATGCCATTCATCGATCTGGTGTTGCTTGTAGTTCCACAAACCATTAATAATGTGATCAATTACAATTCTGGTTGCACAGGAATATTGTTTATTGCTACACAATCTATTGGAACAGCTACTCTATCTTAGCAAGAAGTATTCTTTGCATGCAATTAAAGGAGTTGTAAAGGCAGAAGTTTTTTTTTATCTTAATGCAATCTATGCATTAATATTAAAAAACCTGTGTGTAGCAGCCCCCCCAGCACCCCCCTTCTCTCTCCAGCCATGTCAACGATCCCCTCAGCCATCCAGTACACTCCTGATTGGCTGAGACAGAGCAGCAGTGCCATTGGCTCCCGTGGTGGCTGTCAATCAAAGTTAGTCAGCCAATCAGGGGAGAGAGGGGGTGGGGCCAGGTCGGGGCTCTGTGTCTGAATGTATGCACAGAGCTCTGACTCAGCTTGGGTGCCCCCTATAGAAAGCTGCTAGCTGAGGGGCACTCAAAGGAGGGAGAAGCTGCACAGAGGAGGTAAGTATTACATGTTTGTTATTTAAAAAAAAAAAAAAAAAAACCTTTACAATCACTTTAAGTACTCGAAAGCTAGCTGAAGATTAGCCAGATTTTCACACAACACTGGACTACTATTATTCACCCCCACATTGTAGGGAATTGTTTGCTGAAATCATCAAAGCTGCATTTCACCAAGAACTCTCTTAAGTTTATCCTTGATTTAACTCATTCTGGTGTATTTCATTATTGTCATTATTATTCTCTAAAGGGAAAAAATGTTTGAAACCAGGGTGTCAGAGGTGACAGAGGACTTTCAAGGTCAGGGTAGCCAGGAGAGTATTGATCTCTCTTGTGACCCTCAAGAGGGCAGTGCTACACTACATTCTCTAAGTTCTACCAGGTGGCTGTTGTGGCCTCATCTGATGCTAGCTTCAGATCTTTTAGGTGACTCCTTGAGCTCCAAGCAATTCCCAGTTGATTTCTTGGGTATTTTGGCATTTGTTTACTGTGTTGCTCACCCCTCAGTTTGACTGCTTTTGGCATTGTGAAAGTGAAAGACCTCCTGTGTTCTCCAGTGGACTCCAAGAAAAGGATTTTATGGTGAGTACCAGAATCCTATTTTTCCTCATGAAACCTCAGCTATCTCCAGCTTGATGACAGCGGTATTTTTTTCTCTCAAATAACAGTTTTATTAGTTATTTCAGCAGAGAAAAGAACAAAAACAGAACACAGTAAATTTCAAGTAATAATAGAACAGGGGTATAGCAAGTACAGACAATTTAGTAGTAAATGGTGCATAACCATTGCTAAGTCATACTATGAACTGTGAGACGGTAAATGGGGTTTGCCATAAGTTAGGTGAGAACCTATGGGATATAAGGGAAGACCTAAAAGATAAAATAGGAGAGAAGAAGTGGAAAAAGAGAGATTTGAGGAAAATAAAAAGAGAAATGGGAAATGAATATAGTAGCTCAACCAACAGCTCAGGACGGGGACAGCAGTATTTTTTAAAGCATGGCATGGCTAGAGGTATTTTGTACTAGGAGATAAGCTTTTATTGCAGAAGAAACTGTCATGTCTGTTCTGCGGTAAAAATTCTGTTCTGCCTGCCAGCAGTTTTCTCCTAGTTGTAACACTGTGTAGTGTATGTGTACCTCAGACCTTAGTGTATAATCTTTTCATGCCATGGGTAAGACTTAGCAATTCCCGTGCGCATGCCCAGAAGTTGTTTCCTCCTGGACTGGCCACTCAATATAGATAAAGGCTCCAGGCCTAGAAGAGAGCATAAGATGTCAGCAGGGAGCCACATGCGCGTAGCTCCCGAGTATGGCCGTGTAATCTCGGAGCTCCATCCCGCTCCAAACAGCCCAGCCCTATTGCCACTAGAAGCCTGAACAGTCACCACCATTTGCTGGGACACCTGGGTTCACCTCCATGTCGTTGGGGTCGGTCCGGAGGGACCTTTTCTGCCAGCTTGGATTCTCCTGCTCCCAGGGCTGCGGGGAATCCAAGATGGCGCTGATCTCACAGCAAGCTCCACAGCACACTTTACAACATGCTGCGGAAGACAGGGAAGAGGAAATGGAGGATGGGGTGAATGGAGCACTGCAGGAGGCTTCTCAAAGTGTCCCCCAGCCTGTGAGTACACCTCTCTCCATATCAAAGTCCCCTGCCTCCCGATGCGCACCTTTATAAAGGATCATATTCCCGATTTATCGGAGGATCATCTAGAGCTGGACAGGGCCCACAGAGCTCTCCAACCACCTTGGTCAGATGGCCTGCCCAGAGACATAGTGGTTAAACTACACTCGTGTGAAAGAGGAAGTCATGCATATTTCAAGAGATGCAGACCAACTGACCAGCCAAGGCCACCTGGTCCAAATATTTGTTGACTTGTCTCCTTATATCATTCAGAAGAAAAGAACCATCAAACTGCTTCTCCAGATCCTTTCCTAGAAGTCATTCCCTTTCCGCCTATCCTTCACATTCAAGAATAAAACAAATGGATTCTCGTTATTCAAAGATGGGGAACATCTAATGCTACAAATGGGCCTGATTACTCTTGATCCGCAATCAATTCCATACCAAAAGAATGTTGGACCCACCAAACGCTACCTCAATTCTATATCTTCCAGTCTGGCAGAAACAACAGAAGAAGAGGTCCAAAGACTCTCACCCCTCTTCATTCCCAGAAAAGCAGAGGGGAATTTTTCTCCATCTCCTTTCTACTTTTTGATTTTGTGGTCGGTTATCACAATACTCTGACTGAATGATTGATCCTTCCATGGGACTGAGAGAGTTGGTGAACTCCAGGCTGAGGACACCCCCCCCCCCCCCGACCACAGGGGAGGATACTCAGGAAGAGGTGATCGGGGAGGGAAGGGACGTAGCATGTTTATTTTATATGATCATGACTCCCAGGGGGAGTGGAAGGTGTTTTTTCCCCATTTCATTGTGATATTTTTCCATTATGCTCTTTATTCACAAGTGAGCTAAAATGGATGCTGGTAAGGTAGTAATGCTCCTCCCTCTGCCTCTCGGATGGAGATGTTCTCTCTTGTGGAGGCAGATGTTTGTCTGCTACTCAAGCGGATATTCAAAACATTGGGTGACATGAGGTGCATCTTCTCAAGGAGACCCACTTCCCTAGGCAATTTAACCTCAAATGTATTTATCCTAAATTCCTTCAATTTTATCTGGCCAATGCAGAAGGTAAAACCAAAAGATGTGTGAATCTTCTTTTCTAAAAACAATACCTTCTCTACGTCACAGGAAATCAGGGATCCTGAGGGAAGATACATTCTTCTATCAGGCTCCCTAGAAGGGGCCCAATACACTTTAATTTCCTATTATGCTTCCAACAGAGGCCAAGCACAATTCTTCGCCTCCATGTTAGATACCCTCTCCTCACACATGGTGGGCAAGGTAGTCATGTGGGGGATTCAAATGTGGCAATGGGTCAGATGCTGGATAAGTCAGGACGAGGCAGTTCTCACCTTCTCCGTCCTCCCCAGAGTCTGAAAATAGCTAAGCTTATTCATTCCCTGGGGGTGGTGGACGTATGGAGGGAAACCAATCTGACCTCTAAAGACTATACCCATTTTTGTGCACCTCACCAAACATTTGCTAGAATAGACCACATCTTTATTGCTGCATTCACCATCCCATTGGTCACGAAGTCCATTATTAGGGATTCCCTGTTGTCAGACCACTAGATGCTTTTTATGCTCTTTTCAAAGGCCCAAGGCTATAAAGGCATGTTTCATTGGCGCCTAAATTAATCTCTTCTAAGCGACCCGGTCCAATGCATGATATTGCATAAAGAAATACGTAACTACTTGTGGGTTAATGACAATGGTGACATCTCCGCTGCAACTCTTTGGGCAGAACACTATCACAACTGAAACTCTGGCCCTGGCCATTAGGAATAATCCGGACATTTGTGGTGTACGATGTGGTAAACGCATCCACAAATGTGCTTTATTCGCAGACAATTTGCTGCTTTTTCTCACTTCCCCTCTTACATCGACCCCTAATGTCCTTAGGCTTTCCGAAGGATCTCAAGTCTACATGTTAACAAGTCCACAGCGCTGAGCATCAATATCCCGACCTCCTTAGTCGAACGATTAAAAAACAAACCATTTACTTGGAGTAACCACTATATCCCTTATTTAGGGGTCAACTTGGCAGCTAGTGTTGGTCAGCTCCATATAGTTAATTACCCTCTCTTATACAGAAAGCTGGGTGCAGATTTGACCACTTGGTCGCATGGAGACATCTCCTGGTTAGGAAGGGTTAAAGCATTTGTTAATCCCAAAAGAATAAAGATCCTGTTCCTTTAACCACTTGCTTACTGGGCAATTAAACCCCCCTCTGGCTCAGACCAATTTTCAGCTTTTAGCGCTGTCACTATTTGCACGACAATTGCGTGGTCATACAACACTGTACCGAAATGAAATTTTTATAATTTTTTTCCCACAAATAGAGCTTTTTTTTGGTGGTATTTGATCACCTCTTGGTTTTTTATTTTTTGTTAAAAAAATTAAAAAAGACAGAATAAAAATTAAAAAAAACTTTTATATTTTGTTATTAAATTTTGCAAACAGGTAATTTTCTCCTTCATTGATGTACGCTGATGAGGCTGCACTGATGGGCACCAACAGGCTGCATTGCTGGGCACTGATAGGTGGCATTGCTGGGCACTGAAGGGCATTGATAGGTGGCACTGATAGGTGGCAGTGATAGGCAGAGATCGGCACTACTGGGTGGCACTGATTAGCACCACTGGTGGACATTGTTAGGTGGCACTCGTAGGCATTGATAGGTGGCACTGATTTCTGGCACTGGTGGGCACTGATTCATGGCACTGGTGGGAACAGGTGAGATGGCTGTGCATCTTCCTCTTCGGGACAGGTGTTCCTTGCACAGAAGCTAGTGATTGGCTTTTTTTTCTCCTTACGCTGTCAGCGCGAGAACAAAAAACGATTGCCGATCTGTTTACATCACGTGATCAGTTGTCATTGGCTGACAGCTGCTCACGTGGTAAGGGGCCGAGCTCATTGACTCCAGGCTCTCTGCTCCTCCCCTCCTCCCTGGCTGATGTCAGCAGGGGAATCTCGGCCCCGCCCCCTAGAGATATCACACAGGGAGAGCTGAGAGCCTGAAGTCATCTTATCACTGAAAGACACAGTTAAAACAGGTAGAAATCTTTTTTTTATAATGCACAGGCACTAGGATACAGCTTTTTATCTGACAGAGGGGATGATATAAAGATGAGATAGTGGCTTAACAACCACTTTAATTCTGTCAAAATGACCCTTCTGCCCAGGTTACTGTACCTCTTTTGTTCCCTCCCGATTCCACTTCAAAACTCCCTTCTTCAAAAATTTTAATCTCAGGTAGTCCGCATTATTTGGGGATCCAGAGGCTATAGATGTCCCAAAAGTGTACGGATTAGAAGCCAAAGCCAAGGAGGGTTGGGGGTCCCTATTCTCTGAAGATATTACCAGGCAGCCGAATTAGCGCAGTTCTTCATAGTTTATTCTCAAGATTATAAACCAGATTTGGCAGATATGGATAGACAAGCTATTCCCAGACTATTTAGTCTGGAATCCCCCTAAAAATAGGCCTCTGATCCTGGCCCCCAACTCTCCTCCATTCTATGGCTCTCTGTGACTCCCTGCACAAATCTCTAACGTTAATTTCCAAACTTCCACCATTAACGCACCTCTACCACAATCCCAAATTTCCACCTGGATAAGATATTCGTGCCTTTCACTGGTGAATGAATAAGAACCTTTTCAGGATTGGACATTTTATGTCCTCATTGGGACCCATAACGGTGGCCCACTGTGTTAGTAATGTGTTGAAATACCCCAATCCGAGGGATTCAGACTACATCAAATTAGACACCATCTCTGCACTCTTTAGAGATCTAAATCTGATCTCTCTAATTTCACAGCCTACGAGCAGTGGCGTTTGCAGATTATGGACCAGGGAGTTGGTATCTCCTGGATTTATGCAGCCTTTGCAGAAAAAGCTAATGCCCCGTACACACGAGCGGACTTAAGTCCGACAGACTTCCAAAGGAGTTCCGTCGGAGTTCTGCTGGAATTCCGACGGAGTTCTGACAGACTTTTCGGCCGAACGGACTTGGCCACACACAATCACACTAAACTCCGACGGATTCGAACGTGATGACGTACGACCCGACTCGAATAAGGAAGTTCATAGCCAGTAGCCAATAGCTGCCCTAGCGTCGGTTTTAGTCCGTCGGAGTAGCATACACACGAGCGGAGTTTTCGAAGGGGATCGGGTCCGGCTGAGTTCCTTCGGGAAAATTTGAAGCATGTTCCATATTCTAAAGTCCGTCAGACTTTGGTGAATCAAAAGTCCGTTGCAGCCCACACACGATCGTATAGTCTGACGGACTCGGTCCTTCGGACTTTGGATGTTGAAAAGTCCGCTCGTGTGTACGCGGCATAAGGCAAACCTTCATATGCACTGAGCTGGGAGCGACTTGCGATTTGAAGATCAACTGGGAGATCGACACTTGGCACAGACTTTTCCAAAGAGCATTTAAAGGAATTGTAAATGTTTCCCTGATCGAGGTAAGTGTTAAAATCATCACTAGATAATATCTGGTACGCTCCAGATTAGCAAAAATCTTCCCTGGCACATCCCTACTTTTTCTAGGATGTGACCACACTCTTCCATACTTGGTGGGCATGTCCATGCATTAGGGGCTTTTGAAATAGGATTTTTGGTTTGCTGCACAGGGTCACCGGTATGGCAATATCTAAACTACCAATATTGCTTTGCTGAATAGCAAGTGAGTTGGATGGTTTAAAAACCTATTAAAACTCATTGACTTTATCCTGCTAGGTGCTAAAATTACTATAACCTCTGCATGGAAACAGCCAAAAGTGTCCTATGCTGCAGCAAAACGAAAGATATCTTGGATAATGGTCCAAGAGAAGATGATTCTCTTTTGGCCTCCTTCAAAGCATATGAAGAAGTATGGGAACCTTGGAGTATATACATACATCAACCCCTATGAACCGGTTTGATAGAATATGTTGTATATTTTTTATGGATGCCTGTACCTTCTCAAAGCGGACTGTCTCTCTACTTCTCCCTTATTTTCTTAAGTTCCCAACTTTTCTTTGCTTTCTTCTTTTCTCAAAAGACATGATCATATAAGTGTTAACACATTTGGAACTGGTCAAGTTAAAAGGGGCTTCTCTTGACAGGAAATGCCTTCTTCATTAGGGGAGAGCAAGGCTTTTCCCCATGCCTCAGAATTATTTATCATCCTGTATTTTCTTTATTTTTTATTTCTTTTACTATGGATGCATATATAATAGGTTCTCTAATTGTTATACCTGTTAAAAGTCACATCCCTTAATAGTAAAATTGTTCTAAATGATCAAATCCTAAATTGTTACCGCTGATGATTATTATGATTGCAATGCTTCTCGTTGTAAATCTTTTTGGTCTTTAGCAATTAAATAAACATTGAAAGTAAAAAAAAAAAAAAAAAAAGTCTGCAGGTGGCAATGGAATTATGAGGGAAAGTGTAGATTTTGGTTCACTGTGAAAGGGTGCTTTTGCAGGCAAGTGTGCTATAATTTATGCATTTATGTGCCTCCTAGACCGACAGATTGTAAGATAGTTCCTTTCGGCAGGAAAAACATCCTGAGTTCTGATTCCAGTGCAGATACTGTTGCAGTGTCCTGTAATGCCCTGTACACACGGTCAGAAATTCAGACGGAAAAGTTCAGATCGGATTTTCCGACAACATAATCCGATGTGAGGTTTTGGTGGGCTCGCTCTATCAGACTTTGTTCGTCAGAAATCCCGATGGAAAAAGTTTGAGAGCTGGATCTAAAATTTTCCGACAGCAAAATCCGATCGTACTTTTTCCGATCATTTGTAGAGAATTCTGACGGACAAAGTGCCACGCATGCTCAGATTAAATTACGAGACCAAAGCTATTGGCTACTAGCCTCTACGTAGTCCCGCCATATGCAATGAACGTCACCTCATTCCGAACAATCGGATTTTCCGACTACTTTGTCTGGCCATGTGTATGCAACACAAGTTTCGGCCAAAATCCGTCTGAAAAAATCTGACAGATTTTGTGGTCGGAATGTCCGACCATGTGTACAGGGCATGAGAGGAATTTCATTCAATCTCCACTGGCAGACCTGGTGAGTGTCAGTACCAAGCACGATATCTAGAATATGAAGCACGAAACCAGCGCTTATCAGAGGCAAAATGATAAAAAGTAGAAATCCACTCACATGTATGATGTAAGAGGAGACAGGAACTTGTTTAAAAGCTGTATAGGCTCATATCTGCAACCATCAGAATGGATGGCAATGGGTAAAATCGAATCCATTGCCATCCATTCTGATGGTTGCAGATGGGAAATTGTTAAAGCTGTTTAGGCTCATGTCTTGTCTTAATACATTTCAGTGGCTTTCTATTTTTATGCTTTAAAAAAAATAAAAATAACAGTGAGCACTGTATACCCTGTTTCCCCGAAAATAAGACCTAGCGTGATGTCGGAGATGGCTGCAATATAAGCCCTACCCCCCAAATAAGCCTTGTAGGTCTTATTTTCAGGGTAGAGCTTATTTTTGGGGAAACAGGGTAGGGCTTATATTGCAGCCATCACCGACAATCACGCTAGGTCTTATTTTCGGGGGGAAAAGGGGTAGTTTCCCATGGTATTTTAACATGTAAACACACACTGAATCATCCATCCATATGAGCTGCTGAGGTTCTCCAAGAGCCAGAGTCCTTGCTGCTTTAGAAGGAAAGGGATTGCATTTAGTGTTGGAGCATATATAGAGCCTTGGTCATGGGGGTCAATACATTGAGGTGAAAGTTTGCCCAAAAGAGATTTCTTCTTGCACATTTTTCCAGCACTTTTCTAGGCGTGATATACGTATATCACAAGTTGTATGGGGCTACTGCATTCACAATTATATGGACTTTTAAGTTTTTTGTGTTCATGATTCATTGATAATTTTTTTCAGATTATTTGATGACTGCTGAAAACACATAGATCATTAGATCACAGACATTGGTTATTACTCATAGATAAACTATTGGTTATAGCTCAGCATTCAGTTTTAATTAACCCACACTTCTTTAATATCAGCTGCTGCACAGAAGTCAGTGCAGCCAATATTACAAGACTACATATCAGATCAGATTTCTATTGCTTGTAATACGCTATGCAATAACATCATCTTTGATTATACCTCATTAGTATACATGGTATTGAAAAGTATGAATCAGGAAGGCTGGCAACTTGGATGCTCTAAAATAAAACTTACACGGGTACTCAGATGGATGGATGATTCAGTGTGTATTTACATCTGTTAAAAGACAATGAGAACCTGCATAGTGCTCACTGTTATTTCGATTTTTTTTAAAAAGCATAAAAATAGAAAGCCACTGAAATGTATTAAGACAAGACATGAGCCTAAACAGCTTATTCAAGAATTATACCTATGGAACCTGAACGCCCTGGGGCTAGAGCACCAGATCACAGTTCATGGACTTTCACATTAGCAGTAGAACTGGGGTAACAATTTGTAAAAAATAAAAAAAATGAATACTGTCTATTGCTTTACTGACACCATCCTGCACATACTACCGACCACCATATACTCCACACTCCTCTCCCTTAACTGATCATTATTTTAGTATCACTGTTGATGTCAGTTAAGAAAGCCATAGAGGATTAGAATCTTGCCTGGTTTAGCAGGGACCGGGTAAGATTCAAAACATCTATTAGGTGCACCCCTGAACTCTGCACTCTTTACATAGCACACCCCTGTGCTTCTTTGGCAAGAATAAAATACAAAATATGCACTGAAAAGTTTTTTTATCTATCTTATCTTAACATTTGGTAGTCATATACACAAAAATTCTAAGAAGTATCTTTATTTTATCTCATGGACAAAATGTGAGCAATAACATATAGATCATACAATAATTTCCTCAAATCAGTTTTAGGAAAATATGATTATAAAATAGTTTACAATTTTCCAATAAAAAATAAATAAATAAAAAAATGTCTCTGGATTTCATTTTAAAAATCTGGTCACTTTACCCTACAAGGCAGGAAAAGTCTGATGTGATGAATGAGATGAAAGCCTGGGTGTGGAGATACACCAGGCTGAGAAACATTCCCAGGGTGACAAGAAGGCACCACTACATCCCTCGTTAACAGCCTGTACGGTAGAGTTCAGGTCTTCTTGATCCAAAGGAATCAATCTTGGCGTCTCACCTTAACCACTTAAGGGCACAGCCTATTTTTGACATGTGTTGTTTACAAGTTAAAATGATTTTTTTTTTTGCTAGAAAATTACGTAGAACCCCAAAAATATTATATATATTTTTTCCAGACGCCCTAGAGAATAAAATGGTGGTCGTTGCAATACTTTGTCACACCGTATTTGTGCAGCGGTCTTACAAACGCAATTTTTTGGGAAAAAATACACTTTTTTGAATTAAAAAAAACAACACAGTAAAGTTAGCCCAACTTTTTTCTATATTGTGAAAGATGATGTTATGCCTAGTAAATTGATACCCAACATGTCATGCTTCAAAGTTGCACCTGCTCGTGGAATGGCAAACTTTGGCACTCGAAAATCTCCATAGGCGTTTAAAAAAAGTCTACAGGTTACCAGTTTCGAGTTAGAGGTCTACTGCTAGAATTATTGCTCTAACGATCGTGGCGATACTTCACGTGTGATTTGAACACTGTTTTCATATGTAGGCGTGACTTATGTATGTGCAAGATTGGAGGGACGGGGCACTTTAAAAAATTTTTTCCTTATTTTACTTCTTATTTGGACACTGCCTTTAAAAAAATAAAAATTAAAATTGGACCACTTTTATTCATATTACAAGGAATATAAACATCCCTTGTAATAGAAAATAAAGCATGACAGGACCTCTTTAATGTGAGAAGACCCCAAAAAAGACCTGAAGACCTGCAAAAAGACCCCAGATCTCACATTTAAACTTCAAAGCAATACAAAAAAAAAAAGAATATGTAATTTAAAAAAAAAATAAAAAATTGTCCCTTTAAGGCCGGAGGGCAGAAGTGACGTTTGAAGTTGCTGCTGTCATCCAATGGTATGGAGTCGAGTGAGGGCCATCATTCCCTCACTCGACTTCCTGCCTATCAGGGGATAGGATGAGATCGTCTCTGCCGCATCCGTTAAGCAGCGGAGACTACCGAGACGTGGCCGGAGGGGGGTGGGCACCTCTCCCGCCACCGATAAAAGTGATCTTGCAGTGAATCCACCGTGGAGACCAATTATCTTAAAGCGGACCACCCACCATTAAAAAAAACAAACAAGGGTTAGAGCAGCTATCTGCTGCCATAACAACGGTATTTACAGTGGTGTGAAAAAGTGTTTGCCCCCTTCCTCATTTCCTGTTCCTTTGCATGTTTGTCACACTTAAGTGTTTCGGAACATCAAACCAATTTAAACAATAGTCAAGGACAACACAAGTAAACACAAAATGCAATTTGTAAATGAAGGTGTTTATTATTAAAGGTGAAAAAAAATCCAAACCATCATGGCCCTGTGTGAAAAAGTGATTGCCCCCTAAACCTAATAACTGGTTGGGCCACCCTTAGCAGCAACAACTGCAACCAAGCGTTTGCGATAACGTGCAATGAGGCTTTTACAGCGTCCTGGAGGAATTTTGGCCCACTCATCTTTGCAGAATTGTCCTAATTCAGTTACATTAGAGGGTTTTCGAGCATGAACGGCCTTTTTAAGGTCATACCACAACATCTCAATAGGATTCAGGTCAGGACTTTGGCTAGGCCACTCCAAAGTCTTCATTTTGTTTTTCTTCAGCCATTCGGTGGTGGACTTGCTGGTGTGTTTAGGATCATTGTCCTGCTGCAGAACCCAAGTTTGTTTCAGCTTGAGTACACGAACAGATGGTCGGACATTCTCCTTCAGGATCTCTTGGTAGACAGCAGAATTCATAGTTCCTTTTATCACGGCAAGTCTTCCAGGTCCTGAAGCAGCAAAACAGCCCCAGACCATCACACTACCACCACCATATTTTACTGTTGGTATAATGTTCTTTTTATGAAATGCAGTGTTCCTTCTACGCCAGATATACTTGGACACACACCTTCCAAAGAGTTCCACTTTTGTCTCATCGGTCCACAGAATGTTGTCCCAAAAGTCTTGGGGATCATCAAGATGTGTTGTGGAGAAATTGAGACGAGCTTTGATGTTCTTTTTGCTCAGCAGTGGTTTTCTCCTTGGAACTCTGCCATGCAGGCCATTTTTGCCCAGTCTTTTCCTGATGGTGGAGGCATGAACGCTGACCTTAACTGAGGCAAGTAAGGCCTGCAGTTCCTTGGACGTTGTTGTGGGGTCTTTTGAGACCTCTTGGATGAGTCGTCGCTGCGCTCTTGGGGTAATTTTGGGCGGCCGGCCACTCCTGGGAAGGTTCACCACTGTTCCATGTCTTCGCCATTTGTGGATAATGGCTCTCACTGTGGTTCGCTGGATTCCCAAAGCTTTGGAAATGGCTTTATAACCCTTTCCAGACTGATAGATCTCAATTACTTTCTTTCTCAATTGTTCCTGAATTTCTTTGGGTCTCGGCATGATGTGTAGCTTTTAAGGATCTTCTGGTGGACCTTACTGTGTCAAGCAGCTCCTATTTAAGTGATGCCTTGATTGTGAACAGGTGTGGCAATAATCAGGCCTGGGTGTGGCTAGAGAAATTGAACTCAGGTGTGGACAACCACAGTTATAGTATGTTTTAACAAGGGGGGCAATCACTTTTTCACACAGGGCCATGATGGTTTGGATTTTTTTTCACCTTTAATAATAAACACCTTCATTTACAAATTGCATTTTGTGTTTACTTGTGTTGTCCTTGACTATTGTTTAAATTGGTTTGATGTTCCGAAACACTTAAGTGTGACAAACATGCAAAGGAACAGGAAATGAGGAAGGGGGCAAACACTTTTTCACACCACTGTAACATCAAAGGACCAACATTTATTAAGGACGGGCGGTCCGGAAGTGGTTAAAGTGTTTGTTACCCCAACATTTCATATTCCTGATGTGTGCCTGCTGTACCATGTACTTGTATGAAACAGTACCCTGCTCTCTCTGTATTGCTTCCTTTGTGTGAAATCCTTAGTGTTCCTGCCAGTCCCTCCGCTTTCCTATTAAAAACTGACCACACTAAGCAGAACACATCATGGTCAGTTCTTTAGCTGTGCTGGGAACCCTGCCTGCTCTCCTCCAATGATCAGACTTGTCCTGACACATCCACCCTGCACAGCCTTTGACTGGGAAGCTCAGTGTGCAGTTGCTTCTCCTCTGGTAGGGAATGTAATAACATATAAAAAAGGGGGAAAAAAAAGGAATTTATAATTTTTTATATCTAGACACAAATGTTTTGTCTTTCATTTCTATAAACTAAATTGGTAGTTTTACAAGGTGATCATTTACAATCACTTTAAGCCCAAACACCCTGAAACTGAAGGGGGATGCTGAAGGTGACTAAGAACCTACACGAGAAAGGAGAACATGGTTGCAGGGAAATTTCTAGAAACCTCGCAATCCCAGAAAGGAGAAATTTCCTTCGCAGGAAACAAGAGAACAGTTCACTGGAAGGGGACTTCTTTAGTGAGGGCTTAAGATGTACTGCTTCCCTGTTGCCAAACAAAAGATACCAGTGTTCAATTCAGGGGAGCCCAACTCCAAGCAAGGCCTGTAAATGAAAGGTCCTACAGAAGTACTTGGGCTGCAAGAGTCCATAAAACAGATCCATCTTGAGAGAGGGTCTCTTGGGTGTTTCGCAAAGGGGAAATTAGAAGGCACTGGGTCGGTCTACTGGTTTGAGCAGATATAGTTGTGCTCATATGTTTACATACCCTGACAGAATTTATGATTTCTTGCCCATTTCTCAGAGAATATGTACAATAACACAAAAGCTTTTCTTTCACTCATGATTAATAAAAGGCTTCAGCCAAACACTATCAATCAAGAGTGTTTACGCTTTTTAAATCATAATGGCAATAGGAACTACCCAGAATGACCCTGATCAAAAGTTTACATACCCCCGTTCTCAATACAGTGTACTGCCCCCTTTAACATCAACGAAAGCTTGAAGTCTTTTGTGGAATTTGTTGTATGAGGCTCTATCTTCTCAGATGGTAAAGCTGCCCATTCCTCTTGGCAAAAAGCCTCCAGTTCCTGGAAATTCTTGGGCTGTCTTGCATGAACTGCACGTTTGCGTTCTCCCCAGAGTGGTTCAAGGATATTGAGGTCAGGAGACTGAGATGGCCACTCCAGAACCTTCACTTTATTCTGCTGTAGCCAATGGCCGATCGACTTGTGTTTTGGATCATTGCCATGTTAAAATGTCCAAGTACGTCCCATGCGCAGCTCCATGGCTGATGAATGCAAATGTTCCTCCAGTATTTTTTGATAACATTCTGCACTCATCTTGCCATTAATTTTGACCAAATTTCCTGTGCCTTTATAGCTCACATATGCCCGAAACATCATCAGTCTATCTCAGTGTTCCACAGTAGGAATGGTGTACCTTTCATCATAAGTCTTGTTGACTCTTCTCCAAACGTAGTGTTTATGATTGTGGCCATAAAGCTCGATTTTGGTCTCATCACTCCAAATGACTTTGCGCCAGGTTTGAGGCTAGTCTCTGTGCTGTTTGACGTATAGTAAGCGGGATAATTTGTGGTATTTGCATAGTAACGGCTTTCTTCTGGCGACTCGACCATGCAGCTCATCTTTCTTCAAATAAGGGCAGCACAGTGGTGTAGTGGTTAGCACTCTCACCTAGCAGTAAGAAGGGTCGCTGGTTCAAATCCCAACCATGACACTACCTGCCTGGAGTTTGCATGGTCTCTCTGTGTGGGTTTCCTCTGGGTACTCCGGTTTCCTCCCACAATCCAAAGACATGCAGGTAGGTTAATTGGCTTCTGTCCAAAATTGGCCCTAGTACATGAATGGGGACCTTGGATTGTGGGCTCCTTGAGGGTAGGGACCAATGTGAGTGTGCAATGTACAGGGATAGGGACAATTGTAGACACTCACTCAGGTTGGACTGGTGTCTTTATTCAACCTAACCAACTATGAAGTGCCTCATGAAACAGCCACACCACATTTTTTTCAGAGAGTTCTGTATTTCACCTGAAGTTGTGTGTTTTTCTTTGCATCCTAAAAAAATTCCTGACAGTTGTGGCTGAAATTTTAGTTGGTCTACTTGACCGTGGTTTGGTTTCAACAGAACCCCTCATTTTCCACTTCTTGATTAGAATTTGAACACTGCTCCACCAGTCCAATATCAGTTTTGACACTTGCAACAAGTTATTAAAACTGAAGCACAAGGCTCTAGACTTTGTTCTAATAGCTCAAAGACCTGAGGGCCCACTCTAGCGATGGAGGGTTCCCCCTTAAGGAGTCTATCCATTTTGAAAGGGTTTGGCAGATTAAGATCACCACCAAAACTGACTCCAGTCAACTCAAACTGGTATCTCAGGAGGGAGTTTAGCTGCCTGTAAAATCCAGAAAGTGAGCACCTGTAACCTGTCTGGTGATGTGCCTGTTAATGCGGATACCTGACGCATTGATTGTGGTTACACTGATTAACGAACTCCCTTTAAAAGGGGGAAGAGCTGTAACACTCTCAAGATGGGCCCAGGACCCTCCCTTCAGGGTGTTTCCAGTCCTCATACAACAGAGGTGTCCAAACTTTTTTCAAAGAGGACCAGATTTGATGAAGTGAACATGTGTGAGGGCCGACCATTTTGTCTGACATTCTTTGAACCATTAAAAGTGTGTTAGTTTGAGCACTAATAAACTCCCCAACAAGAATTTTCTTGCCTTTGTGGCTGTGAATAAAGATGAGCTCGGGCATATTATTTGTATATACTGTATTTATTGGCATGTAATGCGCACCTTCACTTTAAGAGGGAAGTTTCAGGAAAAAAAAAATTTAATAAAGAGCTGTGAAGAAAAATAAGGGTCAGTGCCCATCTGCAGACCCACCATTGCCATGAATGCAGCACCCACCATTGCCAGGAATGCACCCACCATTTGCCAGGAATGCACTCACGAGCACAAAATATTACCTACAGGAGAATCTCCTGTTTATACGGCGTCCTCTTTAATAGAAAGTCCTGATTACTTTGATGGACACAACAGTCGCCCAATGACAGCGCCAGAGACAGGACTTCCTATTACAGAGGCTGCCGTAAACAGGAAATTGTGTGTGTACAGCGTTCATCCCGTCTCCTCTGTCCCCTCCAAGGCATATACATCTTTTGTGGTCCCGGCGCTGGGAGATAGTCAGGGGGCACAAAAGATATATATGTCCAAATAACCAGACGGGCTCTTCAAAACCGGAACGTGGGCCGCGATTGGCACGCAGGCCAGACTTAGGACATGCCTGTCATACAATAACTGAAACTTAAGGTCTTAGCAGCTGCAGGAGCTTTAAGAGACCCTAGGCCTGGAACAGCAGGCTCAATATCAGTCTCTTTCAAAAAGGATTGTTGGGGCTCAGAATCAGAGAATGTGATCGGACCCCAGGCTGTGCTTGATCATGGGGTTTAGGAGGCAGATTCTGACAAAGATGACACTGGAGCACTTCGTGTAGAGCCTCTGGACAGATTGTCCCAGTAACTGACCACAAGCTTGCCTCAAAAGAAAGTCCACAGTAGACAGTCTCTGAACATGAGGGAGGCCTTTCTCACCAGAGCTGCAGGAAACTGCAAGAGGACGACACAACAATCATAGGGGTATCAGGTGCTAGATTACAGGCTTTGCTTTTTCTCTGGCTATACTAGATAAATGCCCACAGAACCATTAAGGGAGCATATGTGGTCACCCTCGGCAGCGAGAATATCCACTGTATGTCTTAGTGACCTAAGCAGTGGCATAACGCTACTGCAACTAGGCCTAAAGTCAAATGTCAAAGCCTCAAATCACAAACCTGGGCAGTAAGTGCTGATGACAGTTTCAGGTGGCCTGATGTAACCAGATCGCTGTATGTGGGCAGTTCAAATTGACTGAAATCCCAAAATTCATGTAGTGCCTTAGGAGCAGCAGCAGGAGGATGATCCTGAATGGCAGGAAAGAGTGCTGAAAACTCCACCCAAAAAAATTAGGCAAGATCTCAATCACCAAGACTCAACACTTATCAAGGTAAACCAGCAAAAGGAGGGAAATTAAAAAAAGTACCCAATGGTGCAACAGAAAAGTAGCTCCCGGTGCATTAGTTCGACCAACCTTACCAAGTCTTCAGAGGTAGGGTTCATACCTGGAGCTGTGCCCCAGTTTTGGACCCTGAATGCACTCCATGGCCAATACAGTACACCAAGGTCTGGAAAAGTGCCCCAATAAAAAGCCCAGTGCCCAAAGATCACATTCAAGGTTAGCCCCACACATCCAGTCAAGTGATGTCAGGGTGGGGGCCTCCAAAGCTGCTGGATAACTGCTACGTAGAGACCAGCTCAGTCATAGGCATAGAAATGAGTCTTGAATTAAGTCACCAGGGTAAAAACCACCAGTAGTGGTATACAAGCTTTTCTGTTTGCCAGTGTCCCAATCTCCTATAGGTGGCAGTAAAACTAATAAAAGTTCTGTGTCACTGAATGGATGATAAAGAAAACCAGTTACTTCAAGGACAATTGCAGTTATGAGGCAGAATCTTTAATGAAATCTAAAAAGTAAATGTCGTTACAGGGATTTGTGCATTTGAGACGCTGCCCTGTACACCCTCCTTGGTGAGTTAACATCTTCCTTTCCGGAGCTTGAAGTTGGATTCTGGTGTTTATTAGAGTGCTCTTCAGTGATGGATTAACCCTGTTATTGCCACTAGAAGCTGTGGCTTTGAGGGGTTTTACACTCAGCAGCTGTAACCAGCGCTCGACTGTCAGATGGAAGTGATCGTGCAACTCTGCAGCCGATTCACTTCCCCATACTCTGGTAACTGTTGGGTCCCCCCTTCCCCCTCAAGCATGCCCCTGCCATGTTACCTGGGACCTGTGAGCCGGGGGACCTAGAACAAGCACTGGTAAGCTCTACAGAGAGGAGGGAGATAAGTGAACACAGATTTACTGATCTTCCCTTCCCATTTCTGACCTGTAAAACTGCACCTCTGTCCTGGTGTCAATGTCCCCACTGTCCTTTTGTCTTTTAGACAGTTGAGGTTTCACTAAAAAAATAAAAAAAAATAAAAAAAAACTCTGTCACCAAAAAATGCATCACATTGGGGACTATTTGGCCGCTATTTGACCAGTATATATTATAGGACTAGTAGGGCTCATGAGCATAATCATTACTTTTTTTTCTTTACAGCAAACCTGTCAAGAAAAGGATACGAGGATTCCTGACCTCCTTCCAAACATGTGAGCTACCTTGGCTGTTTAAGCAAGCATGCATTTCAAGAAAGTCAAAAGAAGCAATAATACAATAAATGAACAAAAATCACACAAGTTTACTTTAATAGTATAGACTTTATTAATTGATTTGTGAAAGAAAAAAAAAAGTCCAGTTGTAATACTAGAACCTGAGGGCATCTTAAAAGGGCAAGATGATAAAAATAGATCTGTCTGTAAGGCAGCCCTTTACAAAATTACCTCAACAACATAAGGCAGTTGCAGAAAAAGTAATTTAATTGTGATTGAAGAAAGCCTGAAACAGTATTTTTGGACGTATTATTGTCTAAAACTTGCAGGTACAGCATGCCACAACTGACTTACACGATCAAACAATGGGGCAACAGCATCTATTGAATGCCAAATTAGGATACTTGTAGCTTAGCTAAAAAAGACACTCATATTACATCAAGCACATGATCTGACCCAGTCTCTTAACAGGTACTTTTGTCTGCTGGAGTGTCTCCCAAGGCCAGCCATACATGGATCAAAGCTGTGATGCATGTAGGGGCAGGCTGGCAGATAGACATCTGTACCAGACAGTCGGAACATTTCCACACAATTAGCGCCGCCAGATATATACCCAGAAACGCTCACTAGTGTATTCTGATTGAAAGAGGAAAAATCCCTGGTGCCACAAAGGAGTCCTATGGTGGTATGAGAGAGACAACCTCAGCCTGGGATCACACCAGGCCACACCCCCAACTCAGTTCACCCTGCCCCCGGAGATTAGCCATGACTAAGCTCTGGGGGGGGCAGAGTAAACAGAGTTGGGGGCATGGCCTGGTGGGAGCCCAGGCTGAAGTTGTCTCTCTCATACCACCATAGGAGTCTGTGGATGTACTGCACTAGGAATCTTTGCTCTCTTCCTTCCAGTGACTACAGGAGCTGGGATCAGCTCCATCCCATGCTGGTTCTCTTGCAGTGGTTGCAGCATCACTCACACTACTCCCCATAGTGACTGAGCCTGAGCGGCACACTAAACAAATCGTGGGTCATGGTATATTCTGATGGCGGGGAAGTTCCTCGGCTGTCAAGATACAAAGGCTCAGCCAGAGCAATTCCCCCATTCACCTCAAATATGTGGATGGGGTAGACTGAGTCTTTCTTTTTTCATTCAACCCACTAGTTGGGGAAAAAAAACCCCACTAATGTATGGGTTGCCTTACCAGGAATATTTGGCTAAGACAATTGTTTGTTCTTGGCCTATAAGTGCCTATGTGGTAGACACCCCAGCTATGGCTTATCTCAAACAATATTGACTAGGCAACTTCCAACCCATGTTTACTCTTGTAAGAAGCCTTAGGAGATAACTAGACAGCAGAACATACATCTCACAGATGATGGTAATCTCATGGACGCTTATTTGTCCAGTAGCAGGTCTAAAAAAAATGAAAATTGTTGCTAAGCTTTTAGCATGACATGGCAGCTCAAAACTGGTAAGACTGGCTTTCTAGTAAAGAATTAGGTTGATTTTTTTTTTTTTATGGGCAACATAGTAACTTGCATACTTTTTTTACATCAATTAATCAGCATATACATTAAAGTACAGATTAAATAATATTTTGCGATTCATGACTAAATGATAAGTAGTATAATTTGCAATAAAAATACTTCATATATTTAAAGTAAAAGCACACTGCCTTGGGAATGAACAGCGTTGTGTTTACTGCATAGCAGGATCCATTATGAAAAGCTCAAGTTCATATATATATGTGTTTAAATACATATGTGATTATATGTCACGTTAGGCTGAAATAAGATTTAAGGCACAAAACAAACATTAAGCAATAAAAGTAAATGACATGTTCTGTAAGAAACTGCTCGCAGAGCACCAGAGGGAAATTCAAGTAGTTCTAGATGCTGCTCTGCATCAGTTACATTCTATGGTTCCCTTTTAAGATATTACTCTTGCTGTGAGCAGAGATGGTTCTACTGTCTACTCACTTGGACAAAGGCACTAATTCTGCATTGGTTGTGCAAGTTAAGTCCAGAATGCAGACGGCATGCATCTTTTATGTGCGCAAACTTTGCAAAATCATTTAAAGAACTCTGATCTAGTTAAAAAAAAAAAAAAAAAAAAATTTAAGCTATTGAAACCAACCACTGAATATGACCATTAGAAATGGTATTGCATTTCCTTTCAATAGGACAGCAGAATGTATCAAATAGAAGCTGTCCAATACTAGGCAACTTGACAGTTTTCCTCTGAAGCCACCCACTTCACCAGCTGCTGGCTGAAACAGAGAAGAGAAGGTTTTTCAGCCATTACACTGGTTTTGTTTATCCGCTCTTCAGACCTATTTAGTTATGACATGCTGAAAAGCGTTTGCAGCCACTTACTTACAGGACAAAGTATTTTCAAACTGCAGATGTAGCTGCCAGTTAGAGGCATGTGGGCAACTTAAAGCTTTTTACCCCAATAAAAAAAAAAAAAGTTTACAGACCATTTAGTAGAAGAAGGGATTGCCCTGGTCAGATCTGTGACCAGTTCCAAATGGGGCAAAGGGCTTACAACTCTGACTTCTACCACAGACTCTTGCCTCTATCCCCTCGCCACCTATACTCACTAGCGCGTGCTCTGTGCATCTGTCTGGTAAGAGGGAGAGATGTCCAGGAAAGGTTGGCAAGAGCCAACAGCAAACCCTGCATCTGAGTCTAAAAGTTATATGCAACATCTCAGGTTAAGGGATTTCTCGAATTATAATAGGATTATTTTAAAGCTCAACTCCAGACAAAAACAAAACAATGACGATTGTTTCACCTGGCAAAAGATGCAATTCAATTCAGCTATATCATGTCTGCAAAGCAGACAGCTGAGGAACACTGCAAAACCAAGCGTGTGACCTCACTTTCCTCCGATTCTCCAATTACAGTTCAACAGTACAACTTGTTCACCTTTCTGTCTCCTAACTGGACAACAAGGGAGCACAATATTGTTTATTAATGTTGTGGCATTCCCTCTCATAAGAGTCCTGGAGTGCAATGTATTATGGGTAAACAAAAAGAACTTTCAGGTGCCAGCATTTTCTTCAATTCTATTTACAGGCTTTTATTGAATATATAGCTTTATTAAAGGTGGTCATATATTTGCCTAGAGTTCAGCTTTAAAGCTGGAATTCGGACACTTTGTAAAATGTGTTGACATACAATGAGGTGCATGCCACAACTCTTTAAAGTGTTTCTAAAGGCAGAAGGTTTCTATGGTGGGACATAAAGCCTGGCTCAAGATCGAGTCCACACAAGGAAGGGGGTGGAGCCAGTAGCACCAGCAGGGGACCCCATAAGGAAGAGGACCGGGCTGCTCTGTGCAAAACTGTTGTACAGAGCTGGTAAGTACAACAGGTTAAAAAAAAAAAAAGGAATGAAAAAAAAAAAAAAAGAAGAATGTCCTTTACCATCACTATTTACATCCTGACAGTTTCACAGAGCTTGGGGAGTGCAGCTATCGCTGCATTTCCAGGGCTCAGACAGGAGAGACGTCGTAGCTCTCTTATACAGCAGCAGTTCTGCCTGTCCCCCCCCTCCGGTGTTCATTCACAGAAGCCTATATGTTCCCTGAATGCATTCAGTTAATACGAACTGCTCTGTGATTGGGCAGGAGGAGGGGAGGGCAACGCAGCTTCGGGGGCTTAGACCAGAGGGTCCAGAATTGGCGCTCTGGAAGCATAGTGATAGTTATGCTCCTGGCACTCAGAAAAAACAAACTGTAAATTAAAGAGATAAGTTCACAAGGTGACATACTGCTAGGTTTAACCCATACTAATCCACCACATTTTACAAATTAAGTGAAGTACTGGAGTTCATCCTTAAGTGACCATTTTAGAGATGGCAACAAATTTTTATTAATTTACTATATGTCCAACAACACCTTTAGATTTCTTGAGCTGTATACTCAAAGAAACAGCATACAGAGGGAGATGAACCTTTTTCTGCAACGTTGGCATAGACCCCCCTCTTTTCACTTTATAAATGTGTATGTATTTGCTCTGAGAGGCAGATAACCTTAGGGGTTTTGAAAGAACTGATGCATGTGTCCTGCTAATACTATAAGGAATAATCCCTCAACCCCCACAGTATGGAGGAAAAGGATGTGCAAGTGCTTACTTCAAACACTGTTTCTAGAGGCTTTTAAAGAACATGAACCAGTCTACAGTTTTTGTCATTACTCTGTTCCAGGACAACTCAGAGAAGAGAGATATGCAGTATTCCTCTGCAGCTGAAGACAGAACGTGCATCTTACTGAATGGCAAATCATTTTGTTTTCAGTTGCTGTGATCTGTTGGCTTGCAGAACAAAGCAAGTTAAGTACCACAAAAGAAACAATGTAGTTTGCTATTTAGAAAATAGGGTGAGGTAATAAACAGCCTATGCAAGGCAACATTAATGCAGCTTTCATGCAGATAAATGTTTGCAGTGAAGGTTAGTGCATGTAACAGCCTCAGTGAATAGAACAATGTCAAGTAGGATGTATGACCAATTCTCCTCGGACTAGCACATCATACGCTGCTCCCTTCTTCGGAAGACTACAGGAACGATGTATTTATTTTCTTGCCAAGGTGTCAGAGAGCTTCTTAAGCCTTTTCTTTAACTCCAGAGGAAACTTCTCGTAGCATTTCTTGCAGACAGGTTTCATGTCAAACTCCACAAACTTGTTCCTGGGAAAGTACAACAGTGAGTTAGTTAAGCAAACACCTACAAGGTACACTGCAGCTATCAGCTTCTCCATCTTCATAGGCAGCAGTATAGTTTAAAATTCCAAACTTCGTAACATCTAAAGAAATTTCCTAATCTAAAACATAACATTTCCCTGAAATATTTATTTACACAAGCATGATTTCACAGTTATTAATGGTGTCAGTGGTGGTGCTGATACATATGAGACTAATTCACATAGCTCTTTGAAATGCTGTCACAAATTTACAGCAAGTTTATTCAAGATAGCATATACACAAAATTGTGTATTTTAAAGCAATACAATTTACTATACTGAAACCAGAAGACAGATTTTTTGCTTTTTTGATTATGCCTCAGTGTGCATAAAATGTGATAAGGTGTGCTGGAATAGGAAGTACCCATGTACAGTATTGCCAAAAAACAGTAACAGAATGAACCATGCCAGATCATTCCATCTTCACTTTCTTCTCCTCTTTCATCTTCCTTGCCCATCTACCCACTGTATCTCTTATTTATCCCCCTCCTCCCGCACATGACTGCCCTAGCTTCTCTTTTATTCCTCCATATTGGCTTGAATATATTTTGACTTTCCAGATTTCCTACCATTATTATCCATACCAAAGTCTTGTCAAATTACCGTACTCGTTTTTTCCATTATGGTTGTGATACATTTATGCTTGGTCTTGCTTTTTTTACATTTTGACCACTTTGTTTTATGACCAATGTTGTACTCCAAAACCTTCCCACAAATACCAATAAAAACAATTAAAACAGTAACATGCCAAATCAGTTAGTAGCACAGTGGCTGGCTGGAAATATTCATTTTATACTACTTTAATTTGACATTCCATGTAAACCCTTGTGAGACATCACACTCCATAAAAACTCTAATTTCCAGCCCATGTATTATTGATTAGTAAGTGATGCGACACCTTGCACACGCAGGCAGGCCACTAACCCATGTGAGAAGGAGAGAGAAGGCTGTTTAGAGACAGGATCCTTTTTTCTTTTTGTCTTTTGCATCTTTTGATAACTTGGACAGGCGGCGTTTAAACTCTTCTGGCATTTTCTCATAGCAGTGCTTGCAAGTGGGCTTTAAATCTATCTCTACAAATTTATGCCTTTGTAATTTCAGGGAAAGAAGAGGAGCAAGTGTGATAGACAAAGCAAGAGAAAGATCAGAAAATATTTTGTCTACAATAGATAATAAAAAACTTGACATTTTCTGTCCTGCATTTGATAAAGATTAAATATAAAACACAGAAACAGGAAATAAACACTTCAACTCACAAGAGAAGGCAAAGCTTAAAAGGGTCTGTAAACCCTTAAAAAAATAAAAATATAATATAATATAATATAATAATCTATATATATATCTATCTATATATCTATATATCTATATATATATATATATATAAAAATTGGGGGAATGCTGGCCATAGACTATTTGATTCCAGCCTGTCAGATTTTTCATGCGGTTGTTGCCAGTGGCTATAGCCATTAGAGAATAATCACTGTGTGATCTATCGGCCGGGACAGCCCCCCCCCCCCCCTTTTCAGGAGAACAAAATAGCTCAGCAGGAGAGATTCCACTATCAACACTACGCTGATGGGGGAATCAAGTGATTTTCTTTCCTGCAAACAAAGGATTACAACAGCTATGGTCGGCTTAAGATTCTAAATGTTTCCTTTCTTAGCTGTAGCTGGGCTTTTAAATTGGATTTTTTTTATATACCTGTAAAACCCATTTCTTGGAGTACAGTATAGGTCAGTGATGGCAAACCATGGCACCCCAGATGTTTTGGAACTACATTTCCCATGATGCACGAGCATCATGGGAAATGTAGTTCCAAAACATCTGGGGTGCCAAGGTTCACCATAACTGGTATAGGTCATCATAATGGGTGGAATACATGTTGCCCCTTCAGTTTATTGGACACTAGCAAAGCTATTTAAAGTTTGAGAGACACTCCCTCGTGTGATCCTCAGTTTTGCAGGAAACAATGAAGGATCAAAAAGGCACAGAGGGGAGAGTCTTGGACTATATTCTAAAAAAAAAATATTTTTACAGTCAAGTAAAAAAATCCAATTTTATCACATAGTACAATATATGGATCTTCAATCATAGTGGATGGGATGTCCCAAATCAGTAGCTGAGGGAAGGGTAACAAATATACAGCCAACAGACCCTCAAGAACAACCCCAAAGCCTAATAAATGCCAAGGAGTTAAAACTACGGTCTGTAAAATTGTGGCCAAAACTGGCTTCAGCTTAAGCCTATGAGAGCTGCAGCTCTTACACAAAAAAGCTGAAGAAAGAAGTCAGAAATTTCCTATACCTAGAAATACTAGGTATATCACATGGTTTGGCAGGGGAATGGAATAACAGGGGAGCAAAGGGAGGGAGTGTACGTGGAGTGGTAAGGGCACGCATTTAACATATTACTTTTCCCTACATATGTAAGGCACAGGTTTACTCTAAATGCTGACATTTTGTGGCCTTAATGTGTTTGAATTTTCAATATAAAAGGTCCCAGACTATGAAAGGAAAGAAAAGTGAATGACAGAAAAGATAGGATTACTAGGAAAGGCTTAGAGAGAAATTGGCCACTGCTGACTTACAACAGAAGTTGCTAGCTCTCTGTCGGTCATGCTGATTTTTCAGCTTAACTACTTAGCAAGTCACTGGCCCAGTGCAGATACACAGGTCTGAAGCTGGTTTCCACAGGCAGCACACTTGCACTGGTTCAGCAATGTTTCACGGTCAGTTCAAAATACAAACAGCAGCAGAAAGTTTGACATACATCATTGTAAAAGCGTAATAAGTGAATCTGATGTAAAATATCAAGATGAGCGGATATTACAGTTACATCATTCATATTAAATCAGATTGTGCAGAAAAATCTGTTTATTAGGGCGAGGTAAAATAGTTATTAATCAATAGAAACTAGTCTTCAGTACACTGTAGTAAGATCAGTGTTCTGGCTAGCCGTTACTGGTTGCTACTTAGTCTCTGTATGGCAAATAAAACTGCCAATGTATAAGTGGCAACATTATTAATGATTAATCAATACTTTGATTCCATAAAATAAGGATTGGTGTCTGCAGACAAGTTTTCAGTTTAGAGTAGCACAATATGTAGAGTGCTTTAGGCACCCCCTCCCCCCAGGAAATACAAATTAAATGCAAAACATTCCACATTCCCTGGAAGGAACCAATGTGTAAGATATGAATATCATATAACATTGTACAAAAACACTCAACATACCCAATTATGCTGATCAAATAAAAAAAATAAAAAAATAAAAATGGAATAGCTACTAAATGGGTTCTAACCAAATAAAGCACATAAAACATTACTAATTAACTAAAACATTATTAATATCACAGACAGCACAGTGGCTAAATTGTTAGCAATTCAGCCAAGCAGCACTAGGGGCATCAGTTCAAATCCCAACCATGATACTACATGCCTGGAGTTTGCATGTTCTCCTTGTGCGGGTTACCTCCGGGTACTCCCGTTTCTTCCCACTCTCCAAAGACATGCTGGTAGGTTAATTGGTTCCTGTCTAAATTGGCCCTACTATGTATGAATGTGACTTAGGGACCTTAGAGTGCCTTAAAGGCAGGAACTGATGTGAATGTACAGTATGTAAGTAAATCACTGCGTAAATTGATGTTGCTATACAAGTACCTGTAATAAAGAAGTAAATAATAAATATCAATCTGGAATGAAGTATCAAAACTAAAGGATAAAGACACCCATTAAACATGCAGTGTGGTAGAGATCCGTTTCTTTGGGAACTGTATACCAGTATAAGATTTAGGTGGATGTTTGTTTGATCTACTATGCAAGCTTAATTTCACCCCAGGGTCCTGCTACAGTTGTGCTCATAAGTTTACATACCCTGGCAGAATTTATGATTTCTTGGCCATTTTTCAGAGAATATGAATGACTTTTCTTTCACTAATGGTTAGTGTTTGGCTGAAGCCATTTATTATCAATCAACTGTTTACTCTTTTTAAATCATAATAGCAACAGAAACTACCCAAATGACCCCGATCAAAAGTTTACATACCCTGGTGATTTTGGCCTGATAACATGCACACAAGTTGACACAAAGGGGTTTGGATGGCTATTAAAGGTAACCATCCACACCTGTTATCAGTTTGCTTGTAATTAGTGTGTGTGTATAAAAGGTCAATGAGTTTCTGGATTCCTGGCAGACCCTTGCATCTTTCATCCAGTGCTGCACTGATGTTTCTGCATTCTGAGTCATGGGGAAAGCAAAATAATTGTCAAAGGATCTGTGGGGAAGGTAGTTGACCTGTATAAAACAGGAAAGATATAAAAAAAGATATCCAAGGAATTGAAAATGCCAATCAGCAGTGTTCAAACTCTAAGAAAGAATAGGAAAATTAGGGGTTCTGTTGAAACCAAATCACGGTCAGGTAGGCCAACTAAAATTTCAGTCACAACTGTCAGGAAAATAGTTTGGGATGCAAAGAAAAACCAACAAATAACTTCAGGTGAAATATAGGACTCTCTGAAAGCATGTGGTGTGGCTGTTTAAAGATGCACAATAAGGAGGCACTTACCCTGCTTACAATACGCCAAACAGCACAGAGACAAGCCTCAAACCTTCTGACACAAAGTCATTTGGAGTGATGAGTGCAAGATTGAGCTTCTTGACCACAACCATAAATGCTACATTTGGAGAGGAGTCAACAAGGCCTATGATAAAAGGTACATCATTCCTACTGTGAAACACGGAGGTGAATCACTGATGTTTTGGGTATGTGAGCTCCAAAAGGCACTAGAAATTTGGTCAAAACTGATGGCAAAATGAATGCTGTACATTATCAAAAAATACTGGAGGAACATTTGCATTCAGCCAAGAAGCTGCACATGGGACTTACTTGGACATTCCAACATGACAATAATCCAAAACGCAAAGCCAAATCGACCTGTCATTGGCTACAGCAGAATAAAGTGAAGGTTCTGGAGTGGCCATCTCAGTCTCCTGACCTCAATATCATTGAGGCACTCTGGGGAGATGTCAAAACGTGCAGTTCATGCAAGACAGCCCAAGAATTTACAGGAGGCTTTTTGCCAAGAGGAATGGGCAGCTTTACCATCTGAGAAGATAAAGAGCCTCATCCACAAATACCACAAAAGACTTTAAGCTGTCATTGATATTAAAGGGGGCAATACACGGTATGAGCACAACTTTATATACCAATGAGCTTTAATGGGCATCGGTGTCCATTTCGTTTTGATACTTCTACAGAGATTGATTTTGTTGGCACGTATTTTAGTTTAATTTAAAATATTATTTTTGTTTGTAATCTGTATACTGATGCTTCATTTTGAGAGGAACCAAATTTTTCTTTTCTGATAATTGGTTGTTCAGCGCAAGTGCCTATTTTGGGTGTTTTTGTACATTATAGGTTAGGATACACATTTAAATACAGTTTGATATAATTTGAGGTTTCCTTTGATCACAATTAGGAGCTTAAAATTCTATACATTGGTTACAATCAGGGGACGTGGCATATGGCAATTGTTAGGGATTTGGGGTACACACACATTATTATATATATATATATATATATATATATATATATATATATATATATATATATATATATATATATATATATATATACACACACACATACATACACACACACATATACACACACACACCTATTTTTAGGATTTATTTAGCATATATCCGAAGGGACACCTAAAGCACTGTGCATAGTGGTATACTCTTTTTCCAAGTATTTTCCCCTTTTTCGCTTTGCTCTTCCCTTTACCCCTTTTTCAGTTGTGGGGTTTTGGGGATACCTTTTCCTTCTGGTTGGGATTGGTTTCTCCCTTTGAACTATGTATCTCCCCATTTATAAGTTTTCAGTTTTGTCTAGTGCACTGCAAGTAACAAACGGTTTTGTAAAAATATGCATTCATAGGCCATTTATACAAGCTTTTTTTAAAAATAGAACAATGACTGTCACATTTGGGGGATGACACCACAGTTACGATTTAATATATAAAATACTTACTTGAGTGTTAACTTGGTGTTGCAAGTAGAACATGCAAAACAGTTCACACACCATGCCTTGTTCAGAGCAGAGACAACTACAACCAAAAAGAGGCACATATCATCACCTTAATGCTTTCTTGCTTAGTAATGTTTCTTACAACAAAAATAATACATATATCCAAAAACATTGTAATAACATTTTACCGTTGTCTTTTTAACCACTTAAGGACCGAGCCTCTTTTTGAGATGGAGATTTTTGAGATTACTTGGAACCCCTCCAAACATTATACATTTGGTTTACTAACACCCTAGAGAATAAAATAGTGGTCGTTGCAATACTTTGTTACACCGTATTTGCGCAGCGGTCTTACAAGAGCACTTTTGTTGGAAAACTACACTTTTTTAAATTAAAAAAATAAAGACAACAGTAACGTTAGCCCAATTTATTGTTATAATGTGAAAGGTAATGTTACGCCGAGTAAATTGATACCCAACATGTCACGCTTCAAAATTGCACCCGCTCGTGGAATGTCGACAAACTTTTACCCTTACAAAATCTCCATAGGCGACATTTAAAAAAATTCTACAGTTTGCATGTTTTGAGTTAGAGGAGCTCTAGGACTAGAATTTTTGCTCTCGCTCTACCGATCGCGGCGATACCTCACATGTCTGCACTGAGGGGGTGTCTGTAATGCTGGGGGGGGGGGGGGGGGCGTCTGTACTGAGGTGGGGGTCTGCACTGAAGGGGTGTCTGTACTGAGGGGGGAGGCTTATACTGAGGGAGGGGGGATCTCTACTGCAGGAGGGGGGTCTGTAGTTAGTGGAGGGGGGTCTTTACTGAGGGGGGACTATAGTTGGTGGGAGGGGTGAAAGCATTTTTTTGCACCGGGTGACACCAACCCTAGTGACACCACTGCCCCATGTATTAGATTCCGCTGATTTAAATATTTAACGTGCCATCAAATGTGTCTCCTCAATCACATCTATCTCTCCAATGCCACTTTTTCTGCTGTAGGTCGGCTCGTTCCTGTGGTTCCACTAGCTTGTGCTCGGCTCTTGCTGCACTCAGCAGTTATCACCGTTCTATTACTAGTTTAAGGCTTGGTTCACACGGCTGAATTCGCATCGCATCCGGCTCAAACTTGTACAGGACCCTTTTTTGGTCTGCAGCAGAATTGGATCGCATGGGTGTTCACACCATGCGATCCGATTCCTGTCCGAGTTTGCAGATCGCACTGCGATATGCAAACTGATTTGGAGGCGTCATTACCTTTTCACTGACACTCCCAGCAGTTTGCATAGGGCAGTGTGAACTGCCGCCGGGAAGCATGCGATGCGGGAACCCGCAGTAGATTCGCAGCGTTCCCGCATCGCAGCAGTGTGAACCCAGCCTAAACGAATGAACTGCTCATATAACGAGAGATTGCAATTTGAATTTATTCACTGTGATGAAAATTTATGGCATATTTGTTTAGTTTTTTTTAGTGTATTGTATTTCATTCAGTTTTATTCTTTCATGTATTTAGAGAGGGGTTAAGATTTATTTGCATTGGAGCGCTGATAGTGCCTTAGTAAATTAACCATTGGTGGCTTCTTCGGCATATTGTTGTGATTTTGAAAGAGTAAGATAGCAGCTGCTATATTTTAGTTTTCACCGTGAGCGCTGAGGGATTGATTTTTGGATGCGTTCGCTTCTGCACACAAGCTTGGCAGGACAGGGCACGTTTAAAAAAAAAAATTCTTCCTTTTATTTTTTCACCGTTTTAAATTATATATAAGAGCTTTAAGAGCTATGGGCGGAAATGTTTTGAAGTCGCTTCTGCCCTGAAATGTTATGGAGACGGGTGGGAGCCATCTTCCCCTCACTCGTCTCCAAGTCAAGCAAGGGGAAACATCCGATCGCCTCTGCTGACGGCTCTGGTAAGCGGCAGAGGGCACCGGAGAGCGGCGGGAGGGGGCCCTTCCCTGATAAAAATGATCTTGTGGCGAATCCGCCGCAGAGACCACTCTTATCGGAAAGCGGACTGCCGGCCAAAGAAGAGGATACCAGGGGTGTGGCAGCTAGTTGCTGCCATAACAATGATACTGCTCTTCAAACTTAGGACGTATAGCGGCGATAATTAGAAGGACAAAGCAAGAGAGTAAATCTCCCTAATGCGGACCAGACAGCAACAAAAACTGACAGATGTTCTAATGAAATTAATTTTATACTGTAATGACAGTTTTTGCCACTTTAACCATTTTTTTCAATATCCTTCATAACAGCACAAAATACTTCACAACAACAGAAGTAAAAAACAACAAACCTACAGAAAGAAAAAATAAAGATCTGCAAGAGGTAAAAAAAAAAAAAAAAAAAAAAAAAAGCCAACAGGCAACTCATTCCACAAGACTAAGATATCTCTTGGGGGTAGAATAATTTTTTTAATACAGTAGTCTCATCTTGTTGCAATCAACCTCAAACATGCATTCATTTGGAATCAGGATTTTTAAACTGATACACTGCACCCATCTTTTAGGAAAAAAAAACTCTAGTGAATATAGTAGCTTTAAGAGCCCTTTCACACTGCCAGTGGGCCGCGGTAGAACGTTGCTAGTTTTAGCGGCGCTTTATGGCCGCTAGTGAGGTGCTTTAACCCCTGCTAGCGGCCAAAGAAAAGGTCAAAAGCACCCGAAAAGTGCCACTGCCAAAAGCGCTTGGCAGGCGCTACAGCAGTGCTGCCTATTCATTTCAATGGGCAGGAGCGGTGTATACACCGCTCCAGCGGGAAAGCACTCGGCTTTCACACTGGGGCTGCAGGGGAGGCATTTTTCAGGGGCTTTACAGGCGCTATTTTTAGCCTTTTAGCACCTGAAAAATGCCTCTAGTATGAAAGGGGTCTAAAGAATTGAGGCATAGTTTATGATCAGATAAATCTAGACTACGATAATCAATATCACCTAGGAAAAGGGGCAAAACTTACCATCTCCTTCAATTACGCGGTTGCAATGGAAACAGACATCTCCAAAAAGCTATAGAAAGACAAAAGCTACCATGAATAATAAAACACACACAGATCCAAAAAGCTTCCTAAAATGATTGTAAAGCTATATTCTTTTAAAAAAATAACAAACATTGTATATTTACCTGCTCTATGCAAATACGCAAGGGTATTTGCACAGAGCGGCCCAGAACCTCCTCTTCTGGAGTCCCTTACATCTGTGTCTGCTCCTCCTCTTCTTTGAATATGCCTCCATAGCAAGCCACTTGCTATGGGGGCACTCAAGGGGATGCCATACAGCATGGGTCAGCCCCAACCCCCAGTCCCCCCCCTCCTGCTGCTTTCAGTAAAGCCTGTTAATGCAGGAAGAGAGGCTGCTGGCTGGGGATTAGGGAGGTAGGCACAAACATTTGACTCTTGAAGGAGCCCGACAACATTACGAGTTAAAAGTTTCTCCTGCAAATAGTGATACATTTTTACATATAAAATGATATACAGAACCACTTTTAAAAGGTGAAAACAGATAAATGCATCCTCATTCATCCGGTAACGGTTTCATCATCACTGACCTGATTGTAGTGAGTCTCGCAGTAAGCCAGCCCCTTTCTCTCATAATGGCGATGGCCAAGGAAAGGCTTTTCACACTTTGCACAAACAAAATGCTGAAATACAAAAATGGCAGCAGCCTTAATACAAAGTCTACATTCTTTATCAAGCTAGAAAAAGGCACATAACTTAATGTAGTACAAAATCAGGCTGAGTGAAGCCCTGAGAAAAGGTCAGACATTGCAAAATCTTAGCCATGAGCAAGCTTGTCTTTGCACTCCCAGCACCACTATTTTTTCTGCATATAAAGTGAAAACAATAAGCCATCACTGAAAAGCTCCATGTTTTTTGCTGCCCGAATTGAAAATAACCTAGCAGTGTCTCATGAACCCCACACACAGCCAATCACCTGGTTCTGCAAGGTTCACATGGCAGATATGCAACTGCTGGCATTTTCACTCACCGGCCACTTTATTAGGTACACTTTGCTAGTACCGGGTTGGACCCTTTTTTGCCTTCAGAACTGCCTTAATTCTTTGTGGCATAGATTGCGCAAGGTGTTGGAAACATTCCTCAGATTTTGGTCCATATTGACATGATAGCATCACACAGCTGCTGCAGATTTATTGGCTGCACATCTACAATGTGAATCGTCCATTCCACCACATCCCAAAGGTGCGCTATTGGATTGCGATCTGGTGACTGTGGAGGTTATTGGAGTACAGTGACCTCATTGTCACATTTAAAAAAACAGTTTGAGATGGTGCATTATCCTGCTGGAAGTAGCCATCAGAAGATGAGTACACTGTAGTCATAAAGGAATGGACATGATCAGCAACAATACTCAGGTAGGCCGTGGCGTTTAAATGATGCTCAGTTGGTACTAAGGGGCCTAAAGTGTGCCAATAAAATATCCTCCACACCATTACACGACCAGTCTGAACTGTTGATACAAGGAAGGATTGATCCATGCTTTCATGTCTTTTACGCAAAGTTCTGACCCAACCATCTGAAATTGAGACCCCATCTTCTATTGCCCAATTTTGGTGAGCCTGTGCAATTTGTAGCCTCAGTTTCCTCTTAGCTGACAAGAGTGGCACCTGGTGTGGTTTTCTGCTGCTGTAGTCCATCTGCTTAAAGGTTCGTTGTGTTCTGCGTTTAGAGATGTATTCTGCATACTTTTGTTGTAACGAGTGGTTATTTGAGTTACTGTTGTCTTTCGATTACCCATTCTCCTCTGACATCAACAAGACATTTTCGTCCACACAACTGCCGCTCACTGGATATTTTCTTTTTCGGACCATTCTCTGTAAACCAGAGAGATGGTTGTGCGTCAAAATCCCACTAGATGAGCAGTTTTTGAAATACTCAGACCAACCTCTGTCTGGCACCAACAACCATGCCACGTTCAAAGTCACTTAAATCCCCTCTCTTCCCCATTCTGGTGCTCAGTTTGAACTTCAGCAAGTCGTCTTGACCACCTCTAGATGCCTAAATGCATTGAGTTGCTGCCATGTGATTGGTTGATTAGCAATTTGTGTTACCAAGCAATTCAACAGGTGTACCTAATAAAGTTGCCGGTGAGTGTACATTGTTCAAGCAAGCCCGCAAAGGTCTGTAAAGCATCAAAAAAAAAAAAAAAAAAGTAGTAGATTTTATTACAAATTCCTTATGGAAGCTTTTTAATGTAATACTTAAAACAAGTCATGAAGGCAGTAAAGTACAAATGATTGTTGATGAATTTATGAAGAAACCCCCCCCCCCCCCCAAAAAAAAAAAAAAAAATTAGATAAGCCCTGCTAGCATTTTTTTCATACCTCCACATGCCATTGCTTTCCCATGGCATTAACCACTCGCCCCTCAATTGGTCTCCTGCATGCTCCACAGATGGGCACACCCATTTTGTCATGGCAGGGTAGGCAGTAGAGCTCCCCTTTCAGCTCACGGGCATCAGCTGTGAGCTCCTTACTGCAGACACAAAAATATATTAAGTTTAGAACATGTTAAATCTGAATTTACAGTTCTGCTTAATTGCTTTTTAAACCAAATGCATTTTTTATGGTTATACTGTGGTCGTCAGTGCCACACGCATAGATAATAAAGTGTTAAAACAAACTGCAATTAACAAGAGAATGCTTGGGGTAAAAAAATAAAAAATAAACAAACCCACACAAGGGTTTTTCACAAAAATTGATGAAAGTGAATTATGTCCCATGTCGAATTACATATAGCAACTATGTTAATTTCCACTAGTCTGATCTTGCTGAAAAAATTTACAGCAAAAAATTTGTAATCCAGACCAGAAAATCCCCTGTTGTATAACTCTCTGATCCTTTATGTCATTACTAAAGAGTTGACATCTGCAACTTCAGGGGTTAGATGTAGGGATGAAGCCCTCTCCATCAGCTGTTCCTGTCCGATGAAAACACCCCAGTGGCCAACAAGGAGTCTCTCATCAAGGGGGAAGGTGGTTGGGTGGGACTTAGCCCTAAGGCAGGGAAGCGGAACCCTTAGTAACAAAGTTAAACCAAGGAGGTGTTTGGTTGTGAAGTTAAATGCAATGCATTATACAGATGTTTGTAAAAGGATTAGGCAGATTCTCAAACATTTTAGTCTATATTAAACATTTCTAAACATTTAATTTTTAGATGACGAGTATACCCCGATTGGCATGCAAAAACATGAGACTTTGTAATGGCCTTTGATTATTGCATTACATACCCACAGTTGGCACAGTTAAAGTGGTCAGGGTGGTACGGATCATTCTTGAATATTAGAGGCTGCTCATCAATAATTGCATGACACTTTTGGCAAATGTACTTCCCCAGTCCCCTGGCCTTCTCTCGATTGTGACATGGACGACACAGGTGTCTAGAAGAAAAATTTCAGGTTATACAAGTGATAAATCACACTATGCTTGAAAATTGTGTTACACTTTTTTTTTTATTATTATTTACAAAAAATTCCCTTGACAAAAGACTAACATGTGCTTCAATGGCTTGAAAAGAGTTTTTTCTTTTTTTTTTTTTTTTTTTAAAGAATCATACTTACCTAGGTGGATGCAGCATTGGTACCATGCTGCATCTGTCCCCTGGCGCCTCCAACACTGAGAAACTAACGATCGAACACCGCCAGGTACCAGTCCAGGCATGTGGGTGGATCCCGACTCCATTATCACGATCCTGCCCGAGCCAGGACCGGCTCTGTGATGTCAGAACGGGTCACAGGAGTGCAGAATGAACTCCAGTCCTGCGATCCATAGGAGAAGTACAGCCAAATGAGCTTTGGCTTTACTTCTCCTTTAACACAGTGCTACACAACTGCTTTGCCATGGCGGACAGATTTTCTTTTGAGAAGGCCCAGTTAATAAACTAAGGCAGACTTCAGTGCTGTTGCTGGCCACCATTTGAAAATCCTAGTTGCTTGGTTGTCATTGACTTCAATACTTTAAAGCTGAACAATCAGCTTTGTTCAATCAAGCTTTGACAATAACTGAACACTTCTCATGTCCAATATTAGCTCTAATTATTTTGCAATAAATGCAGGCAATGCTGAAAAAAGCCATTGTTGTTATTTTACTTTAAAAATGTATTCTTTGCATTAAAATTTTAGCAGGAAAGTAGAATATAATACACTATACAGAGCACTATCACTGACTTCTACACTCACCAATGCCTGCTGCTTTCCTGAATGTGTGTTGAGATCGTTCTGTGTGCAACAGGGAGGCGGGAGAGGGGAGGAGGGTAGCAGCTCTGTGTGTTGTGTTTAGTCTCGGGAAAGAGTAGAGAGACCAGAGCTGATGTCAATCACAGAGAGAAGGAAGGGGGTGGATTTAGACTCCCGCTGTCAGTACGACACTTCAAGAAAGTCCGTACACCCTCCTACAGGTAATTAACTCTATTTTAACAGAAACAGTGAACTTCTCAGAGGGCAGGAAAGATTTGTAGACACTAGTAGCCCATAAGGATTAGGATTTTTTTTTTTTTTTATTAAAAAAAGGAAACCCATACTTCTCTTTTAAGTTAAGGGTCACATCTGAGGCCTCTGGAGTTCACCAGGTAAAGCACAGCTTTGGATTCCCTAACTATCCATAGACTACCATCACCCACCTGCCTGCATTTTTCACAAATCCAATGTCTGCCAGAACTTGCTGACAGATGTCACAACGGAAGCATTCAGGGTGCCAGCTGTTATTCATTGCTTTGATAACACGACCAATGATGAATTCACCTGGAAATAGATTATACATTTTGAATAAGTCAACACAAAAGAATCGTTAGTCTATACTTTGCAAACAAATATAATCTGTGTAAAAAAAAAAAAAAATTGATGTTTGTACATACCATAAAATTCATATCTGGAGTCTATTGGGCGACCCAAGAATTCAGAGACTGACAGGTTATACTGTTACCAACTAGAGCAGTGATATGCAATTAGCGGACCTCCAGCTGTTGCAAGACTACAAGTCCCATGAGGCATAGCAAGACTGACAGCCACAAGCATGGCACCCAGAGGCAGAGGCATGATGGGACTTGTAGTTTTGCAACAGCTGGAGGTCCGCTAATTGCATATCCCTGAACTAGAGGATTGGACAATAGGCAAAAAAAATAATTAACCCCCCTATTCCCAGCATGCCTCAGCTGGCAAAGCAGTATCAAGAACATAATGATCGACACACCCGAATGGACTCCAAGAAATAGATTTTATAGTAAGTACAAAATGTTTTTTTTTTTCTCCTCCATTGAGGGATACAGGAATTCTGAGACAGTCTGGACATCCAAAAACAGTCCAACTGAAGTGTAGGCAATAGCAAACAAAAAACAAACACCAAAAAATGCAACAGAACTGGAGACTGCCTGTAGCTTAAAGAACATTCTGAAAAGCCCAAGAATGCTCACCGATTTAATAGTGTACGCCTTAACAGGAACAGGGTGGAACCTGATTCTTGAGACCATAAGCTTGGATGGGGGTCCATCGGAGTCAATGACTAATGGTGAAACAAGAAACAGGTTCCCCTTTATGGAGACTATTGTGAATGATAAAGAGTCAGACATTCTAATGGATGCGGTAGCTGTAAGAAACCCAAACCACCAGAAGAAGACCTGCAGAGGCAATGCAGGGACATCTTCTGATGAACTGGAGCCAGAAAAAAGGAGAGAGAAAAAAAAACATCCTGCTTTAGGTGAAGGGCTGAAACAACTTTGGAAAGGAAATCCCCATCCCTGTATAAGACCAAAAAGCTGTTAAGTATAAGGTCTTTAAGCTAAGGTGACCAGATTTTTTAAATGAAATCCGGGCACACTAGTACTTTATTACTAGTAATGGCAGCAAATCAGTGACTCCTAGCACAACTGCGATATTGCGGTGGACAAATCGGACACTAATGCCGTGTACACACGACCAGTTTTCCCACCGAAATAAACTCTGAAGGTTTTTCCAATTGAGTTCCGCTGAAACTGTCTTGCCTACACACGATCACACCGTCAAGCACGCGGTGACGTACAACACGTATGATGGGACTAGAAAAAGGAAGTTCAATAGCCAGTAGCCAATAGCATCCATCTCGTACTTTCTTCAGAGCATGCGTTTTTGGTCCGTCTGAACAGCATACAGACGAGCGGCTTTCCCGATAGGAAATGGTTCCGTCGGAAATATTTAAAACGTGCTCTATTTAAGGTCCGTCAGAATTTTAGGGAAAAAAAAAAAAAAAAGTCTGATGAGGCCCACACACGATAGGAACATCCAATGAAAATACTTTTTCCATTGTATATTCCGCTTGAGTACGCGGCATTAGTGACACTTAACACTTTGTGGTAACCAGTGACACTAATACAGTGATCGGTGCTAAAAAATATGCAGTTACTGTACTGACACTGGCTGGGAAGGGGATAACATCTAGGGCAATCAGTGGGTTAAATGTGTGCCTAACAAGTGTTTTCTCACTGTGGGGGAGGTGCTTTCATTAAGGGAAGACAGATCCCTGTACTTGCTTTGCAGGAACACAGGATTAATGCCTTCCATTCTGACAGAATGGCGAACTGCCTTGTTTACATAGGCAGACCACTAGGCGAGTCCGCCACATCCGTCGTTTGGCTCCGATACACGAAATGCAGGCTCACGTATACAAGTGATCCTGCGCAGTGCGACTGCCCAGTAGCAGTAAATCTGCGATTAGACGATCGGCAACTGGTTAAGATCATCAGCATTATGATAACTCACAGGCAGCAGGCACTCCATCATGGCTCTGTCACAGTGTGTCACATAACATGGCTGCTGGGTGCCGATTTTGTTAACTTCTGACCAATAAGTGCCCCCTGCTGCCTGTGAGTTCTGATACCATCCATTATGCCAGAGAGACAGACATAGTGCAATGTAGTCTATTCACAGACACCCTCAAAGCACACCTGTGTTGAAGCCTTGAAGGCACTGGCAGCCCCACATTTGGATTGGTTTCCCCTCTATTCCTGCTGCTGGACATCTTCAGCTGAGCTCAACTGCCTCACTCTGCCGGGGAAGGCAAGGAGATGAGCAGGCAGGCGTCTGGCCGGGATTTAAGCCAAGGCAGAAGAACATGTGAGTGGAAAGGGACGCAGATAATGGAAAAAATAAAATACACCCCCCTAAGCTAGTAGGAGCACTGGGGGGTGTAATTCAGATTTTTTTTTTTTTTTTTTATTCTGCACTGACGGTCTTTGAAAATTGCCTGTTGAACTCAAATCCGGGGACAAAACAGGGGACAGACTTGGTCCGGGGACAGTGTCCTCAATCCAGGGACTGTCCCCTGAAACCAGGGACATCTGGTCACCCTACTTTAAGCTCATACACTAGCTTCACAGAGATGACTGCAATCAGAAATGCAACCTTGCGAGTGAGTGGAAAGGGGACTATCCGTGATTGATTCAAACAGCAGTTTTTACAGTCCAAAGAGAGCTAAATTCAAACCCCACAGAATCAAAGGGGAGTACACAGGGAAACCACATGGGGAGACATGCAAAACACAAAAGAAAGAAGAAGAAGAAAAAAACAAAAACAAACACTCATAGGATATAGTGTAGTAAGTTAAAAACAAAAAAAACGTATTTCTATCCACTTCTTCTGTTCCAGGATCCCTGTACCTGTTGATGTTGAATCTGAAGGCCAGGAGGCACACTTCCTGCACCCCCCCCACAGGTCCTGGCACACCTCCAGAATTAGGGTATATCCCCCAGGTCTATGTCTGCCAATCTATGCCTGGGTTAGATAAGTCTGGAAGGTGTAGGTCTACCCAGGAGAAGACTTTTGGTTCCTCCATAAAAATTGATGTACAGCAGCACTGTGATATTTTCTGACTGAATCTGGATTGAATGACCTAAAAGCAGGATGGTCCAAAGCTGCCGTTACAGCAAAACTGTCCAAAGTTCCAGGTTGTTGATTGGGATATGAGACTGAGGATGACCAAGCACCTACAAGTTGCCCAAGACTTCTCCCAAGCCAGGCAGGCTGGTATCTGTTGTGAACATCTTTGTAAAGACTGGAAGAAAGGGTTTTCAGTCCCAGAGATAGATTCCTGAGCCACCAAGCCTGGGATAACCTGGTCCTTGGTGCTAAACAAAATGGATCTGACCAGGAAATTACCTGTGCCACGACAAAGAATGTTGCATTGTGGAATTTTGGAGTGAAACCGAGAAAATAGAACCACCTCAAAAAGGAAGCTACTATAAGACCTAGGACTCTCATACAAAAGCCTTGGAGTAGCAGAAGTTTCTTCTGTTGAAGAAGCACTCTGGCCTGAACGGTGTCCAGGACTAGATCCAGATTCTCTGAATAAGGAGTCTGTTTCAGCAATGAATTCTGCAGGTTCAGGATCCAACTATACTACTGTATGTCTGGACAGTCATAGCTATGTTGCCAGAAGGAGCCCCCACCAACTGTTCCTTCAACATGAGGTTAAGAATCCCACAATAAGGATGCCACAAGAGAAAAACAGAGCTAATGCTGGTTCCAGGACCTTGGTGAACACTAGAGGTGCAGATCAGGTTTAGGGGCAGATCGGAAGTAAAACACCATGCGTACACCACATTATTTCCTGTTTTTATTGACATGGGCATATTACACAACAATTTATAAAGAAGTGTTCCTATAAATCCCTACCAAAGCAGCTCACAATCTCGCACACATGCACGCTAGAGGTCATTTTGCATTGAAGCCAAGTAACACCAATACTGGTGTCGGTGCCGGTACTAAGTATTAGTACTCGTGCAAATGCTCAGATACCTGAATGCTTGGTTCTTTCAGCTGTCAGTGAGACTCCCCCACTGTCAGCTGAAAAGTAAAAAAAAAAAAAAAAAAAAAAAAGCTGTCAATGATTGATTAGACGTTTACTGTGGCAGGGCAGCCAAGCTGCGCGAAACATACCCGTACGTTGCTTCCTGTTTCCGCCTTGGGGTCTGGGGCATACGTGCCACCAGTGACCCACTCCCACTATGATTGGACACAACGGGAGACAATCAGTGGGTCCGGCTGGAGAGGCTGCACCGCTGTCTGTAAATAAGCCAGACTGCTGTTCTGTTAATCAGGAACACAGATCTCCCTCTTTATCCAGTTAAGCCATTCCCCACAGTGTTAGAAATCACTCCCTTAACCCTTTGATAGCCCCTGATGTTAACCCCCTTCCCTGCAAGTGTCATTTATACAGCTACAGTGCCTTTTTTTATTTTATTTTTTTTAGCACCAATCACTGTATTGGTGTCACTGGTCCCCAAAAAGTGTCACTTAGCGTCCAATTTGTCTGCCGCAATGTCACAGTCCTGCTAAAAATGGCTGATTCCCCACCATTATTAGTAAAAATAAAAAGGTCATAAAAATATCCCATAGTTTGCAGATGCGATAACTTTTGTGCAAACCAATCAATATGCGCTTTTGGAATTGTTTTTACCAAAAATGTAGCAGAATACATAGTGGCCTAAATTGGATGTGTTTTATAGTAAACAGTAAAAAAAAAAAATATTGTTTTTTTTCCCAAAATGGTCGGTCTTTTTGTTGATAGGACATAAAATTTTGTTTGAAAACAGCGCTGCAAGACTGCGCAATTGTCAGTTAAAACAACGCAGTGCCATATCGCAAAAAATGGCCTGGTCAGGAAGGGGCAGAAACCTTTTCAGGGCTGAGGTGGTTAATGTTTCTCTGTTTCGCCCTTAGTAACCCTTAATTTCCTCTAATTAGCCTTAATGAACTCCTTATTCTTCTCTGTTTAATTATTTTCCTGCTGATTTTTTTGTTTAATTCTATTTTATCAACTATTTAAAACTTTTTTTGTTTGCTTTGTTCGTTAATATTTTTACACCTTTAACCACTTAAGGACCGCCTCACGCCGATATACATTGGCAGAATGGCACGGCTGGGCACAAGCAGGTACGTTGCCCTTTAAGTGCCCAGCCGTGGGTCATGCGCGCCGGCACACTCGCGACCCGGTCCTGAGCTCCGTGGCCACGGGACCCGTGGACCCGATTGTCGCTGGTGTCCCACGATCGGGTCACAGAGCTGAAGAACAGGAAGAGGCAAGTGTAAACAAACCTCTCTCCGTGCTTCCTAGTGAGCCTGTCACTGATCATCTGTTCCCTGTCATAGGGAAAGACGATCAGTGACGTCACACGCCAAGCCACGCCCCCTACATTAAAAAACGCACACACATTTAACCCCTACACTGCCCCCTAGTGGTTACATTTTTAATCGCACTCATCGCTGTATTAATGCCAATGGTCCCAAAAAAAAAGAAAAAAAAAAAAAAAGCGATCAACTACCACCAAAAAAAAGCTCTATTTCTGGGGAAAAAAAAAAGGACGCCAATTTTGTTTGGGAGCCACGTCGCATGACCACGCAATTATCAGTTAAAACGACGCAGTGCCTAATCGAAAAATGGGGCTTGGTCCTTTAGCTGCATATTGGTCCGGGGCTTAAGTGGTTAACATATTTACATTTCACATTGAAAAAAGTGCAAAATAAAAAAATAAAATAAAATATGTAATATGTAAATAACTTTTTAATGCTTTGTACCATTACTGACAGCCGAAGTGTAAACAAAACAGTTGCTCGTTAAAAAATTTTTAAAAATTTGGTATCAGTGCAAGTAACCTACCAGTACGTTTTTGGATTGTGTGTGAAAACCAGAGCACAAGAAAACCCATGCAAATATGGGGAAACCGTGCAAACTCATTCAGTGTCCCAAGTTAGATGTCAGCACCCATATCATGCTAGCATTGTTATAAAGCAAAAAATAAATAAAAAATAAACTAAAAGAAGGGTAACATTTACTACTATTTCCATTTTATTTCAGAAAACTGTAAAGACATAGGAATTTTAACTTACCACACTGATGGCAGCAGGGGGCGAATAGCATTTGGAAATCATGTTCACAGTACTTTCTTCCCTCAAACTGTGGAAATATAATTAATCACCACCATCAGCACAACAATGATACCATTATGTACAACCTCAATTCCAAAAACATTGAGACGCTGTGTAAGATCTACATAAAAACTGAATGCAATAATTTGCAAATCTCATAAACCCATGTGTTATTCACAATAGAAAACATATCAAATATTTAATTTAAAAAAATATCTAAAAGTCGGCGCTACACCCAAAAATCAAACTTGAAACTCAAGAATTACTGATTTATATGGACATTCTGTATGGTTTTTGGAGTGCTGCAAACTTTGTGTTTTGAAATATCAAATGTTTAAACTGAGAAAATGTACCATTTTAAAAAGAAAATAAAGTGAAAAATTTATGGCAGCAACACATATCAAAAAAGGGACAGGGCCAGGTTTACCATGGTATAGCATCCCCACATCTTTTAACACTCTAAACATCTGGGAACTGAGGAGATCAGTTGCTGGAGGTTCCAAGTCTTTCCCTATATAGGATTCTAATGGCTCAACCGTCCTGGGTCGTCTTGGTCATTTTCTGCTTCAATTTGTACCAAATAATTTCAGTTGGTGAAAGGTCTGGACTGCAGGCAGGCCAGTTAAAGTGGACCTTCAGTCATTTTTTCAACATTCCAGCTATTAAATCTTCTGCCCTTGTTGTTCCAACTATGGATAGTAAAACGTTATCTGCCATTAAATACCTTATACAGCACGCTTCAGATTTCTTGTCTGGACATTCGCCTAGGCTTATGATATCATATGATAAAGTGTGGGCGAGATGGTTAGCAGACCCTGAAACTGCATCATAAAATTCTCGGGGGATGAAGGATCTGGGGGCACTCAGATGGACCTAGGCCAGTTCTGGGCTGAATGTGGTACCATATGCAAATCTGCATTTTTATTTTCTTGAGTCCTTTACTGCTATCTAATAGTCAAAGTTACTTGGTCACACTATTGCCCTCTTGGTGTTGCTCCCGTTAACAGTTTTAGATACCAGTGACAATGCGTATTTTTAGCACTGATCACTATTAGTGTCACTGGTTCCCACAAAGTGTCAAAAGTGTGAATTTGTGTCCGATTGTCCACCACAATATTGCAGTCCTGCTAGAAGTTGCCGATTGTGGTCATTACTAGTATAATAAACATTCCAGTATAAATATATATCTATATCACACACACGTACTATATTATATATATATATATATATATATATATATATATATATATATATATATATATATATATATATATATATATATATATATATATATACACATACACATACACACATACATATACACATATACACACAGGCCTACATTTATGAAGAAATCAGATTTAAAAAAAAAGATTTTTATTGGATAGGTTTTATAGCAGAAAGTAAAATATATATATTTTTTCAAATGAGTTGGTCTTTTGTTTATAGCGCAAAATGCATAAATAAATTATAAAATCACAGTGGTGATCAAATATCACCAAAAAAAAAGCTCTATTTGTGGGGGGCAGGGGGGCGGGGGGAGACAAACTTTATTTGGGTACAGCATTGCATGACTTTGCGATTGTCAGTTAAAGTAACAGTGCTGTATCGCAAAAAATGGCCTGGTCATGGAGGGGAGTAAAACTTCCGTAGGTCAGGTGGCATGGAGTTGAGTAAACAGATACCAAATATGTCAACACTCAAATCTGCATATGCCCGCTTTACTGCCAGCAGATGTGCATAACTGTAAGTACACCAACATGTAAAAAGAAAACAAAAAGAAAAAATATCTTATGGATGCCATTTTGGCCCGTTGGTGTACATAGTTTACTGTTGTGGTTACTACTTTTATTGGTTTGTGAGAAATAACTTTGTATTGCTAATACAATGTTAAGGTTATAAAATGAACATACATGCTATGGCTGTGGATCTCCTTTAATTCTGATTTTCTTTAGAGGAAGCTTTCAGTTACTTCCTATCCGTTTTTTTACCTGTCATGATCTTCCTGACGTAGTGACCCTAATTTTCCCCCAATTCTCATGACCACAAAGAATTTCCCCCAATAATCAATAGACCGGAATAAAAACTACTATATACAGTTTAACCCTCCATACCTTATTCAAAACTAAAAAAAAAAAAAAAATCGTTGTGCTTGAAGTATCATGCAAGGTCTTACTACTGGTCCATTAGTGGAACTATATTCCCAAGCACAGCAAAACATTCAGGCGATATACTGTTCTTATTCTAATATGAATATTGACCCCTTTTGATACGTCAACACAATTTTACTGATGGGTTGTAGCAGGTGCATAATGCTGTCTCACTATGAAAACCATGGTTTAAGTGTTGTGCCATCCCCAACAGAAAGTAGGACAGCCAGGCCAGGAACATCAGTGCAGACACCTTACCTCATAAAAGAGTCCCTCTGGAAACTGCTGAAAGCACTGGGCACACACAAAGCACTGCTCATGGTACAGCTCTCCATTACTGTTCACAATCTTCTCTGCTGGAGCAAAGCCAGACCGGCAGCGCTCACACATCGCATTTGCCAAAGCGTTTGCCATGTTGCTACAAGAAAACACAAAAAAGGTGGAAGACATGTTAGGAAATACACTTGCGAGCCTTGTACCGAACATTTTTTTTTTAGTTTTTTTCTTTAATTCACACTAACATCTGAAAGTATACTGCAAATATCACCTACACATTTTGAGTTGGGCAGTCATATTGCCTACTACACTGAGCCCCACACATAAAACAATGTTCACATATACATGTGTAGCCTGAAAAAGGGAGGAAATGTGGTAAATGTAATGCTCACTGCCGCTACACAACAAAACCACAACAGCTATAAAACATGCAATTCAAAATGTTCACATTCACACTGAGGCTGGTTGTGAATCCATGTACAATTGGTCTATGTGCATGCATCTTAGTGCACATTAACATATGTGATTAACAACTCAACTCTACATAGATCACTTGTAAAATCCATTGTGTTTACATCAGCAAACTGAAGAATGCAGTAAAATGTCTCCTAATATGGGAAATGTACAACAAAAGTTAAAAATAATCTCACTGTACTTACACAAGTAGTATAAAGTGAATACTATGTGAAAGTAACAGTTCAACATACAAACTAGTAAACATATCAATAGCATGTAGTTAAGTTATAAATAGAGTAAACGGTATCTAACAAGTAGGCTCGTTGCAGCTGTCATTTCCTATTGTCAGAGCCCAAGCAAACATCTTTTACAGACAGACAATGGCACACTTCACTAGTTTCACAATGTGTGTAGATTTATTATACGGCGCAGGCAAAAAAATAAAATGCTACTTATTTTACATGATTGACAGTGTTCTCAAAAGGACAGGTGGCATTACTGCCACTTCTACCCCCTCATGTCTGTGAACCAGAGTTACAATATGGAAAATGCTAGTAAGGAAAGTGGTAAAGCAGGCAGTGAGAATGAACATGCAATGTAACAAAACTTTACAACTTTACCTGAATAGTAATTGTTGCACTGTAAGGCAAGGGCACATTTAAAGCCTCAGATCAATGAAGAGTCTCTATGAACACAGATGTGGCTAGTACCCAGGGTGCAATTTCATACGCTCCATTAGCATACGCACACATTCTACATCCATTATGGATATTTTAAACATAAAAAAAAAAAAATAAAAAAAAAAAATAGTAAAATGTTCCCCTGCAAATTAAAGCAGCGTTCCACCCAAAAGTGGAACCTACACTTATCTGCTCCCCCCCACCCTCCAGTGCCACATAAAGCACCTTTCAGGCAGGGACAGGTACCTGTTTTTTGAGATGTATCCTTCACCACTTCCGGGAGACTCTGCCGCCCCTCTGAAGTTCAGCCCTCCTCCTCCTTCCTCTGCCGCCAGGTCAGTAAGAAAGCGCAGCACGCTTCGCACGTGCACAGTAGGCAACAGGCTTTGAAGCCGAAAGGCTACACTGCCAGGTTCCCTTACTACAAACTGCAGCGGCAGCACCCGATAGCCGATCCTAAAATCGGCTGGGGTGCCGACATCATGGGAAACCTGGACAGGTAAGTGTCCTAATATTAAAAGTTAGCAGCTACACTATTTGTAGCTGCTGACTTTATTTTTTAAGTCAAATAATATGCTAATAGTTGCTGCATACTAGCACATTATGACATTGACGTGTTTCACATTAACTCGTCGTTGATGGTATAATGTGCATATTAGCATATTATAGGACTTACTTGAATATGAAGCCCTCCAGTGGTGGGCTGTCACTAATGACAGGACTTCCATCTTCCTACCAGGTTTCTGCACTCTGACCATTTGAAAGGCCCGAACAGTAATGACATCACCTGCACATGGGAGACATGGCTGTGGCACAGCACAATGAATGAATTAATCTTTTTCTCTCCCCTCCCTTTTTCCATGGAATCTACTAACCAGTATATGGGTAGCTTAGTTGGAAGGTATAAGCAGCACCCCCCTCTTTTTGAACTTGAATATATTGGTTCATAACTAGATGAACAAACAATCATCATTTGTGATGTTATGCAATAGTTCTATCATTCTTCTTTTCACTAGGATCCTGTTTAGGATGTGCCTATGTTATTATTTTACACCATTGTTAATCATCTTATGGCACTCTGTTATTAAAATATTTAAGCAATCTTATTATTGACCACTGTGATGGGGAAAGTTCGGCGTGCGGACGTGACCCCCTCGGGTATGCACCAGCAATGGGAGTATTGACTCTCTTGGGCGGACATGCGCCGTTCCACCCGACAGGTCCCTCTCTTTCCCCTCCCTCGGGATGGTGGGAGGGGCCGACTGGGAGCCTCACCATCCACGCTTCATTCCGTGGTGGTTCAGGCAATTGCGCAGTCAGGATTTGACACATGCGCAATAGGAGCGGCGGTCCCGGTGATGTCATCGGCTGGCGCCGGCCGTATGACGCACCGGGATGGAGGACAAAAGAGCGCCATATCAGACAGCCCGCACACAGCGCTGGATTTTGTCTGATGTGGTCGTGTTCTGGGCAGCCCACAACCCACAGATAACAGGGGACCTTTGCCCCTATGGGGTTTATGAAGCCATATGGCTTCCTACACATTTATACCCTCCTACTTTGTTTACATTTATGGCCTGTAGGTTCTTAAACTATTCTCTTTACCTTCAGGAACCGCTCTTATATAGATCCTGTGCAGGCTATTAGTGCTACATCGTGGGGATATTTCTAACCCTCTAAAACCTTCTACTCATGCAATTTTAAGCTTCCTGTATTTTAATTTTTACTGACTTTACCCTTATGTATTATTGATATTTGAATTGGGGTCTATATAAATGTGCTGGGGCGTTTACACAGGCACATTATGGCCCCCTTATTTACATCCAGCCCATTATTTTGCTAATTATGGCCTTTTTCTAAACTTTTTTACAGTCTAATCTGCCCAGACAACTCTCTGAACCTCCCGTGTCCGCCCCCAAGGGTGGTCAACCCAGCTGACAGCTGGGCACCACCCTAGCTGTACGACTATTGTGGGGTCTCTGACCGGTAAGCCGTACTTCCCTATGTGTCAATGTGTGAAATAAACTCCCTGTAACAAATATATGATTAATATGTTGTCACTGCAATTCTCTCTCTTAATTGGAAATTATTATTTACCCAAAATAGATATGTTCCAAACATCTCCTGAAGAAGCGACTATTGTTCGCGAAACTAGTTGAGAGTAATTAACACCGTCATTGTTTTTGGGCATCAATTTCCACTGTGGAGCATTGGTCTCTCCTGCACAACCAAGATTTGGAGATGCCTTTGTATTTCGGTTGTATATCTACATGAATGTTATAAAGCATTTCTCTAGGCTCTGTAACTTTTAATCTATCTCTATTTGTACATATATAATTTTGTTTATTTGCTATGTAATAAAAAATTAAATTTTATCTGTGGTATCGAGACAGTCCTTCTACATTGGGGCACGGCACATCCAAAACGTTTTTTTGGGGGTTTTCCTGTGCGCATGCCTCCTCTTCTCGAATTTATGCATAATAAGGATGAGGATACCCACCCCTAATGAATACAGCTTTGCACCCCAACATTATTATAATGAATGTACAGCATGCTGTGACACTGGTCACATCAACAGCTGCAGAAATTGCACAACAGTGCATGCTTAAGAGATATTCCTTGTACCCACAGGTAAGCTTTATGTGTTTACAATGCTAGGACTGGTCTGGTCTGGCATGATTACCACAATGTGACAATCTCGGAGCATCGTACTGCTCTATTTTTTTAATGAACTTTATTGAAATGTGAGTGTGACATTTTAATAAAATCAATTGGGGCACACTGGAGACAAGGCATTGTGCCTTGTAATGCGGAGGGACTACTCTGGAATAGCCTCCCAACACAGTCCTACCACATCTGGTGTGAATGTACTCCTAAAGAGGAAGAAAACCCTGATGGGTTTTACTTACTCTGTTCCACTGCAACGTAAAAGCATAATGGGGTAGTATGCATTGCGGTACTTACCTGCAAAGGAAGTCCACAATGTCCTCGCTGGTAGCCGCATCCATCTTTGCCCCTCTTCCTTCCGAGGCCATGGACTCTGGCACTATGACTGGCCAGAGCTGTGTGATGTCACTCCCGCACATGCGCCATCAGTCACTGCATTTGCGAGTGAAGAAACAGCAAGGAGGTCCGTTTCTTCACAGTGCATGCACCAATGACATGATCGGCGCACTACAAGGTAAATATCTCCTACACGGTGCACGTTTAGGAGATATATCAACTACCTATAGGCAAGCTTTATTCTAGGCTTAGCTATAGGTAAAAGTGGCAATCACAGATTTACAGGCGTATCTAAACACAAACTTTTTTTTTTTTTAAAGTGTCTTTTTTCCAATTGGGTAGATTTTACTGTTTGTGTCCCCGCTAGTCAGATTAACCCTCTAATTTACTATGATGACTATTCTCACCAGGGCTGAAAGCAAAGGACATTCCATTACAGTGAGTTACATCCAGAACAGGAATAGAAGGGAAATTCTCCAATGTGGACTCCTGTTCCAGTGACAACGATCTTGGATAGTATTTTTTTCACTATTCAGGGATTTCTGCTAGTGTCCTGTCCTGCATACAAAAGAGGAAACCTCTCAAAACTTTGTAAAATCCTCTCCAAAACTGGGTTCACACAGGAATCGCATCACATTCTTGTGCACATAACATGTGATGTCTGTGTAATTTAAGCCATACATTTTGTATGGCTCAAATCGCATCCGCACCAAAATTCTGGCAACCACACCCGATTCTGGCAATAGCACTGCGTTTTTCGAGTGTTTTTGGGTGTCGTTAATTTAATAGCCACAGCAGATCACATCAATGCCATGCAACTGCAATGCAGTGCGGGGAAAGCGAAGGATTGTGTTCCCTGTATTGCATCAGTGTGACCAGGGCTAAGGGTCAATGCACACCAAGCAGCAGAAAATGCATTCCTGTGGAAAAACTGTACATGCATTTAGGGACATTTGTGTTTATATGCCTTTTCCCCCCAAAACACTAGAAGAAAAAAAATGTACACTTAAAATGCTTGATGCGCCTAAACACCGTGTTTAGGTGCATCAAATGTTTTTTCTGCCCAAAGCGCCTCTCAAAAATGCAACTTGTACACAAACGCTCCTCCACAAATATGCCTGTAAATGCCCAAATGTGCAAAGTGCCTAACAGGGTTTCTTCTACAGACTGGAAAAAAAAGCCAAATGTTTGTATAAGCAGCATTTTTTTATGAATAAAATCTCACGAATGGGGACACATACTGCAACAACCACCATCTACCCTTTTGCAATTTTTGTACTTTACAGCTGAACTCCAGCTTTACTTCAGTCCTGCACAGTTGTACTGGCTATTCTACTGAGCTTGCTCTAAGACCCCTTTCACACTGAGCCACCACTGGCGTCAGCAGTAAAGCGGCGGTAATTTTTAGCAACGCTTTATACTCGTTTTAGCGGCGCTATCTGGCCACTAGTTTTAACCCCCCGCTACCGGCGGAAAAGGGGTTAAATCTGCCCACAAAACTCCGCTGGAGCAGCGTTTTGTCGGCGGTATCACAGCGCTGTCCCATTGATTTCATTGAGCTCCAAAGAAGCTGCTGGCAGGACTTTTTCTGTTGCCCTGCCAGTGCACCGCTCCAGTGTGAAAGCCCTCGGACTTTCACACTGGAGTGAATGCAGCAGTTGTTTTAGGGTGTTTTGCAGGCGCTATTTTTAACGCTATCTTCAAAATGCTCCAGCGTTAAAGGAGTCTAAATTTCATTACACACTAATGCAGCAAGTCAAATAGAGCCTCCCTCATTTCCTGGCTGGACTTCCTCCAGCATCATCTAAGCCCTTTCCTCCCTAGTCTTCGTATACCTGGCCTGCCCCTTTCTTTCATTGGATTTCAGTTCTTGCAATCATGGAGGCTCAGCATCACATATGGGCAATACTTTTCCAAGAAAATGCAACCTGCCTAGGAATGCCCACTCTTCCAGACTGACATCCACCCAGCAAGGCATTTTGGGGTTTGCACAACTCCTTCCAAGAGTCACCCAGGCAAGTTTCTTTAAAGAATACATACACCGCTAAATGTGTTTAACATTCTTTTCAAATCTATGAACAAAAATCCAAATTTTTCCTTTTCAAATTACTGTACACTTGAAGTGTCAATATAAAAAAAAGCACAGTTCATGGTAGAATCGCAAGCAGGAAAACAAAAAGCATATGCTGCACTGTAAGCAAAGGTGCCACACAAAAAATTAGGTGAAAACAAAAACCTTTAAATAAATAAATGGGGGGCTCCGAGCAAAGGGGATGGAAGAAGAGTGAAAACCAGCAAACCTTTGTTTCTCTTCTTTAGGTCTCAAACTATACTTTATAAAAGCACAAAGACATAAAACCACAAGCCATTTAACTAAATCTCCATGGCATGCAATGCATTCTTCCTCAATGACTTCCATAAAGAGTACTTTGAAGCAGTTTACAGAATGCTAAAAATTTCCAAATGCTACGGGATGGACTTTGCTTTGCTTTTTTTTTTATTGGCAAATAAAATTAGACTAGATACTTAGAAAGCTCTTCTCAAACCGAAAACCCCCTTGACCCAAATTCTTCCCACTGCACATGCTCCATTGTCCAACAGTACCCATCATATTGGATAAATACAACAACTATTCCATTTAGCAATCCAGGGAAGAAAAACCTTCACTTACAAACGGGCATAGAAGTCACAAATTTCTTTGTATACTTTGACATCACTGCGTCTCCTCTGCAGATTGGAGACTGGTTTTTCATCCTCTCCCCCACTTTCCTGAGGGACACAATTGCTATTGACTTCCATAGGAGGCAGCTCCCCATTCTCTGGAATATTAGGGTGTAACCTGGGCTGAACTTCCATCATTTTTACAAATCCACCGTTGGATGAAATACAGGGCTCATCCAGGCAAGAACAAGTGTTCTACGCTGTACTCCAGGCTACTCCAATGTCAGACTGACACAGTGACTCATACAAGGATACATTACAGTGCTGCCCACATTCCTCAGCATAGATTCCAACTAAGGCTGTGGAGTAGAAGATACGTCACTAATGAAGGTTGGGACTCAGCTGCTTGCTGTTGATGTTAAAAATTCCATTCCCTCCAAAGGGTGGAAGCAAGGCAGTTAAAAAAAAATGAGCTCAAAATGGTTTATGGCTCTTCCAGGAGATAACCCTGATTCTATGCATTCCTCTTCTGAATGTTAATACAAGCATTCACAAAATCCTGCCAAACCCATCTACGACATTTAAACAACACAGTAAATATTTATAGATGTGTTCAGTTGGCATTGCATGCCCATTTGGTAAAATACCAAGTTCATATTGTACAAAGCCCCCCCCCCCAATATAAACATCAATATAACCAATAATGTCTGTTCACTCCTCACCTATACACCGACTGAGTGCTTGGCACACCCAGAACATACATATTTACGGAAAGACCAGCAAACAGTGGTGCCAAAAGGGGATGGCATCTGTACCAGTTTTAAATTCATGAAGCATGTCTCTCATTGCTGGGAGTTGGGGTACCAAATTCCAACCCTTTATAATGTATACAAATTCATCACTGACCTTTACATTAGGAAGTTTACATTCATAAACCAAATGAACTACAGCTCCCCAACCCAAAAACAACAAACAGAAACAAAAGGATCACCACTCTCACTACACAAAGTATGTCAATAAGGTGAAATGATGTGGATTTGAAGAATTTCAGGTGGAAAACATGGCAACACCACCCCTCCTATCCACTGTATCAAATTAGAATGCTTTGGATTAATTGAGAAAACCCAATAGGTTCTCTGAATGGCACCCATGTAGAAAGGTTGACCTTCTCTGTTCATAATGCAGCAGGTTAACTCAGCACATGATCTGGAAGCAAGTGGATATATATTATATATATATATATATATATATATATATATATATATATAAATAAAAATTTAGCTTGGATACAGTGTTGTATTACGACGCAATTGTCATTCAAAATGCGACAGCACTGAAAGCTTAAGTGCCCAGTATTGAAGTGGTTAAAGAACAGTGTAAAAATAAAAAGGTAAAATAAATAATGTAAAAAATGTACGGTTTAAAAAAAAAAAATGTAAACGTGCCCCGCCAAGCTCATGCACAGAAGCGAACCCATACGCCCTAGGCAGCGCAGTGTGAAAGGGCTCTTATGTTTGCCCAAGCGATGCAGGGAACATTTTGGCTCCAAATGTACTGATAACACCACACATTTTTTTTAGATAGAGATTATATATATATATATATATATATATATATATAATCTTGGCTCAGCTAAAACATTCCCAACATTCCTTCAAAAGGTGTCTGGTCCAACTTCCTCCACCAATTTCACATAAACATGCATGTTCAGTTCAGGTAGTCCAAATGCACATGTTAACGCAAATAGGGATGCAACTAACGATTATTTTCATAATCGATTAGTTGGCCCATTATCGCTTCGATTAATAACCTTAAAAAAAAAAAAAAAGCGGATCAAATAGACGTTTACTTTCAACCACAATGATGGGAAAAATTTGGAAATAATAGAAACCTTCTTAGTCAAAGGAATTTTCAGACAGTATGTGGTTTTTCGTTCAGAAATCACATTCATTTTAAAAACAGAACGTTAAAAACCAAGTGAACATTTCAAACAAAATTCTTTGATTCAGCGAATGTACAAAGATTTTTGGTCTGAATATTCTCATCTGAAAATTGATCTGTGAGGCCAGCATAAGGCTCGGTACACACCTATGCAGTTGGCTTTTGATCTGTTTCTGCAGTGCTTTTTGCTGTACATTTAGATTTTTGCGCACGTGATTTTACTGCAATTTGCATTTTTTTGGGGCAGATTAAAAAACACAAATTTCTGCAGCTTCTCCATTGAAGTATATTGAACCAATAAAGCACCATTTTGCGTTAAAAGTCCCCGACCCTTTCAGATGTGAACGTGTCCCATAGGAAAACCATGCAAATGAACTGTAGTGCATTTCTGAAAAAAGCACCAATAAAACACATAGATGTGAACCAGGTCTAAAGAAGTTTAGTAACATAATGGGGTTAAAAAAACTAAAATTATCCCTTTATAGTAGAAAAAAAAAAAGCAGATAATCATTACTGTAAGGGGTTCATTTTTTTACTGTAAAACAGTGAAAGTAATATTTACAGTAGCAATTATTTGCTCTTTTTGTACTATAAAGGGCTCATTTTATTTTTTTTAACCCCATTATGTTACTGGGCGATTAATCCATTATGAAAATAGTAATCGATTAGTTGTCAATCGATTAGTTGTCAATCGATTAGTTGTCAATCGATTAGTTGTCAATCGATTAGTTGTCAATCGATTAGTTGTCAATCGATTAGTTGTCAATCGATTAGTTGTCAATCGATTAGTTGTCAATCGATTAGTTGTCAATCGATTAGTTGTCAATCGATTAGTTGTCAATCGATTAGTTGTTTCAGTCCTAAACGCAAATAACCGAGGTCTTTGGGTGGTCAGGTCATTGCTGCATTTTTAGACTTGACTGATAGGTACTTTATTCATAAAACCGGAGTTGGACTGAAACCCACAATATAGATTCTCGGCATACAAAATATCACAAATGAATGAGGGATGCATAACTGACTTTTTGCACTGAAAAGGTGAAATAAATATAAAACCTGGCTTGTACACCGACTATTTTTTAACTAAATTTTTTTACTAACGTTGCAATGTTTGAGCTATTGTGTTCTGACAGGGGGATTACCCCCGCCCTGCTAGAATACACAAATCAGCACTCAGCCATTGGCCGTGAGAGCTGACCGGGTGCAGAATGCTGGTTTTCTAGCATGCCCGTTTGGCCGCCTTCTGTTGGACAGACTGCTGTACACATGGGCTGAATGTTGGCTGGATTCTGTTGAACCGGACGATATTCGGCCTGTGTTTGTACCAACCAAAAATAGCACCATGGACTGGTAAAAAAAGCCTCAGGGCTTTTAAAAATGGTTTCTACTAAACCTGAAGAAAAGTATAATTTTAGCCCAATACAGTCCAGTGATCAAATGCAGAAATAAGAAAAGAGGTGAATACTGGACTGTATACAAGTATCCTGATCAACAGTTATCTCAAGAGCAGCCTTTCAAGAGGAACTGCAGTCTGCTCACATAATCTGTAATAAAAATACCTTTGCCATTCTGAAGCTTCCCTCCAACCACTTTGCATATTATTTTATATATACTGTGATTCTGTACTTGCCAAATATGCTGCAGAAACCTCCCTTCAAGTCTGGCTGGTACCATTTTAACTGTGGGCAGCTGAAGCTTCTTGGATTTACACAGATGCACACCACCAGCTCTGCAGCTCTCATTTGCCCTCTTATGACTCATCCCTCCTCCCTTCCTAGAGAGAGCTGTGCACGAGGTCATAAGCCTAGGCTAATGACCAGACAAGAAAGAGGAAGTGGGCTGTATAAGGAATTTACTGGTATAAAAAGAAAAAAATGTTTTACTATCCAAAGTTAAAACAAGGGCAGAAGACTTAAAGTGGAGGGCCACCCTGAAAAAAGAAAATACATAAAAAATTAGAAAAAAAATCATTAATTTTTTTTCTTTACTTACCAGAAATGCCTGTTGCTAGGCACATCATCCTAATCTGCCTCTTCCTCCTCCACGGAGATCTTCTTTCTTCTCTCCTCTGTGCGGCGTCTTCTGGGTAATGGGTTGCGCTGTGTTCTGGGAACTGTGTGTCCCAGAACACAGCGCGCCCCATTCACAAAGCGCTGCGTGACTCGCGCATGCGCAGTAGGAAACGGGCAGTGAAGCCGCAAGGCTCCACTGCCTGTTTGCCTTACCCAAAATGGCAGCGCCGGGACCCAAGACCGAGGGACGGGTCAGCCTCGGGCGGCTGACATCGCGGGTGCCCTGGACAGGCAAGTGTGCTTATTGAAAATTGAAAATATTTTTCAAAACCGGCCCTCTTTAATAGATGGAAAGATGAAAAAAAATTACTGAAGGTCCGTTTTAACTTAGTTATGTGCCATGAGGAAGAAAAACAGAAGCTATTATGGGCAGTTTAGTGAGAAACTGACAGCCAGCGCTGGAAATCCTCTCACGTCTGAAAATCCTTATAGGGCTGTATCCTCTGTCAACACCAGACACTCTAGCATTAACCAGCATACTTATAGCAATGCCTGTATATTTTTCACCTCTATGTCTGACCTTTACAGAAACAAACTAGAGGATGGTGGTGGTTATTTTTGGGTAGTTTATCACTGTAACAACAAATGTATAACTAACGTCGCTAAAAAAACTGAAAATAGGCATCAATGCTAATAATTGCATAAAGAACACAAAAAAAAAAACTAAGAAAGCAAGCACAGTGGAATCTCGGATTGCAAGTAACGCGGATAATGAGCCTTTCGCAATACGAGCTATTTTTTTTTTTTTCAAATCCTGACTCAGTGCTGTCTTGCAAAACAAGCAGGATTCAAGCCCCTGCAGTGTGCAGTACCGCATTTGGCTAGAAGTGTGGGGGCACCGGTGACACTCAGAGCTGCTCAGAAATACTCAGTTCCCGAGCCTGAGTGCACCTGAGTGGTCTCCGAGTGTTTCCCAGTCTCTCCGGCGCCTCCCCACCTCTCTGGCCATATGCGGTATTGTATGCAATAGAAGTCAACGTGGAACAAATTATCTTTGTTTCCATTGACTTCTATGGGGAAACTCGCTTTGATATTAGAGTGCTTTGGATTACAAGCATTCTCCTGGAACGGATTATGCTCGTAATCCAAGGTTCCACTGTAAATTGGAGTCAAATGTTGAATATAAATGTGTATTAGTTGCATTTAAAAGATGCAATAGTGGAACTGTATACAGACTGCTTTGTTACCACCTACTGACCGACCATGTACAGTATATGAATACATTTGATGTACACAGCAGAAAGCAAGAGAATGGGTGTCCCTTTTTCAGGGGGTATGTCAGGGACTACTCTTGTGGTGTGCAGGACAAATTCCCAAGCTAGATATTCATTCTGGAACCTCAGCAGAAAGCTACATCACAGGGCATAAAGAAATTGTTTAAACAAATGACACTTAGGGTCCGTTCACACAGGGGCAACACGACTTTCAACACGACTTTTGGAGGCAACTTGGACACGACCTGAAGACAACTTACAACACGACTTTAAGTCGCCCCAGCCAGGCGACTTTTGCCGTGGCCAATCAGAGAATGAGCTCTCAAGAGGGAACTCCACGCCAAATTATGAAAAAAAATTTGGCATGGGTTCCCCCTCCGAGAGCATACCAGGCCCTTAGGTCTGGTATGGATTCCAAGGGGAACTCCCTACGCCGGAAAAACGGCGTGGGGGTTTCCCCCAGATTCATACCAGACCCTTATCCAAGCACGCTACCCGGCCGGCCAGGAAAGGGGGTGGCGACAAGCGTGCGCCCCCCCCTCCTGAGCCGTACCAGGCCGCGTGCCCTCAACATGGGTGGGGGTGCCTTGGGGAAGGGGGGGCCGTGCGCCCCCCCCACCCCAAAGCACCTTGTCCCCATGTTTATGAGGACAAGGGCCTCTTCCCGACAACCCTGGCCGTTGGTTGTCGGGGTCTGCGGGCGGGGGGCTTATCGGAATCCGGGAGCCCCCTTTAATAAGGGGGCCCCCGGATACCGGCCCCCCACCCTATGTGAATGAGTATGGGGTACAATGTACCCCTACCCATTCACCTGTAAAATAAAAGTACCAAAAAAAACACAACACAGGGCTAAAATATTTTATTGCACAGCTCCGGGGGTCTTCCGTCTTCGGGGGGTCTTCTCGCCGGACTCCTCCGCTATCTTCTTGTAGCTCTTTTGCTAGCGGAGGAGTCCGGCTTTCTTCCTCGCCTCCGCCGGCCTCTTCTCCCGACTTCGGGGGCCTTGTCCCCCTCTTCGGTTCTTCTGCCGGGCCACCGCGCCTTCTTATAGCTCTTTTACAGGCGGTGGCCCGGTCTTCTGTCGCCGCCGCCTTCCGTTCTTCTTCTTCTCCAGGAGATGTTGCCTCAACGCTCTCTCCGGCCGGAATGCCAGGGACGCGCTCCGCTGCCACTTATATAGGGACAATGGGGCAGTGTCACATGGCTTTATGTCACATGGTGACCCCGCCCCCTTACGATGTCATAGTCCCCATTGTCCCTATATAAGTGGCAGCGGAGCGCATCCCTGGAGGAGGGAAGGAAGGAAGGAAGGAAGGAAGGAAGGAAGGAAGGAAGGAAGGAAGGAAGGAAGGAAGGAAGGAAGGAAGGAAGGGAGGAGGAGGAGATTGGCTAAGGTAGGAGTTTTTCATGAAGGCACACACTTGTGCGCCATATTATTTTGTAGAAAAGTAATACAGCTCAAGTTTAACTTTTTTTCTTCTCATGTCTGCAAACTTTCTGACAGCAGGCCTTGAGAAAAATAGCTGCTGTGTATTAAAGCATGGCATGCAGGGGAGGAGACAACATGCCTCAAATACTGATACCCTGAGGCTCAAGAAAAAAACTCAAGCATGTATCGTAGGACACATACTGAGCATCTTCAGTCTTTGATACAGCAGGTCCTGGCCACAGCCAGAATAAAAGTCTGAATACAGTCATGTGACAGGATGCACGAAGAGGAGGTAAGTTTGCCTTGCATTGTCACACGATTATCTGTCAGCATAATCCAGTGTCAACCTTGCAACAGCTTGCTTACTCAACTTTCACCAGGAAATTAGGCAATGACATTATACAGATAGTACTATTGTAAACTCATGGACACATTTCTGAATTGCTGTAAATTTGTAATAGTCAAGGAACAGCTTTAAAAAGAGCACTAAAAATTCTAGTAGTAAAACTTTTCTTTGAATTAAAGGCCCTCCCAAATTGTATCATCAGCATTTCTGAGCCATAACGTTTTTGATGCCTCCTTCTTCCTAGGTCACTCCATCTTCCACCATAAACTTCCAGTCGGTAGTGCATGGCAGTAGGGGCTGGTGGGTGCGCAGTAAGGCTCCATGTACACTACATCAAAAAAATGCCAAAAGCACCTAAACTCAACTGGCCTGTACATGTGCTTTCTTGATTTCAGTCCTTTGTGGCGTTTGTATTACCAATTGTTTTCTTGGTGACTATGGTCCCAGCTGCCTTGAGATCAATGACAAGATTCTTCCTTGTAGTTCTGGGCTGACTTCTCACCGTTCTCATGATCATTGAAATTCCACAAGGTGAGATCTTGCATGAGCCCCAGACCAAGGGGGATTGACAGGTATTTTGTGTTTCTTCCATTTGCGAATAATCTCACCAACTGTTGTCACCCTTTCACCAAGCTGCTTGGTGATGGTCTTGTAGCCCATTCCAGCCTTGTGTAGGTCTACAATCTTGTCCCAGACATCCTTGGACAGCTCTTTGCTCTTGGTCATGGTGGAATCCGTTTGATTCTGTGGACAGGTGTCTTTTATACAGATAACAAGCTGAGATTAGGAGCACTCCCTTTGGCTAGATTCACACTGGTACATCACAACTGTTGTACTACTGTCATCCTACTTTGCCCTGGGACATCGGTCCTACATTTGTCCTACTTTGGTCCTACTTCCATCCAACTTGAATGAACAAGATAAGATTTTGCTCCGACTTTAAGATAGTCCGACTTGCCTTTCACCAACCAAAACAATTCCAGTGTGAAATAAATTCCTTTTACTGCTCCTGTAATCACCATGTCAGATGTCACAAGTCAGATGGTTAGGACAAGGATCCAACTTCAGTGATATTCAATGGGCTGAAGTAGGATCAAAGTTGCACCAGTGGTGCAGGGGGCATTTTCAAAGTCGGACCGACTTGTGTCGGACCAGTTAAAACGGCCATCAGTGGGAAATATGGATTTTCACACGTCATGAGCTCCCAAAGTTGAAGCATTTGTCGTATAAGTGTGAACACACGATGCGATTGTTGGCAGGGGATTGTCTGTTGACAGACTGTTGTCCTAAAATCTGACCGTTAGTATGCTCCTTTTGACAACTGTTGTCAAACTTTCGCCCAACAAATATTGGCTGACATGCTAGTAAATTTTTGGTGGACTACGGTTGGTTGTCAGATTTTCTGATGGTCAGCACACAAAGGTTGAATTACAAAACAGGCATGCTCAGAATCAATGCTCACCAAACACAAAATTAGCAGAAGGGGCCAAAAGGGTGGCACTCAAGGGCTAAACTTCCTTGTAGTACGTCACTACGTTCATGTTTGTTGCACGAAAATTGTGTACCGTTAGTATGCAAGACAAGATTCAGGCACACGCCCTTAAGACAAAAATAGGGGATCAAATACTTATTTCACTCATTAAAATGCAAATCAATTTATAACTTTTTAAAATGTGTTTTTCTGGATATTTTTGTTATTTTCGCTCTCTCACTGTTAAAATAAACCTAGCATTAAAATTAAAGACTGATCATTTGTCGGTGGGTAAATGTACAAAATCAGCAGGGGATAAAATCTTTTTCCCCCCTCACTGTACACATAGGCTTTTTAGGATAATTTAGGAGCTGCTGCGGCTAGGGGAGGTTCAACCACCCTCTCCTGAGCACGAAAGAATCGTGTTCTCGATAGGAACGTTTTGACCGCCGGCCACAAAACACTGCAAAAATCACAGCACATATTGCAGCCAAGTAGCATTTTACTGCAGTGCGCTGGTAGACACCACATTATGCTGCTATGCACAGACCTGAATGAATTGTCATTTTGTGATACTTCAAAAAAGTAAAAAAAAAAAAAAAAAGTTTAAACAGTGCAGCCTTATGAGACACGTATCCCACTGTAGCCTCACTGCTGCTCAGGCCTGAACCCAATTAATCTTTTAAACAGACCCTTATAATACTTATTGACAGCCACTCAAGGCACACCCTGGCTGAGTGTGAAAGTCTACACTTAGAACTGACCCATTTATGGCCAATTGTTGCGCTTGGCACCTCTGCCTGGCAGCACATTGGTTTGGATCCCAACCACGATCTGCATGGAGTTTGCATGTTCTCCTGTGCGCGTTTCCACCAGGTACTCCGGTTGCGTCCCACACTACAAAGACATGCTGGTAGGTTAATTGGCTCCTGTCTAAATTGGTTTTAGTATGTATGTGTATGAATTTATGAATGTGGGTTAGGAATCTTAGATTGTAAGCTCCATGAGGGCAGGGACTGATGTGAATGTACAATATACGTAAAGTGCTGTGTAAATTGTCAAAGATCTATAAGTGCCTCTAATAAAATAAGTTACAAACTGCACACGTCTGCATTTCAGTAACACACATTACCTGTATTGGTGTGGTGCCAGTCAGTCATTCTCACCTCAACGCATCGTGGTGATGGACGGCGTTGCAGCATAGCACACTACATTATATCAATGCGACATGCTGCCAGAAAGGCTACATGCTTGCTCTTCTATGTACTGGTGTGAGGACAGAGCACTGGTAAACCATTGTGGCTCTGCTTGCACACAGCTCCTCACACCCACAACTCTGTCCCTGCACTGTTACCTGAAGATAGTGCAGAAGGAATATTACCATGGTCTGTGAAATGGAACGGTGTTTTAACTTTGTATACAAATCTCTTTTAGTCAGGAGTAAAAAAAATAAAATAAAGTTTTGTATTTCTCTAGGCTGGTAAAAAAAAAAAAAAAAACAAACATTGCACATGCTCATTTAATTAAAGAGAAAGAGTTCGTAAAAAAATAAAAAATAAAATAAAAACTCAAACCATTGGGCCGAAACATACTTTTGCACTTTAGCAACTTCCCCAATACACCTGTGTTGTATTGTGCCACACAGCAGGACAGACAACACATTGTTGAGTGTTGCATTATTAAAAATGGTCGGGTCCGATTTTGGGCAATTTGGGGTTAATTGGCAAATCATTCAAAATGGGAGGGGTATTTTAAACACAATTCATGTTAATTGAATGTTAAATCACACAAATGTAAAATATGCCAGTCATAGACGAACCACAGATTTCAGGAAAGAAAATTGCTCCTGGATGGGAGAACACAGTGATTATTGCTAGCAGCTATAGTCGCTGGCAATAATTGCATGAGAAATCTGACAGACTGGTTGATCGATCAACTTTGGTACAAGCAGCTCGCCTATACATGGTTCAAATCTCGGTAGGTTCAGCAGGGCTGGCTGGCTTTAGACAAAGTAAGGGCCAATTCACACTAGGTCCAGTGACAGACTTTTACGTGTAAACCCTCTGTCACTGCAGGGACACACAGGAAACCATTGCATCCTATTCACGCTGCACCACATCGTGCTGTGATAAAATGCAGACATGCTGCATTTTATCACAGTGCACTGGCCCGAATTGCACTGCAACGTCAATGGCAGTTATTTTTTTCACTGCATGAAGTCTATGTTTTGTGCACTTCACATAAAGATTTTTTTTTTTTAAACAAAGGAAAATAAAATAAAAGGGAAGCCATGTGGTGTGCAGAATTGTGTATCACACAGTCCCCTAGGCAGCAATGCATAGTGACAGTTTTGAAAGTGTGAATTAAACCTTAGAGAATAGCTGACGGATTTCTCTCTGTTGTCCACAGAAAAGAGACAAACGCTTTTCTAATACATATGTTGGGTGTGGGGACTGCTACTTAGAAAATGTAGGAAGGTATGACCAACACTGAATTTTTATAACAATAATAAAAATAAAAAAATCTAATAAATATTATACACACACACACAGTATCTCACAAAAGTGAGTACACCCCTCACATTTTTGTAAATATTTTATTCCATCTTTCATGGGACAACACTTAAGAAATGACACTTTGCTACAATGTAAAGTAGTGAGTGTACAGCTTGTATATCAGTGTAAATTTGTTGTGCCCTCAAAATAACTAAACACAGCCATTATTGTCTAAACCGCTGGCAACAAAAGTGAGTACACCCCTAAGTGAAAAAGTCCAAATTGCCAATATTTTCCAGCACTGCCTTAACCCTCTTGGGCATGGAGTTCACTAGAGCTTCACATGTTGCCACTGGAGTCCTCTTCCACTCCTCCATGATATCACGGAGCTGGTTGATGTTAGAGACCTTGCCCTCCTCCACCATTTCCTTGAAGATGCCTCACAGATGCCCAATAGGGTTTAGGTCTGGAGACATGCTTGGGCAGTCCATCACCTTTGCCCTCAGCTTCTTTAGCAAGGCAGTGGTCATCTTGGAGGTGTGTTTGGGGTCGTTCTGTTGGAATACTGCCCTGCGGCCCAGTCTCCGAAGGGAGGGGATCATGCTCTGCTTCATTATGTCACAGTATATGTTGGCATTCATGGTTCCCTCAATGAACTGTAGGTCCCCAGTGTCGGCAGCACTCATCCAGACCATGACACTCCCACCACCATGCTTGGCTGTAGGCAAGACACACTTGTCTTTGTATTCCTCACCTTGTTTCCGCCACACATGCTTGACACCATCTAAACCAAATAAGTTGATCTTGGCCTTCAGCAAACTGTGGGCTCTCTTGTGCATCATCTTTAGAAGAGGCTTCCTTATGGGACGACAGCCATGCAGACCAATTTGATGCAGTGTTCTGCGTATGGTCTGAGCACTGACAGGCTGACCCCCCCCTCCCCTTCAGCCTCCTCAGCAATGTCCATTTCCCAAAGATAACCTCTGGATACGACCCTGAGCACGTGCACTCAACTTCTTTGGTTGACCATGGGGAGGCTTGTTCTGAGTGGAACCTGTCCTGTTAAACTGCTGTAAGATTTTGGCCACCAAGCTGCAGCTCAGTTTCAGGGTCTTGGCAATCTTCTTATAGCCTAGGCCATCTTCATGTGAAGCAACATTTTTTTTTTTTTTCCAGATGCTCAGAGATTTTTGTCATGAGGTGCCATGTTGACCAGTATGAAAAAGAGAGAGCGATAACACCAAATTTAACACACCTGCTACCAATTCACACCTGAGACCTTGTAACATTAATGAGTCACAGAACACCGGGGAGGGAAAATGGCCAATTGGGCCCAATTTGGACATTTTCACTTAGGTGTGTACTCACTTTTGTTGCCAGAGGTTTAGACATTAATGGCTGTGTGTTGCATTACTTTTAGAGGACAGCAAATGTACACTGTTATACAAGCTGTGCACTCACTACACTGTAGCAAAGTGTTATTGCTTCAGTGTTGTCACATGAAAAAGGTATAATAAAATATTTACAAAAGCATGAGGGGGTACTCACTTTTGTGAGATACTGTATATATAACCTCTCTACAGGGAAAGTCACAAATTATGGTAAATGTTGCAGTGAAGCAATTTTACATAAGCATGACTTTTAAAAAAAAATATGCAACTAGGTTTAAAACTATAGTTTAGCCTTTTATTATCAATATCACCAGATGATACTGCATTAGTGCTTTCATAGCATAACAACTGCATTGAGCTGAATGGCTCAATAAATGGATAACGTTAGCTTTACTTTAAGCTGCATTGCAATTATGGCAGATGAAAATATCTATGTCGACTCTGCAGTCCTTGTAAACTGGTATTACTCCTGCTGGCAGAGAAACTGGCAACGCACCATGGGTACAAGATGCGTGCATGCTTCACAAGCTAGAATACACTGTAAAAAAAAAAAAAAAAAAAAATTATATATATATATATATATATATATATATATATATATATATATATATATATATATATATATATATATATATATATATATATATATATATATATATATATATATATATATAAAGCTTCTTTGATGCATTAGTCTTGCATTTAATTGCCGAAATATGCTAAAAAACAAAACAAAAACTAAAAATGTGCGCCTAGATGTGAGTGCAGCCTGTAAGCGATAGGAAATCCAAATTTCTGAGCTGTCACCAGAACAGGAATACAAGTGAAATGTTCCAAAACCTGTTCCTGTAACAAATGTCTGTCAGCACAAGTCTTGAGCCACTGGACAACAGTAAGGATGTGCTCCCAAAACTGACCATGCAGGGATGGCTGTGCTATGCTTGGCGCGGTCAGTAGAGTGCGGGAGGGGGGGGGGGGGCTGCAGGAACACCAGATACTTCAGGCCTCGTTATGCACTACATGTACATAGAAACTGATGGGAAAAAAAGCCAAGATGTTGTCTTGCATAGGCTTGTTCACACCATGTATAGAGATGTGTACATTTTCTACATACGTCTCTGCAGAGACAAGAAGAAAACATTTGTTTTCTGTGTGTCCTGTCCACATCAGGACACTGGTATCACGTGAAGATTTTTTTTCTGCACAGAGGTATGCAACAAATTTCATGCTCACACCACAATGTTGATGTTGCATCATTTGTTTTCCCCCCATACATCAGATTCATGCGCAGAAAAAAGTTAAAAAAAATAAAATCAGCACATACTAGTTTTATGCTGTCTGCCTTTGCAGAAAAAAAAAAAAAAAAAAAAAACTCCTGTTCTTTGTATTGCTTTGTGTGTGTGAGGCCTTGGTTACACCATGTGCAGAGACATGATAATTTTTCATACAAGTACACGGTATAGCACGCACATATCAGGAATATGAAAGGTTGAGGTAACGCATTATATACAGTTGTGCTCATAAGTTTACATACCCTGGCAGAATGTATGATTTCGTGGCCATTTGTCCGAGAATATGAACAACACAAACTTTTTTCACTTATGGTTAGTGTTGGGCTGAAGCCATTTATAATCAACTGTGTTTACTCTTTTTAAATCATAATGACAACAGAAACTATCCAAATGACCCTGATCAAAAGTTTACATACCCCAATTGACACAAAGGGGTGTGCATACAGGGCACTTACACCCCCTTCCTGCCCAGGCCATTTTCAGCTTTCATGCTCAATTGTGCAGTCATGCTACACTGTAACCATGTGAAATTTTTATCATTTTCTTCACACAAATAGCGCTCTCTTTCAGTGGTATTTAATTACTTCTGGGTTTTTTTTTTTTTTGTTTTTTTTTAATTTAGCAAAAAACTGAATTTTTTTTTGTTTTTTTTCCCCCCTCAAAAACACCTCTTAGTTTCTGTCAGTAAATTTTGTAAATAAATAATTTTTCTCCTTTCCTGATGGGTGCTGATGACTGACGCCGCACTGATGCGCACTAATAGGCTGCACTGATTAGGTGGCAACGGTGAGCACAGATAGGTGGCACTGATAGGTATTGATGGGCAGCACTGACTGTCATTACTAATGGGTACAGATTGCTGGCACTGGTGGGCACACTGCTGGCACTGTGGGCGCTTTATTGTAATCAGGGCATAGATTATCAGTGCCCTGATTACATGCCTAGATGTCTTCTGTTAGGAGATGCCGCTGATTGTCTCTCTTCTCCTCGCACTCTGTCAGTGTGAGGCAAGGAGAGCCGATTACCGGGATCTCTGTGTTTACATGTGACCGGGTGTAATTGGACACAGCCAATCCCATGGTTAACCATTTCAGCCCCGGAAGAATTTACCCCCTTCCTGACCAAAGCACTTTTTGTGATTCGGCACTGCATCGCTTTAACTGACAATTGCGCGGTCGTGCGATGTGGCTCCCAAACAAAATTGAAGTTTTTTTTCCCACAAATAGAGCTTTTTGGTGGTATTTGATCACCCCTGCGGGTTTTTTTTTTTTGCACTATAAAAAGAGCGGCAGTTTTGAAAGAAAAAAAAAAAAAAAGCATTATTTTTTAAATTTTATTATAATAAATATCCCCCCAAAAATATTTAAAAAAAATTTTTTCCCTCAGTTTAGGCCGAAATGTATTCTACATATTTTTGGTAAAATAAAATCGCAATAAGTGTTTGATTGGTTTGCGCAAAAGTTATAGCGTTTACAAAAACTAGGGGATAGTTTTATGGCATTTTTTTTTTTTTTTACTAGTAATGGCGGTGATCAGCGTTTTTTATTGTGACGGCAAAATTATGGCGGACACATCGGACATTTGACACATTTTTGAGACCATTGTCATTTATACAGCAATCAGTGCTATACAAATGCACCGATTTCTGTGTAAATGACACTGGCAGTGAATGGGGTTAACCACTAGAGGATGTGTAGGGGTTAAGTATGTCCTGGGGAGTGATTAACTGTGGTGGGGGGGGTTGGCTACGTGTGACATGTCACCGATCTCTGCTCCAATCACACAGGGAGCAGAGATCAGCGACACTGTCACTAGGCAGAACGGGGAGATGCATACGCCAATTTGCCCAGCCATGCCATTATGCCGACGTACATCGGCGTGCGACGGTTGGGAACTGGTTAAAGAGCAACGGCTCTTTACAGAGATTGGGGTCACGTCATGTCCTAGCAATATGGCGCAGCGCGATCGCCACGCGAGAGTGGCCATTCTCGGTGCCGTCATAGGATGTCCACCGAGAACGAGAGCGCTGTAATTTGGTTACAAGGTAATCATCCTCCCATATGATCTGTTTGCTTGTAATGTGTATGTGTGCGCATGCGCGTGCATAAAAAGGGTCAATGTGTTTCTGGACTCCCGACAGACCCTTGCATCTTTCATCCAGTGCTGCACTGACATTTCTGGATTCTGAGTCATGGGGAAAGCAAAAGAATTGTCAGAGGATCTGTGGGAAAGGGTAGTTGAACTGTATAAAACAGTAAAGGGATATAAAGAGATAGCCAAGGAACTGAATACCAATCAGCAGTGTTCAAACTCTAATCAAGAAGTAGAAAATTAGGGTTTCTATTGAAACCAAATCACGGGCAGGTAGACCAACTAAAATTTTAGCCACAACGGTTAGGAAAATAGTTTGGGATGCAAAGAAATATCCACAAACTTCAGGTGAAATACAGGACTCTCTGAAAACATGTGGTGTGGCAGTTTTCAAGATTCACAATAAGGAGGCACTTGAAGAAAGATGGGCTGCATGGTTGAGTCACCAGAAGAAAGCCATTACTATAAATGCCACAAAGTATCCCGCTTAAAATATGCCAAACAGCACAGAGACAAGCCTCAAACCTTCTGGCACAAAGTCATTTGGAGTGATGAGACCAAAATTGAGCTTTTTGGCCACAATCATAAACTCTACATTTGGAGAGTAATCAACAAGACCTATGATGAAAGGTGCACCATTCCAACTGTGAAACACGGATGTGTGCGCTACAAAGGCACAGGAAATTTGGTCAAAATTGATGGCAAGATGAATGCAGTATGTTATCAAAAAATACTGGAAGAACATTTCCATTCATCAGCCAGGAAGCTGCACATGGGACGTACTTTGACATTCCAATATGATAATCCAAAACACAAGGCCCTGTCGTCCTGTCATTGGCTACAGCAGAATAAATTGAAGGTTCTGGAGTGACCATCTCAGTCTCCTGACCTCAATATCATTGAGCCACTCTGGGGGAGACCTCTAAAACGTGCAGTTCATGCAAGACAGTCCAAGCATTTACAGGAACTGGAGGCTTTTTACCAAGAGGAATGGGCAGCTTTACCATCTGAGAAGATAAAGAGCCTCATCCACAAATACCACAAAAGACTTCAAGCTGCCATTGATGTTAAAGGGGGGTAATACACGGTATTAAGAACTGGGGTATTTAAACTTTCGATCATTTGGGTAGTTTCTGTTGTGATTATGATTTAAAAGGCGTAAACAGTTGAATGATAATAAATGGCTTCAGCCAAACACTAACCATGTGTGAAAGAAAAGATTTTTTGTGTTATTCATATTCTCTGAAAAATGGCCAAAGAAATCATAAATTCTAGCAGGGTATGTAAACTTATGAGCACAACTGTAGGTAAGATCTGCAGTGGTCTCTGACAGGTGCACAAACTGACTAGAAACTACTACATGTGTCACTGTGACTAAGATAAAGAACGCCTCTACTCAGTATGTAAATGACTACCATTTTATCTGTACTGCCAGCATCTCACTATGTAAATTACTATGATTATTCTATTTCATTTGCCATAGTTCTGACTGAAGGAAACCAGACACTGGTATAAAACTTCACAATATGTCAACGGTGATTAAGCACAGACTCACCTACATACAACCTACGCAATATCCTGTTTCCCACATACCCACCCGGTCCCTCTAGCTGTTTTGTGTTATCACAGTCACAGTTTCATCTGATAACCAAGGGTTGCTTGCAACGGCCCTCAAACACCATAAAACACACTCTAAAATGTTATTTTCCCTAAAATCTGCCAGGCATGCTGGTACATGGTTGTGATGAAAGCACTGACAAGGGATATACCCTTTAGGTGCCGTGTATTTATTTCTCGCATGCAAACACAAACCTGACTCCTCAATCACATTTCCTGTACAGGTTGAAGAAAATAAACTGACAAACACTTAAGGGTAGACACACATATTCATTCATTCATGGATTCGTGTTTAGGCCTAAGCCCACATATAAAAAAAAGACTTAGGTCCATATGAAGGGGAATTCACTTTTAGTGTCAGTTCTGATGGAAATGTATGCTGGACAAATGCATGACAATACACATACTACCTCTATATGTTATGAGGAAGGTCAGTCCTTGAGTGCACACAAATGTAGTTCACTGCCCTGAGGGTGAAAAGATTACTGAGCTCTACCCAGTCAGGCACAGTGGTCAGATTAAAAAAAAAAAAAAACAACAGTATGGAGGGCAAAAAGGAAAAGCCCATGATAAATCAGTTATTTTGTGGTAACCGGAAAGATTTTCACTTTTTTTTTTCAATTTTTTGCCCTTTTGTTGTAAAAGGAAAATACATGATAAAACACAATAGTCGGGCAAATCTCTACACAGAAAACACCAAAAGGAATGCAATGGTAGGTTCTTATCGGCTGTATTTTTCAAAAGAAAAAAAAATAACCACTTAAAACTAAAAATAGAGGAGGTGTGTGCATGCATAAAGTAACCAACCATATGTTACTTAACCACTTCAATACCAGGCGTATTCTGGCACTCCTCTCCTACATTTTTTTTGCTAGAATATTAATCAGAACCCCCAAAACACACACACACATATATATACATATATACATATATACATATATATATATATACATATATATACATACACACACACCCTAGGGAATACAATTTGCACAATAATTTTTCAAACACCTTTTTTTTAAAACCGTTTCATGAATTAAAAAAAAAAAAAAAACAGTAAAGTTAGCCCAACTTATTTTTGTATAATGTGAAAGATAATGTTACACCATCTAAATAGACTTGCGTGTGTTCGCTTCTGAGCACGAGCTACTGGGGACAGGGGCATTAACATTTTCTACTTTTTTTCTACTTAATTTTTTATCACTTTTATTCCTATTACAAGGAATGTAAAACATGACAGGACCTGGAGGTCATGGAGAGATGCAGAGTCAACAAGACCCCACATCTCTCCTGCAGATCGGTGACATTTTTTTTTTTTTTTTTTATGACATCATTGTTTACATGCATGGTTCTTATAGGCGTCAGGAGGGGACGTCCTCCCACCCTCATCTGGTGCTTCTCCAGGCTCTCCCGTGCCATCGGGGGACTGGAGAAATAATTGGACACCGCCGGATGACAACTGTAGAGATTTCCGGTGACCAGATGGTCACCAGTCATATCTATGACCAGAGGCCCGGGCGTAACTTTATGATGTCACACCCGGGCCTCCGATTCTTTCTCCAGGCCCCCACTGGCACAGGAAAGCCCGGAGAAGCACCAGATGGCAGTGGGAGGACGACCCCTCCCTTCATCTATAAGGACGATCAAGTAGCAGAACTGCCGCTATGATCATTCTTATCATGCACAGAATAGCTGCCTGCAAATAATGATATCTAAATAATACCTGTAGCTACAGGCATCATTCAGATATCCCTGTACAAATCAAGGACGTCATATGCGTGCGGTATTGAAGTGGTTAAGCTCAGCACACGCGCTATGTTCTGATTGTACAATCTGTTTTTGATATACCAACTATGTAGTACAAGAACTACCTGATTGAACACAAATTTACTGGACAGATTAGGTAAGTCCTCATACAATATTACATAGCTTTGGTAAATCAAAGTTGATTGTACAAAGATTGTATTGTCAGGTTTCAATGTGTATGGTGACACTTAGGCCTTGTAGACTCAGGATTAGCTTAAATAATAAAAAAAAAAAAAAAAAAAAAAAAAAAAAGGAGAAGTTCACCTTTTGTAACATGTTATACCCATATTCAGGGTGTAACCTGTTACAGATGCACTGGCCCCCGCTCCGACCGAACCCCCGCTCCAACAGCCAACAGGGGATCTTCTCCCTCTCACTAGCTGTGATAATTTGTAGAAAAAATAAAAAAATAAAAATAAAAAAAAAGTGCCGTTTGGGGCCCGATCTGCCAGGTCACATCATCCAAGTCGTGTCCAAGTCGTAAAATGGTACTTATTTAAAGTGGTTGGAAACCCTTACAAACCACTTTGACCTACAGGTAAGCCTAGATTAAGGCTTACCTGTAGGTCCAAGAAATATCTCCTAAACCTATACGGTTTAGGAGACATTTGTCCGAAGACGGGCACCGCTGTCTATGGCGCATGCGCCGTATACAGCGCGCAGGCGCACTTAACGTGGCATCCTCGATGACGAAGATGCAGCGCGTCTCGGCTCCCGTGCGCATGCGCGGGAGTGACGTCATTGCGGCTTCGCCGAATGACAGCGGCGGAGCTGCGAGACCCCACCGAGAAGATGGATGCGCCGAACTACAGGGGACAGCGGTGACTTCGCTGGCTCCTGTGTCAGGTAAGTGACACTATGCGATGCATAGTAGCCCATTATGCTTTGCCTTTGCAGGGAATGAAAGAGGAAGTAAACTCATCAGGGTTTACTTCCTCTTTAATGGAGAAGTAAAACCAAAGCTCTTTTGGTCCTACTTCTCCAGTGGATCTCAGAAATACACTTAGTTCTGCACTCCTGTGACCCATCTTTAGCAGACAGTGGGCTACTGTTACTGACATTCTGCCAGCCCAGACTATGGGGGGATTCTGTCTGACATTATGCCTGACTGATACCTGGTTCCACCTCTCAGCTCACTGCTCAGTCTGAGCTATCTGCTCCTGCCCCCTCCACCGCCCACGTGCTCCAATGAGCACTGGAGGGGCAGAGCAGAGAGCCAGTAACTAATAGTCACCAACTTCCTGTTCAGTGAAGCCCAAGAACTGAGCAAACAGTTGTCTGATGGCTCAGTTCTCAGTCTTACAGGTGGTGGGGGACATCAGTACGATGCTGCATAAACCTAGGCAAGTATGGATTTTTTTTTTTTTTTACCACCATACTTCTTTCAAACAAGTTGTTTAAGGCCCCATGCAGATAGGCTGTTTGACTAGTTCTCCTAAACGCCTTTCCTCTGGGACTTGGCAAAAAAAAAATGCTTGAGGCATTTAGGCACATCAAGCTCTTGGGCATTAATACATTTCATTGGCCAGAATAATAATAATGCATTCTGACCTTTGAAATGAATTAACGCTAAGTGCTTAATGCGCCTAGTGCGTTTTTTCTGCCAAAACACTGCCGTTCATGGATGCGCTGGCAGTGTTTTTTTCCTGCCTCTAAACACCTGTGTGTGCATGGACACATAGGCCAACATGAAGGGGCATTAGGAGGCACAGCAAAAAAACAAAAAGCCAGACTCCCCCAAAAGCAACATTTTTAACACTCAGTGTGTATGAGGCTTAAAGGTTTACAGGCTTAGTAATACTAATTATTTAATTAACTAATTATTTAAAGTGGCTTACCACAAGGTCAATTTTACAAACTCACCCTTGAAGCAGTGTTTATACATTTACCTTTCCAGTCACGTGTATTGAAAAAGCCACGATTATATGCTCCCAGCCACTTCAAGCATTTTACATTTCTCTTTCTGGGCAAAGTTTTTTCTAACCAGCTCAAATGTCAGTAAAAACCACAGTGCTGCAATGGGGCAAGTATTCAACTGATCTGTGGTGGATTTTCACTCAACAAGCCCCCAGAAAAAGGTAAATCTATCCTTTTGCAAGGGAGAAATTTTTATAAATATGACCCTTTGCTGGTAAAGTTAAAAGTTGGCGAAAACCTTCTGAAGCCTGCTAGCAGCTTGTTATAAGTGACCCCCATTAAGAGCTGGGTTTAACCTTTCCCTACCTGGAGCCAAAGAGTAAAAGGGTGATAAGGACTTCAAAAAAGTTGTGTAAACACTGTCAAAATTCTTGCTGTACTCCTTAGTCTTTTCAAAACCTGAGCCTAGAAATTGTCCGAAATTCAAACACGTAGATGGCCATTCAACCATCACACAGCTCAATAATTAAAAAAACTAAAATGTATGAAGGAGCCAGTTGGAAAATGAACAGTGGAAGAGTTGACTGCATCAGATAGTCATTGTTCTGCTGATATTTCCATCCAGAATATGATAGTCAGCAATGGGGATTTCTAGAGCCACAAAACAGCCATATATAGCCAGCTTTACTATAATCTGTACAAAGAAAATTAAGCAAGGAAGCCAATAGGTTTGTATTAAACATTTCTACCGTTATTGCTCAAACTTTCATAAAATCAGTCTAGGGAGCCTTATTTACTGACCACAACATCCAGTAGTTATTTTTACCTATATAGTGTCTTATGCATCGCTTATATATATATATATATATATATATATATATATATATATATATATATATATATATATATATATACGTACATTTACATCAGTCCCTTCCCTCAAGGAGCTACAAACCAAGACCCCCAACTCTCTGTTTTGGGGGGTGCTGCTGTTAAGTGTATGTCTTAAAGCTATACCATAAATGAGTAGGACTAAAAGCCTGTAATTAGGCACAGTGGAAGAATAAAACAGAGCAATGGAAATTACTAGTGTAAATAATTATAGGAGATGACCTACAAAAGGATGAGCTCTGCTCTGAAGAATGAATAAAACTCTTGTTTCCTCTAATAGTTGACTCCTAAATGATACCAGAGTAATGTGTGAGGGAAACTTGTACAGAGTGAAAACATGTTAACCACCACTGCAGATGACTTTCTGAAAATACTATTTGTCTGGCTGCTTCTGGAATCAGAACTTTTAGAGTGCGACTTGAACATGCTTGCAGCCAAATAAATCACAACTTCTCACCTGCATACATGTTCTGGATCGGCAGCTAGTGTATTAAAGACAAGGGATCAGCATAGCAGACAGGCAACTAGCATTATCATGAGATCAGTGATGGAAGCTTAGATATTTCTCTTAGTGCAGCTTTTCTTAAAGGGATTGGAAAGGTAATACTGAACTAGGCTGGTGGTGCATGAGCAGCTCTGTTCTTAAGCAAGTAGACAGCTGAGGTGAAAGGTTCAAACCCAGTAAATCAGATCAATTAGGAGTACTGGTGTCGCTGTTTTGTCATGGATGGCTTGGGGTGCATTTTTTAACTGGAACCAGCAGGTTCACTAATCTGTTTCAATAGGAGGCATGTACCATTAAAGCTCTTACATTACCATACATTAGACTCCTCAAGAAAGTTTCAGCAAACAATCATTAGAAAGAAGAGCCCGGACGTCTGCCTGCCCATTGGAGGTCAGAAGTAGTTCTACCACATTCTTCTTTGTAAAGCCCCTTCAATCAACACTGGCAGTACAAGCAGGATCTAACATGTACCAGGATATCAATATACACAGAAGGACAGCCCAAGACACGGTAGTGAGGAGCCAAATTACAGATTTCTACATAAAGATCAGGACCGGACAATGCACATGAGTGTCTGTGTCCAGCACAGGACCTTGCAAGAAGAAAAAGCTTTTTATTTACTAAATCAAAAATGGTGAGAAAACTATATTGAAAGAGCTGCATGGATCAAACACTGTCAAATTATGCTAGAAGTCATAAAGCACCGATTTTACTTCTGGCAACATGAATGGTACATTACAAGGATGCAAGGACCCACACTACAGCATAGGTTTAAATCATATGATCCCCCCAGTGAGAGGAATGCATCTGCAGCACACTCGCTGCTGATAAAAGTGAACACACTCACCTCAGTTTATCTGTATGGATTCCATTCAGTCCTAAGCTGTCTGGACGCTCCTTTCTCCTCCTGTACAGGTCTGACTGGGACAGCTCTTTTAGCTGCAAAGCATTCATCTTTAAACCCCAAAAATGTAATTTATCCAAAGAAACCAAAAGAAAAAAAGTTAAAATAGCCTCCAGAGACAAGCGCGTTGTGTGTATGCACACCTGCAGTGTTACAGGCACAGAGTCTCTTGCCAGAAGCACTCGCAGCCTCTTCCTGTTTCTCACTTGCACACACCCATCTACAGGGCCACTCCGGTATGCTCTCCTTATCATAGACCTACACACCTATGGGATGGTCTAGGAAAGCGATTTGAAAAGCTGGCTGGAGGCGGGCTTGTTTGGGTCATCTTTTGTCCTTTGAAACTGCACACACACAATCTCATTGTTGTGCTAAGTGGACAGGCACCCACACAAAATAATGCTAAGTCTATGCATCAGAAAATACAGTACACAAAGAGCTGCCAGGACTACACACTGTATGCCTGCTTGCACTAATGTGTTATTTTGCTGGACAAACTACAATTGCTCTCAGCACACAATATAAAACTCAAATACTACATTACTAGCTTGCTTTAAATCAGCCAATCTAGGGGAAAAGGCCAGCAGTGACCTTCCTAAAAAAAATCCACTGCATACAAAACAGTTACGATTGTGTTTTCCAAACATTTTTAAGCCCCACTATACAATTTTCTTGTGCAATTTACCAAAACCATATAAACTTAAACACTTTACATTTGTATGCAAATCAGGCAGGTCCTTGCATTACATATAGTTAAAAAGGTAAATCTAAAGGAAATTGAATAAGAGAATTGCATACTGTATAACCGGCTAAAGTCTAATTTTCCAGCATGCTGAATGATTTTCCTAAACAAGACCACCAACCCAAATCACCTTGCCAAGCTTATCCATTGAGTACTCATCTATTGCACAGATCAATAGACATCCCTCACAATAACGGCACAGAGTATGTGTAAATGGAATGTAATAAATGGCATTCCCACTATACATAGAATATAGCTGAAGTGCTGTATGCAAAAGGAATCTCATAGATTACAAATACTTTGTGATAGAACTGCTAAATGCCTGAAGTTATGACCAACAATTAAAGCACTGGTGTAAAAGTATGTTATAGCAAAAATACATGGCCATAAACAAGTATATAATCCTGACTCAATACAATATGTAGATTTCAACTAAAAATTACTTTTGAAATTAAAGATTATAAAATATTTTAGTAATTGGGTTTACATCTACTCTACTGAAAATAGCACTATAGATAATAAAATCTTTTTTTATTTTGTATAGATCAGGGATATGCAATTAGCGGACCTCCAGCTGTTGCAAAACTACAAGTCCCATCATGCCTCTGCCTTTGGGTTTCATGCTTGTGGCTGTCAGTCTTGCTATGCATCATGGGACTTTTAGTTCTGCAATGGCTGGAGGGCCGCTAATTGCATATTCCTGGTATATAGGTAAGGGAGGGTTATAACCTCTGTCAGTTTTTTGCCATCCATGTCCCATGGCAGAGATTTCACCTCACTTCCTGTCCTATAGCCAAACAGGAAATCCCTGTAAAGTAATAGAATCCACTGGGGACCCTCGGGTCACCAGAACTAGTGTCCCCATTGGAAGATTTCCCCCCTCTTACATTTCTGTGGACATCCCAAAATGTGGGATTTTTTTTTACTTTCAATGATAATGGAATAGAGAGAGGATGAATCTCCCAAACGAGGTACAAACCACAATAAAAACTAAACAGGGGTTCTAACCCCATCTCCACCCTGTCCAGATCAAAAAACACACACACACACACACACACACACACACACACACACACACACACTTTCCATTTAGTTATACTTAAATGTGGTGGGTGGGAAACAAATAGTAATATGTATACACTGATGTCCTTGTATACAGATCCCAAATCCAGTAGGCAAATGCAATTATTTCCAAAAATTGTTCATGACTCAGCTTTAATTTGCCAAGTTATAGTTAATCAAGGATCAAGGTTTTTTTAAACCTTCTGGGTTCCACTCACCCCTTATACTTACCTAAACCCCATCTCGATGCAGCGATGTGCACAAAAGCAGTGGTTCTCCCAATCCTCTCTCTTCTCATTGGCTCACACAGCAGTGGTAGCCATTGCCTCCTGCTGCTGTCAATCAGCCAGTGAGAGCAGGGGCGGGGTTGAGCCATGCTTTGGGTGTGAAGAAACACACAGAGCATGGCTCAGGAGAGAGCCTGCTTGAATGCCACTATAGCAAGAGGCTTGCTATTGGAGACATTCGGCAGGGGGGAGAAGAGCCAGGACCTTGGGGCTGCTCTGCGCAAAACCATCTGGGCAGATACCAACAATATTGTTCAGACCAGCACTGTAAAGCCAGTCTACAGCAAACTTTAGCCCACTGTTGGCTGAATCTGGATCACAGGAGTGCACTCCTGTGATGCACAGGAGACGTATAGCCAAAAGAGCTTCAGCCATATATCCCTTTTTAAGGCAAGTACGGGAATGCCTAGTCACACTTATATCTCTCACTTTCCCTGCCTCCATGGAAGAGTAAAAAGGCACCAAGCATTTTTTTCATTTTTTTAAAAAAAAGCATAGCATACTAGCTCATTATGAATAACTTACCTGAGAACGAAGCCCCCGAAGCGGTCCTCCGTCTTCCTCTTCGCCGCTGCCATGGATCCCGGAGCGACTTCCGGGTCTCCCGGAGCCGCGATGATGTCACTCCCACGCATGTGCACGGGAGCCGACACTTGCGGCATATCACCGCGATCTGCGGCCTGACCCAGTGCGCCGCTGTCTACGGCACATGCGCCGTAGACAGCGGTGGCTGTCTTCGGGTAAATATCTCCTAAACCGTATAGGTTTAGGAGATATTTTTGGACCTACAGGTAAGCCTTAATCTAGGCTTACCTGTAGGTTAAAGTTGGTTGTAAGGGTTTACAACCACATTAATGATGTTAATTGGAAGAAGGGGTGTGAGCCGCTTGCTCCTTCATAAGAGTAAGTGCTGGGCATTACCGTACAGTGGCAATGTTAAAACTCACCAGCCCATTAATACAGAAGCCTATTCTCCACCACAGAACCCTAACTGTGAAAAGTATGGGACTGTCTGTTACATGTACAGCTCAACAATTATGCATGTTGCAATATCTTTGGCCTCCCCACAATACTTAAAGAGGTCTTCATTTCAGACTTCAGCTCACAGAGGGAAAGAGGTTAGGCATTCAGAACAAGAACAACATCTATGTTCAATTCAGCACATGACACCATTAAGCACCCACAAATTTTCCCATATTGAAAACTGTTTATAGATCTTACAATAAAACTTATATTTTGTCCATCTCCTATAGAAGTGATTTTTACATCCTCAATCTGAAATGATGCATTCTGGTGCAGGCCAGAGGGAAAGGATCCCCAGCTAGTCTAAGCAGTTTACCTAAAGAGTCTCAAACACAGGGCCGGCGCTCCCACTAGGCGAACTAGGCAGTCGCCTAGGGCGCACTGCCGCCTAGGGGCGCAGCCACAGCCTTGGTCCGCTCCAGAGGATCAGTTCCCCCTTGGCGAGTGGTGCAGACTGTAGCAGGAGGTGGCTCCATATGGCCGGCTGCAGAGTTGCTGGGCGGGGGAGCAGGCAGATCTCACCCTTCGGACTAAGCCAGGGATGACCATGCGGATGTCCAGCAGCCATGGGTGTCAGCTCTCTGGCCGCCCCGCCTCCCTCCCTGGTTGATGTGCAGCCATTGGAGGAGCAGGGCGGGCGGCATGGATCCACCCAGGCCCGGACTAGCTATAGGACAAACGCAGGGCCGAGGCTGCCGGGCCATTTGTCTTGGAGGAGCGAGGACCAAAAAGCAAAGCTTTTCCTGCAGCTCATCCAGCCTCTCCGCGGCCGCCGCTGGAGCGGGGGAGGGGGGGATAGATCAGCTGAACGGGGGTGGAGCTGAAGGAGGTTTCCCTGGACGTGACACGGACTGCCGCCCGCTGCCTGACATGTGGAGGAAGCGAGAAAGAAGTGCACTAAGGTAAGAACTTGTCAGGTGGTGGGGGGAAGCGCTGGGGATGAAGGCTTACAGTCAGAGCTTATCTTTGGTGTGTGATCCCATCCCTCCGCCTGGTACCATCCCTCCGCCTGGCCCCATCCCTCCGCCTGGCCCCATCCCTCCGCCTGGCCCCATCCCTCCGCCTGGCCCCATCCCTCCGCCTGGCCCCATCCCTCCGCCTGGCCCCATCCCTCCGCCTGGCCCCATCCCTCCGCCTGGCCCCATCCCATCGCCTGGCCCCATCCCATCGCCTGGCTCCATCTCTCCACCTGGCTACCCCATCTCCTGTCCACTTTGCTATATCCTCCCTCCACCTGGCTGCACCCCATCTCCTGTCCACCTGGCTCCATCCCTCCACCTCGCTCTATCCCTCCACCTGGCTACCCCCTCCTGTCCACCTGGCTCCATCCCTCCACCTAGCTGCACCCCCTCTCCTGTCCATCTGACTATATCCTCCCTCCACCTGTCTGCACCTCCCCTCTCCTGTCCACCTGGCTGCACCCCTCTCCTTTCCTCCTGGCTGCACCCTATCTACTGTCCACCTGGCTTCATCCTTCCTCCCACCTGGTTGCACCTCCCCTCTCCTGTCCACCTCACTCCATCCCTCCACCTGGCTGCACCCCCCCCTTTCCTGTCCACCTGGCTATATCCCTCCCCCCACCTGGCTGCACCCCCTCTCCTGTCCACCTGGACCAGTTCTGGTGCTAAAGTTATTGACATTTTTTTTTGGGGGGGGGCGCAAGTAGCTGGTCTCGCCTAGGGTGCAAAATAGTCTAGCACCGGCCCTGCTCAAACACCTCTGAAAAAGGTTATTTCACTGGCACTTGCTCTATGGCTTGAATCCCAAAACAATTTTTAGTCACCAACAAACATGACAGAGAAGTGGCTGAATGACCTATGTGTATACGATCTTCCATGTTTAGTGACATTACTCAGAGCTCATGACTTCCCAACTGAACAAATGCATTAGTGTTGCTGGATGAGCTACAGTCACATGAAATTTGCTGTTAGAGGAGGCATGGAATGTCATTTCCCAGGACCAAGCAGAAAGTGCACTTGTCATCTAACATTTTGTACTTGTTTAGAGTAGTTCTAAAGGCTCAAGGGTTTTTTCTATGCATGAAGGAAAAAAAAAAAAAAAAAAAAAATTAAAAAAAAGGACAACCCTTCTGTGTGCAGCGCCCCTAATACATATCTGAGCCCCATCATGATCCAGCAATGTGTACAAGAACCTCGACTCTCTGGTGACTCCCCCTGCTCATTGCCTGAGACAAGCAGCAGGAACCATTGGCCCTCGCTGTCAATCACAGCCAATGAGCCAAATGAGAAGTGAGGCGCTAGGAGTGCCAGTGGGGGACCGGAGAAGAGGAGGATCGAGGCGGCTCTGTGAAAAACTACTGCTAGTTAAAAAAAATCCTTTAAAATCACTTTAAGATGAAATACAATGCTCTTCAGAGAATGAAGTTGTATGGTCTGGGTTGTTGCAGGTTTTTAAATGAGTAAAGTAAACCATGCGGATATCCCAATAAAAAATAAACAGCCAGCACCACAAAGGACAAATTGTGTATAAAAAGGTTAAAGTATATACAGTATCTCACAAAAGTATCCCCTGACATGTTTGTAAATATTTTATTATATCTTTATGTGACAACACTGAAGAAATGACACTTTGCTACAATGTAAAGTAGTGAGTGCACAGCTTGTATAACAGTGTAAATTTGCTGTTCCCTCAAAATATCACACAAAAGTGAGTACACCCCCAAGTGAAAATGTCCAAATTGGGCCCAATTATCCGTTTTCCCTCCCCAATGTCATGTTACAAGGTCTCAGGTGTGGCTCGGTGCCCCAAGACAATGTCAGGTGTGTGACGAAGCATACGTAGGGAGGAGCAACGTGCTGACATCACCACATGTACGCAGATCCCGGAAGCAGCGGGCTGCGATCGAGAGCCGGCCAGTCCTATTTAGAAGAGCACCTTCATCAATCCTATTATAAAGGTCACATACAAAACAAAAATGACCTGAAAAGCATAAAAACAACGCTCAGTGTTAATGCAGTGCACAGTTCTCATGTAAACCTTTTACACTTTGAACATGTAAAAATATGCAAATATAAAAATAGTGAGTACAACGCTCATATAAGAACGTCTACAATAGGTACTCATAACATTCAAAGAAATACATATAAAAATTAAGTGACATTCTTAAACCCGGGAAGTGATTAAACTATATTATCTATTGCATTAAATTTCCTCAGCACATATGGACAATGTCCCATATCAAACCGTAAAGCAAGCGGATGTGCAAGATGGTGTGATATGATAAATCACTGAGGTAATGATCAGCAAAAGGGTGCTTCATTGTTCTTAAAAATCACAAACAGGGATCACCACTGTGAGAGGTATCACCAACTGAAATTGAAGAGGCTTCCAGGAACATATGGACCCAATTGTCATACGCCTAATGGATCTAAACAGGCAGGGGGGGAAACACCTGTTATGATTCTTATCACGACCAGTTTTTTCAGCACTCTCCATACAGCGATTCCAAGGAACATTATTCGACATCCACCATCAGCTCAGATGCCCAATATAGAGCGACTATAGAGCAGTCACACCCCCCCACCCCCCCCCACGTGCCGCTCTTCCCAGGCCTCCCTTCCCACCAGGAGACCCGCTTCCACCATCTGGGCTTAGGCTCGAACAAAGTCGGATTGGTCTTTGACCAAGTCTCCGATGTACAATCCAGGAAGCGATGATTTAAAAGTATTTTTGGCGTTCTGAATACTTTTAAGTGCAAAGGAGGGATTCCCGATCCCTCCATAAAGAGTACCTGTCACCACCTATTACTGTCACAAGGGATGTTTACATCCCTTGTGAAAGCAATAAAAGCGATCAGAATTTTTTTTTTTTTAAAAGGGACAATAAAAAATAAAATAAAAAATTAACCGCTTCCTGACCGGCGCATGATGATGTACATCGGCAGAATGGCATGGACAGGCACATGGGCGTACCTTTAAAATGTGCCGCCATGCCATTGCATGCGCGACATCCGTGAGTCCGACCGCGGGTCCCGCGGACTTGATCACCGCGATTGTCTCACGGGAAGGAAGAACGGGGAGATGCTAAAGTAAACAAGCATCTCCCCGTTCTGCCTAGCAACAGTGACACTGATCTCTGCTCCCTGTGATTGGAGCAGAGATCAGTGATGTGTAAAACACAGCCACGCCCCTCAGTTAGCAACACGCTCCCTAGGACACACTTAACCCCTACACTGCCACCTCCTGGTTAAAGTGGGGGGCCACCCTGAAAATAAATAAAAAAATTCCATAAAAAATTTGAAAAAAAAAAAAAAAACATTTGAATTTTTTTTTTTTTTACACTTACTTACCAGAAATGCCTGTTGCTAGGCACATCATCCTAATCTGCCTCTTCCTCCTCCATGGAGATCTTTCTTCTCTCCTCCGTGCGGCGTCTTCTGGGTAATGGGTGGCACTGTGTTCTGGGAACTGTGTGTCCCAGAACACAGCGCGACCCATTCACAAAGCGCATGCGCAGTAGGAAACGGGCAGTGAAGCCGCAAGGCTCCACTGCCTGTTTCCCTTAGCCAAAATGGCGGCGCCGGGACCCGAGACTGAGGCGGCCGACATCACGGGCACCCTGGACAGGCAAGTGTGCTTATTAAAAGTCAGCAGCTACAGTGTTTGCAGCTGCTGATCGCCGCCATTACTAGTAAAAAAATAAAATAAAATTATTAATAAAAATGCCATAAAAACTATCCCCTATTAGTAAATAAAAAATTAATTAATTAAAAAGCGCCCCGTCACCACACAGCAAAGAAAACGCATACACAAGTCATGCTTGCAAATGTAAACGGTGTTCAAATCGCACATGTAAGGGATCGTCAGAGAGCAATAATTCTAGCAAAAGACCTTCTCCGTAACTCTAACCTGGTAATAGTTCAATTTTTTAAAGCGTCGCCTAGGGAGATTTTTTAGGTACCGTTGTTTGTTGCCATTCCTTGGGTGTGCACAATTTCAAAGTATGACAATGTAAGGTATCTAGCTGCTCAGCGCAACATCAACTTTCATATTATACAGAAACAAAAAAAAAAAATGGGCTAACAGTTTTTTTTTTTTTTAAAGGGATCTCCCCCCCCCCCCCAAAAAAAATTGCGTTTGAAAGACTGCTGTGCAAATACTGTGTGCCAAAAAATATTACAACGATTTTTGGGGGTTCCAAGTAATTTTCTAGCATAAAATACAGATTTTAACTTGTAAGCAACAAGTGTCAGAAGTAGGCTTAGGCATGAATCAGTGGATGTAAACCTGATTCATGAAATCTGACCTGGGCACATATCTGCAGTGTTTTCCTCTCTCTCTTCAAAGCGCCTTAGCTTTTTCCTGCTCCATTCTTCTGTTATCAAATTCAAATATCAAAATCAAATTCAAATTCTTTGTCAACTGTGATAAAACCAGCCTAAAATTTGTGTCAGGGTTAGTGCTATAAATAGATTAGCAGAGAGCTGGTCTATTTACCGCACAGCTCTTTCTTTGTTTACCTATGTAAAGGGGGGGTGCCTTTCCTCCAAATCAACTGTCACACAGTGTATGGCAAGAATCCACACCCACAAGTGAATCGGGAAGAGCACATTCTAACATTCTAAAAAGCTGACAGATACACATAAGCATATGTAGGGAGATTAATTTCCTCTCTGTGTATCATATGAGGCTGTTCATTTCACTGGGCATATGCGAGGGTTTACATCCACTTTAAGGGAGGCATATGGGGGAAAGCTCCTGAGGGGTGTGTACACTGTCTAAACATAGTAAATTGAGTAAGGAAAGGGGGACAAAGCATACATTATAGGGGGCGCACCGAGCATAATGTTTTACAAGACAGGTAAACATTGACTTATAAAAGGAATCCCGGTCATCTAACAAAAAATTAATTGTGTGAAAATCCTCAGATGAAAGCTGCAATTTTGACACTCAGAGCATTGTATTTCTTTTGATTCAGAGAAGCTGAATAGGTTAATGACCGGTGGCAAAGATGTCAAATAATTTGAAAGCAAATGTACAATGTAGTACTGCTTAAAATGTCTAGAAATGAAGTGCAAAGCTGCTAGTCTGCTTGTTGTCTAACTGTTGATTATAAGTTTATGCAGCCAAGTACATAAAAGCAGAATCTGCCTCTTTTGAGCATTCAACGTAAGGTTGTAGCCCTGGACATACTAATGCTTGAACAACAGTGCACTGTGCATCATATTTGTTTATGTAATAAGAAGAGAAGGAAGGGAGGCAACACTACGTGAGGGGAGCCACACTCCGCTGAAAAGGAAGGAGAGGAAAAAGTAAAGGACAAGAAGGTGAAGGGTGAAGTGAGGGGGAAGAGGGAATGGGCTTGGGAACATCAGGGGCATCAGTAAGAGGGAGGATAGGAAGACATACATACACCAACTACGATTTCCAAATCTTGAGACACTTAGCATGGGAGTTGTTACGGATGCTAGACATTTGTTCACCAAGCATCAAAGCCATCATACAGTCTCTCATTCCCTGGAAAGAAACCAAGAGTTTTTTCGACGCTTGGTCACTCATACCCTGAACTAATATAAATAAGAAGCCAACTTTTGCTGATGAGCAAATAAGTCTGGGATGGGGCAGTGTAATAAAGCAAACTTTGCCTCCCTATGGATGGTTGGGTGGAAAAGAGTGTATAAGAGGCCAAATACTCATAACCAGCAGCTGAGTAGTGTGGGGCATGTCCACCAGGTATGCAAAACATTACCGTGATGGCCACAAAGCCAAAAGTAGCAGACACTGGAGAGCATATTAGCATGGGCAATGTGGGCCAGAACCCCATACCACCGTAGGAGCACCTTAAATGCCACCTCCAAGGTGGCAGCATTAAACAAACATTTAGCAACAGAAATTCAAGCCTTGCTCCAGTCTGTCAGATCTATCCCAGACCCCCAAGCCCTTTTCCCACCGAGTCACATAGGAGAGGGGGGGTGGAAGGCAGATGGGTTTTCAGGAAGTGGGAAGGAGGCCGTGGGATCCCAGGGGCTGTTGGCAGGTGTGGATGGTCATCCTTCAACCTGAAGAATGAGGACAACCCGTGGCAGGGAAGAAGTACTTCTGGGAACAGAGATGAAGAGGGGGTGAGTACTGCAACTGAAGCTGCTTTATATTTGTTTTTATTCCTCCTGAGGGACAAAGGCTGTGTATGGTATTTGACAGAATCAATCCAGAGACAGAGTGTATGGTATAGAATAGGCTTTCCAACATGCTGAGCAGCTAGCTTTAGATGCCAAAAGGCTAAATAACAAACATCAAGGTAATCAGAATTTCTCTTCTTTTTAATAGAAACCCTTTTTAATGCAATTGATAGACCTGGCATGAAACAAGTCAAAATTAAACACTTCAAAGCTTGTTAAAACTTTAAAAAATAAAATACTGGGCTAGGTTCCAGAAAAAGTTAAAGTATTAATCACGTATAAGCCATCTGACAGAACGTTTCAGCTAATTATTCTTGATTCAGGAAACACTTTTCAACCACCTGCAATTCATGGGAAGCAGCAGGAGTGTATTTAATAGTGTACTTACTACATTCATAGCTGCTGACTGCTCATTTCACATTTGGTATGTCAAGTATTCCTACAGGTCTACTAACAAGGAAAACACTTAACGTTAGAGTTAGAAAGATTTTAAATAACTACTGTAAAATATCCCTACTTGGCATGAATATGGGCTGCACTTTTAAATAAATGTTTGAAGGTTTCACTTAAAAAAAAAAAAAAAAAAAAATGTATTTAGCAATACCTTCACCTTTCGGGAAGGCTTACTGGCATACTAGAGGAACATTGAAATCTTGGCACTAAAATCATACAAGATGGTTAATGCTAGCAGAACTCTTCCTAGCCTTAGTTACAGACAAATGCCCTGCGGCGACATAACCCTGATAACTAGTTCACCGTTTAGCCTATCCTTAAAGTGTAAGGACAGCTAAAAAGTATCTATATAGTTCCCTAGAGTAAAGCAGGACAAGAACCTCTCCGAAATCTGTCAGATGAAGAGTCACCTTCTCTTTTAGCCCTGGTGACAACTGTCTCCAGGATAGAAAGGGTTGGAAATACATCCCCAAATGCAGTGCATACAGCTACCAAAATCACATTCATTTAGCTTAAACCTCAATATTGTCATGGCAATTGTTTTAATGTAGACGTAAATTCAGGTTCACTTATCCCTTATTCTATATTCCTGTGATCAGAGGGGAGAGCATAAGCCATCAAGGATTCCAGATTTTTTCCCCCATCCAATATAAGTTGTACATTAAAGAATTATTAAACCCAAGAATAAAAATGCAGTATATTGCAGCTTAATGTTCTTGGATGTGACACAAACATTCCCCAGGACCGCACACCAATATAGTGAATCACAAAACCGCTTTAGCCGGCTCTTCACCCATTGGGAAATCCCCTCTAACAAGTCTCACCTGTGTAGGGCTCAATCATGGAGGCCTCTGATTAAGCCCTACACAGGTGAAACATGTCGGCTTTCCTAATTGGTGGAGAGTTAATCACAAAATGACTATTTGTTTTGTGAATTTCTATATTGGTGTGTGGTCCTGGGGAACATTTGAGGCTATATGAAGGGACTTGACATGCTCTTGTCTGTGACCCAGTAGCAGTGTTTGAACTGGCCAGTATATCTGACACGAGCATTTAAGCAGTGCTTTTCTCTTACTTTGATATGGCAGCTGTTTTAGTCTTCTTTTTTTCCCCCAAGCTAAGAACATTTTAAACAAATACAGAAATGACCTGGTAATCTTACCAGAATTGCAGTGTCCTTGTCATTTGTGAGCTGCACTGAAGAATATCTTCCTTCCTAGCTATATACTGTAATACACTGACAGTGGGAGGCCCTGTGAGAATATAGAAAAATGTGACAGGATTCTCTGGATTCTGTAGTTCTGGATCTAAACTTTCAATCCTGTGTCCTCCCTGTGATGCCTGCAACCTGTATGAGTATGAGTATACAGGTGTGCAGGGCTGTTCTATACTCAAGTCTGAGGATAGTTCTTCAGCTGGAAGCTCTTAAGCTATCTCAATGTGGGAGACCGAGGTAAGATGGGCCCCAGCCAGGAGACAGGTCTAGGTCCAGTAGTCAGGATGGCTCCTATTGGGCGTCACAGGCCCAAGCCATAGGCCAGAAGTGGGTCATGCAGCAGGACGCTGCGACTAAAGGCCAAAGTGATCTGCGAGAGCTGTACAACACAGTCAGAGAGACTGGTAAGAGGAACAGCCGTGTTGCCAAAAAGCAAGCCAGGTGGCTCTGCATTTTCATTGTTTAGATTTTGTGTGGAAGAAACCTCTGCGCAAGCAACTAATGTGCATGTGAACACTTTAGAGGAATGCACCAATATTATTTTCAGAGCGAGTATGAATACCAATAATTTTCATCTAGTACTATCCGTTACAAATACCTATTTTTTGTGCAGTGAGATTTGAGCCCATATTAAATAAATGGGCTCAAATCATGTGATTTGAACAGGAATGCTGTGTGATTCCTGTCCAAATCACATGTGCTTTTCTGCACTGCTCCTGTGTGAAACCAGGCTGAAGTCACTATGACAAGCCTGGGCTCACACAGGAGCGGTGCAGGAAACTGAACGTGATTTGGACAGGAATCACAGCATTACAGTGAGATTTGCACCCATTTATTTAGTATGGGCCAAAAATCGCACACACACAAAAAATAAATACATTTTAAAAAAAGGTATCGGGTTTAGGTATTGGAGCATTTGCATGAGTACGTACTATTTATTTAATAAAAGTGGGCTGCCATGCCCTAAAATACAGTTTTGGATTGGTGCAACTCATTGTAAAACATACCTACCGCTTGAGTCTAATCTACTAATGCCACAATACCCATTCTCCTGCCCCCTACTTAATAATGAAGATGATGACCTACAGACACATTTGTAGTGCATGACAGGAGAGCGGGTGACAATCAGGGCTCCCTCAATAGATACAGTGGAGGAGAGACGTTAACTCCCAGGGACAGGAATTTGCAGCATCAGATGGAAATAAAGCAAAATCTTCTTAAAAAAGAAAATGAATGCAGCTACCACACCAACAACTAGTAAGCTACAATATTTTACATTTTTGATTCCTACTGTATTAAAAACTGTATTGTAAATGTACTGACCCTTATGTTGTAAAGCGCTGCATAAACTGTTAGCGCTATACAACTCCTGTATAATAATTGTTGGTTTAGATATGCGTTTGTTACAATTGTGTTGTGTTACTGCATTAATCTGCCTTATGTTAGAGCAGCCCATTCATTTTGAATGCCATTTCAACGCACCCAAATCGGACAAGCCCTTTTTTGCAACACATCACACAAGGACAAATTGTGCATTAAACTTTGCACTGCAGTAATGCGTGGTAAAATACATATTAGGTTGCAAGTTTTACCAGGCATTATAGCAAGGCATAGGCATAAGGCTGGTATAAAGCAGAAATGGAAGTGGAATCTGTCAGGTAAATTCCTATACGTTCCTTGAAAACACCAAAGTTGTGATAAATTTTACTCATACAGCACCCAGACACTTCCCTTTCCTGGCCTTTGAGGTAACAGCCTGACCTAAAACACACAGACGCACACTAGTTTGGTAAACCTTTCAGGCCTTGGCATCGCTGTACTCTGTAATTAAACCTGGTTTCACCATGCCGTGAAAATCACCACCACAAACTTGAGCAAGTGATGATAAAAAAAAAAAAAAAAACCAACACAGCAAGAGGTTAGCTTTTGTGAAAATGCCATTTTCAAACAGATTCAGATATATAGCTAGCTAAATGTATATGCAAATGTTCACTTATCCTATAAAAAGATAAAACTTGTCCAATCCTATTGGTGACAGAAGCCACCCTTCAAAACAGAAAAAAAAAACCCTGTAGGAAGGTGTGGAATGCAGGAGAGGTGAGGTGGAGTGTCCGTCTCTGCTGACCGAATAAAGTTTTGGTATGAAAGGGATCAGTGGTGTGCAGCTTCACTACTTTGGTGCATAAACAATTTTAGGAAGTGAAGGGACGGGGAGGTTGCTGGCACCAGTGGCTGAAGGGAGAGGCACACAGGACCTCAGTGCCATTTCAAAGCTATGTTAGAGAGGAGGTGCAGTTCTACAGTTCAACGTCACCCTCAATCAACATTACTTTTTAATCCTTATACTGCTAGCATTAATAAATAGAAAGGAAAGTATGAATTTACTTGCTTTAGGGCCGGTTCACACAGCGAGGCGCGGCGAGGCGTCTCCGACTTGCCTCGCCGCGACCTGCGGGGACCTCAGCGGCGACTTGCAGAGGACTTCTGTATAGAAGTCAATGCAAGTCGCCCCCGAAGTCGCCCAGAAGTAGTACAGGAACCTTTTTTCTGAGTCGGAGCGACTCGAGTCGCTCCTCTCAGAACGGTTCCATTGTACAGAACGGGGGCGACTTGCGGGAGCGAGGCGAGGCGAGCCGTGTCGCCTCGCATCGCCTCGCTGTGTGAACCGGCCCTTAACCTTTTTTTCTTCTTCAGTCACTTTCCAGGCCTAGGCAAATTATGTCATACATCCCAGGGAGTCTTCAGGAGGAGAGGAGGGGTTTTCTCAGCTAAGCACACCCTCCTGCCTACATGTCTGAGCCAAGGGCAGATGGATTGCAGCAAGTAAACGCTACATTAACCACTTGCCTCACCCGATGTACGTTCCTACTTTGGGGACGTATATCGTTATGGCAGCAGCTAGCTGCCATAACCCCGGTATCCCTGTGTTCGGCCAGCTACAAGATAAAAGTGGTCTCTGCAGCGGCTTCGCCACAAGATCACTTTTATTGGCGGCAGGAGAGCCCCCCATCCCGCCACAATCTGGTGCCCTCTACCACTTATCAGAGCCATCGGTAGCGGTGATCGCATATGTTTTCCTGTCATGTATGGAGATGAGTGAGGGGGAAGATGACCCCCACCCGTCTCCATATCACTGCAGAGCGGAAGTGACGTCAAAAACGTCACTTCTGCCCACATTTCTTAAAGGCACATTTTATGTCATTTTTTTTTAAAATGACTTTTTTTGCATTTAAGTCCAAATATGAGAACTGAGGTCTTTTTTCGACCCCAGTTCTCATATTTAACCACTTGCTTACTGGGCACTTAAACCCCCCTCCTGCCCAGACCAATTTTCAGCTTTCAGCGCTGATGCACTTTGAATGACAATTGCGCGGGCATACAACACTGTACCCAAATGACATTTTTATCATTTTTTTCTCACAAATAGAGCTTTCTTTTGGTGGTATTTTATTACAGCTGGGAGTTTTATTTTTTGCTAAACAAACAAAAAAAAAAAAAAAATCATGTTTGATAGTTTGTTATAAAATTTTGCAAACAGGTAATTTTTCTCCTTCATTGAAGTGCGCTGATGAGGCGGCACTGATAGGCATAGTTAAGGCGGCACTAATAGGCACAGATAAGGTGGCACCGATAGGCACAGATAAGGCAGTACTGATGGGCAAAGATGGGCACAGATAAGATGGCACGGATGGATGGCACTAAGGGGCACTGATAGGTATCACTGATAGATGGGACTGATGGGCACTGATAGGTGGCACTGGGGTGCAGCACCGTTGAGGCAGATTGCCTGGCCACTAAGAGCACAGCATGACTCACGCATGTGCAGTGCGCACCCGGCTGTGAAGCGGCAAGCCATCACAGCCAGGTGCCCACACTTACAATGATGGCACCGCACGAGAGGAGCGAGGCTTCGGGCTGGTGCATTGCTGGACCGTGGGACAGGAGAGTGTCTGTTTATTAAAAAAGTCAGCAGCTACATTTTTTGCATCTGCTGACTTAATAAACTTACAAATTAGTGCAACGCCAATTTGGGCAGCTGCGAACAGAGGGAATGTGATCACAAAAAAATAAAATAAAAAGATAATAAAATAGTTTTTATAGCTATACAAAAAAAAAAAAAAAAAAAAAAAAAAAAACTGTATTGCCTTTCATTTCTATTTTAAACTGAATGGCTTGTTTTGACAGGTGATTTACAAATCACTGTAATGTGCAACAAACTACAAGTCCCCTTTTCCCCCCCTAAACACGCCATACCACAGGGCACTGATGGTTCAAATCAGTGTGTTTTGCGTACCTGAATCGTGTGATAAAGTGTACTGATAAAAGTGCTTAGAAGTACCTTACAAAATAATTGACACCACAACACAGTGCATTACCGTAATTCATCAGTATGACTTGGACCTTGAATGAGAGGTACAGTAATTTAATTCAGCTACATATAACTAAAGTTGGGTGCGAGTGGTTACTTATGTGATTAAAGGGAGAAGTCCAGCCAACGCTCATTTGACCGAAACTTCTACGGATCACAGGAGTGAAATTTGTTTTGCACTCCTGTGACCCATTTTCTGAAGTCCACTCCCTGCTGACGTTACAGAAATCAGTTCAGGCACCGCATCATCCCACCAATGGGAGTCTGGATCCACCAGGTGCCTGGACTGATACCCATCTCAGCCTCTCAGCGAGCCTTTTAAAGCCTGAGACGGCCGCTCCCCACCCCTCCACAGCTCAGCACTCCAGTGAGCGTGGAGGAGCAGAGAAGAGAGCTGCTGATGGACAGTCTGCAGCTCTCTGCTCAGGGAGCTGTGAGAACCGAATGCTCAATGGTGTTCGATCGCTCGGTTCTCAGTGTAGAGGCGCTGGGGGACAGATGTAGCATTGGAACAAAGCTGCATCCACCTAGGTAAGTATGAATCTAAAAAAATAAAAATACCATACCTCTTTTAAGTGGCAGTAAACTTGTTTACTTACTTTCACACTGTGGAATTTTTCAGGTGTTTTAGCGTTTAAAAAAGCGCCTGAAAAGAAGTCTTATCTGCAACCCCAATATGAAAGCCCGAGTGCTTTCACACTGAGGCTCTAGGCTGGCAGGGCGTCAAAAAGTCCTGCAAGCAGCTTCTTTGCAGTGCTTTCACATTGGAATTGTAGGTGAGGCTTCTTTCAGGATTTTTACAGATCTGATCCAACGATGTGCATGAACGCAGCTCCAGATGATGTCTCTCCTCATTGGACAGAATGATAGTAGCGGGAGCCTTCGGGGAGCAGGGGGCGAGGGAGTCAGCACACAGGGGTGCCTCATGAATAGTGGTTTTCCGTGGGGAGACCTGATGAGGAGGAGGAGCCTGGAGCACCCTCGGGGACCCCAGAAAAGGATCAGGGCTGCTCTGTGCAAAAGCATAACCGTTTTTTTTGGGGGGGGGTTTTTGGATTAAAACACCACAACACACACACCACATATTTAGAACCACTTTAAGGCTATAAAAAACTGCAGTTTTGTGATGCTGGCTGTCTTGAAAGGAGAGTTGTGCCCAACCAAAAGTGTTTAAGTTCATACTCCTCTTGAGTCCTATAAGGGTGCATGGAACTAGGCAAGGTTGCCTTCCTGCACTCGCATTATACTGGGCTGGAGCACACTAAACCAGGGCTCGACAAACCCCAGGCGCCAGGTCGCCAATGCGCCCAAAAATCACAACCTGGCGCCTAAGCTGCCACCAGCCCACTCACTATTGATGCCCCAGACATGCAGCAGCATTAACACTGACTGCCGTCCTCCTCCCTCCTCCACACTCAGCGGCGCCGCGCTAAGTAGGTGAAACTGACAAGCAACGGAGAGAGGATCTGTCAGATTTCAACTTGATGTCGGGGTGGGTGGGACCTGGCCGCTATCAAACACCAGCCAATGGGATCTGGGCAGGCCGCTACGTGTATGTGGCCACACCCCTTTTCTTAAGCAGCTCAATAGTTGGCTGGTGTTTGATAGCTGCTGAGTCCCGCCCACCGACCATGCCCTGCCCACCCTGGCCGGGTCCCGCCCACCCTGACATCAAGCTCAAATCTGACAGATCCGCCTCTCTTACTTGTAAGTTTCAAACCCCGGCTGGGTCCCGCCCATTCCGACATTAAGCTCAATTCTGACAGCTCCTCTGTTACATTTCAGTAACAGAGTGCTCTGTGTGAAACCTGCCAGTGCCATCTGCCAGTGCCAATCAGTGCCACCGCCAATCAGTGCCACGTGTCAGTGCCACCACCAATCAGTGCCGCCTGCTAGTGCCACCACCATCAATACCACCTGCAACCACCAACCAGTGCCAACACCAATCAGTGCCACCGCCAATCAGTGCCATCTGCCAGCGACAACTAGTGCCACCGCCAATCAGTGCCATCTGCCAGCGACAACTAGTGCCACCGCCAACCAGGGCCACCTGCCAGTTCCAAACCAGTGTCACCTGCCAATGCCATCTGGCAGTTCCACCTGCCACCACCAATCAGTGCCACTTGCCACCACCTACCAGGGCCACCGCCAATCAGTGTCATCTGCCAGTGACTAGTGCCATCGCCAACCAGGGCCACCTGCCATCGCCAACCAGGGCCACCTGCCATCGCCAACCAGGGCCACCTGCCATCGCCAACCAGGGCCACCTGCCAGTTCCAACCAGTGTCACTTGCCAATGCCATCTGGCATTTCCACGTGCCTGCCAGTGCCACCACCAATCGGTGCCACCTGCCAGTGCCACCACCAATCAGTGCCATCGCCAAACAGGGCCACCTGCCATCACAAACCACGGCCAATGCCAACCAGTGTCACCTGCCAATGCCATCTGGCAGTTCCACGTGCCTGGTAGTGCCAGCCTTACTCTTTCTGGTCAGCCCAAAACCCTGATGTAACAGCGTTTCATTGGAGTTATTGACTGGTTATTGACTGGGTGCTCCATTGTGAGTTAGGGATAGGGGGTGAAAATGAGTGGCGTTACCACGGGAGCTGACAATCCATACCACTCTAAAAAACAAAACAAAAAAACTGGCTCCTAAATTCAAAGCAATTTGTCAGCCTCTACCCTAAACCAAAAATGTAATATACATTGATGCTGCATCCACCTAGGCGAGTATCTTTTTTTGGGTAAACCTATACTTCTTTTAGGCCCTTTTCTCACTTGAACAACTTGTCACATGAAAAGTAAGACCCAATGATTTCTAATGGGTACCCTTCATATCTGAGTGACTTCAAAGTAGTACCTGCACTACTCTGGTCTGCCTTTGATGAGACTTGAGGTCCATAGGCCTCAAGATTACACAGGCACTGCCTCAAGTCATGACAAAAATCGCACAACTTTCAGGTCGTACAAGTGTGAAAGGGCCTTTAAGGAGATATGAGAAGGGATGTCTTATAGTCACGTATATGGTTCTCAAATTCCTTCACAGCACAGACTTCAGTTTATATTTACAGCTGGTAGCACAAAAACATGAAAATACTTGTAGCTCTTGAAAACATTTACAGATGAAACTCACTAATTCCATGTAGTGCCAAGACCTAGTACCAATTCTGTACTGCCCAAACAATATAATTCTTAAACTTGAAATCCATAATTTTCCTTGAGCGCCTTAGCTGATGCCCTTTTCATAAGCTTCAGGTCGAAATGTTCATTTAGAAGAAAGCGTCCAGCAGTGTTGGCTGTCTTATCTATTTATACAAAACAAGCTTACACATGTCCTTATATGGCAGTGTACACCCTATACGCCAACAGGATGTACTGCCAGATATCGTGGAACAAAATAAGGGGATATTGAGTCAATTTTTTTTAAATTAATAAAAAAAAAAAAAAAAATGAAGTACCAACTCATTAAATGAAAGCAGAGGTAAGAAGCACAAGCAGCACCTTCTAAATTAGTAGGCTTCTTGGGAGAAAATAGAGCACAAAAAAAAGGGATGATAAGCTTGTGGCCTATATGGCCAAGTATCATTTTGCTGAAGAGAAGAATAAAAATCTACAAAATCGAGGATCAGTTCACAGTGTGCAAGCATTACAGCATCTGTGCTGAGATGTGTTAAAGTGGCATTAAACCCAGAAATTTTAATACATGGCAGCTTACCAATTATTAGCTGTGATGGCTGCATCAGTTTTGTCTTTTCCCCCCTCTGTTTTCACCTGGTGATCTGGCCAGTTACAACTCCTGTATTAATGAGACACAACTCTGGAGCATAGACAACTGTATTGTCAGGCTGGTGGGGAGGGTAGTGTTAAATGTATTAGCAGATTTAAATACAATAACAAATTGAAGCCAAACTCCAGCTCCCTCTTCATATTCAGTTACTGCAAACCAATTTTTTTTCCTTTTGGGATAAAGTTTTTGCATAAATAAAAACTGATCATTTTAAATCACCCCTGTGTTAAGTGGTTTGTCGCATCCATGTAAACTGATACATTCTGCTGGAGAGCTTGTACTTTTCAAGAACAGACTTACTGGAAGAAAAGAGAAGAAGGCCCTAAAAGAAAATGAATGCAGTCATAACAAAGAATTGGCAAGCTGCAGTTGGTATTAAATGTTTGCTTTTGGGTTCTGTACCACTTTAAAGAGCATTATTGTAATTGCTGATGCACATGAAACTTTACATCATGTAGCCTCAAAGAGGACACCAGGAAAGAGAAACACCAACAAAAATGTTTATTAGTAAGTGCTTTTGAAAACAATTTGTACTGTGCAATCACATGCAGACGCATGGTGTTGCAGTGGGATGAACTGTATACCATTGCACAAAAAAATAAAAAAAAAAAATAAAAAAAAAAGTTGCATGCATTATTTTAGTACAAAACCAAGCAATGCAGTGGCAGTGCATAGGTGTGACCAACACCGACGATTTAAGGCCAATTTTTTTTCTTTTGCAATGTGGTTGCATTGAACACTAGTCAACGCACCACAGTGGCTCAGATGTGAACCGGGCCCGATTAGTAGTACTCATGTGTAAGTATGCTTTATCTGGAGTTGAGTTTTCAAAATGGATTAATAACATATACTATTTTGTAGCCTTTAGATTCACAAAGCTACTAAATTTTATAGATTTTAACAAATGTAATTGAAAGCCACATATCAGTACTAACCTGCACCCATCACTGTAGTTTTGCTGTACATCAGGGCTGCTCAACTAATATATTTCTAAAGCAGGGAATGTGACTGTCACCAAACATTCCCTGGTGATGGGCTTGGGCGTGTTTGGGATCCCATCTGCCTGATCCCTCCAGGAAGCTGACACAGCACACCACAAATTACAGGCAGTGAGACCTTTCTCGGTCCACAGCAGAAAAGATCAGGAAATGTCTCACTGCCTGGTAATTAGCCATGTGCAGTGTTGGCTTCCTGGCGGGATTGGGTAGGTGGGTTGAGACCAAGATCCCAAACCCATCTCTAGTGATGAATCACTGTCATTTCAAATGTTGTTGTAGGTTTTAGTGTGTTATATTCCTGTGTCATTTGCCTTACCTTGTAATGATGGGCCAATATGTTGTGGCTGCAGTGTCATGGCTGATCGATTTACCTATGTTCATGTATTCATTCATCTAGCTTGTTCATTTTTGCCAAAAGGGCACCCCATGTCTCATTTTCTCTGTGTTTGCATCTCAAAATGTGGGATGTTAATGTTGCAAAAATACAACCTTTTCCTTCATTGCTCAGCCTGCACATGCCAGATCTAATCACTGTGTAGTTTTCATCCGAAAAACACTAGACTGAGACCCTGGGATTGTGGGATATATCTTGTTTCTTCACAGGAAGTGTCAGTTCTTAGACTACGGACAGAAGCCCTGCATTAACCTGTGCAGTGCCATGCGGCATGCCTGACATGTGAACACAAACAGAAAATTTCTGACAAAAAGCAATTTAAAGATTTACTCTACTAAAGGCTGTGTGTACAAAGCAACAAATGGAACCACATGATCAATTCTCATCTCATAAAAAGGTAGGAAGGATTATAATCATGAAGAGATAATCCACAATTCCTTGCTTACACTTTAAAATCTAGAAAATGTATTAATTCTCTGTAAGCGACAATATCCAGGCAGCAGATGTTAACGTGCTTGAAAACCAGGCTGAAATCCGTTAACATCTGCTGTGTGGATATTGTGTCTTTTATAGAGAAAAAATACATTTTGAAGATTTTTAAAAGCAAGCAAGGGGTTGCAGATATTCCCTTCATGATTGTAATTGCAGATGTGCAACTGCCTTTCCACACCTGGCAGCTCTGGAAGATCTTATTATTCCATTGGGTTGTAGCACCTTAGCTGTACTTTATTTTAAGGTTGATAATGCCTTTAAAAATGCATGCATCCAGAAGTTTCACCTGCAGTAAAAAAAAATTTATTGGAGCCAGATTGAATGCTTTATAATGGCTTGTGCACACAGCCACAAAGCATGTAGGAGCATGTGTAACCACTCTACCAGGACCTCCCACTACTGTGTACAGCTGGCCCATTGAAATGAGTGAAGATGCAGTGCTACATGGTTATGCCAGGGAGGTGCATAAAGCACACACACACACACGCTCTGAAGGCACATTATCTGCGTTAGGTAGAAAAGTTCATGCACACGCGGCTGCTTTACGTAACCTCCGGCGCACAACCACATGCAGACGCATCTTCGAATTCTTCTCAATGGGAACATTACACAACAGGTAACAAGTTCCGGGACAGCGATTATACAGGCTCTGCATGCTGTACAGGCCCCCACATATGGCCATGTGCAATAACCTAAATAGCTTTCCAATTGTCGTAATGACCTGGGACAGGTTTATTTATAATTGTTTGCAAGTAAGATTCGTCCAAAGTGAACACATTTAAATTGCATTCTACTGGGAAAATGTGCACGATCCATGTATTAAAAAAAGTGTAAATAGAACCCCAAATGTAACTTTGCCATGGTTTGAAACTGGCGTGTCAGAACAGAATATTTACAACAGGGTTTTCTTGTGCGCTTTTGTGCGACAGCATAGGGCAGCCAATTCAGGTGAATAAGCTTCTCTACACGTGCCAAAATCCCTGCACGTTTTTTGTTCTGCATTTTGCCACATGACAAAAACACAAGACCACTACCCACACTTAAGAAATAACGGCACCACAAGTGCATTGCACTTTTAGAGCGCAACCAAAAAAAAATAAAAAATGCAGGCAGAACTGAGTGTTCCTGCACACATTCTCAAAATGCTTAGGTGTGAATGTGGCCTTTGAAGTTATTTGATTCCAAGCAAACTGGGGAACCTGTTTTCATTACCCTATGAACAGCAACTGCTAGGATTTATCCCACTGTGTTGATGGCAGCCAAACAAACACAGATGGGGCTTGGGTACAGTAGTGTTCTCTATGCTTCTGCTAAAAAAAAAAAAAAAAAAAAAAAAAAACACCAACATGTGACCACTTACCTTTATTGCATTTGTTAAACAGACAGAATTACAGAATTCTTCCTTGAGGGCCTGAGCATCAAATATCCTTCTGCAGCATACACATGACTAACACAGATCAAAAGCAACTCCCAGCCTAAGTTTACTAAATATTGACACACACAAACCAGCTTCCTGGGCAGTACTTCCTCTTTTTTAACCACAAAAGCATACAAGGTCAAACACAGTGGTATTAGTCTCTTATTGCACTATATGTATGATTATTTTGCCGTTTGTAAACCTTTAGATTTCAATAAAACTGAGTTAAAAAGCAGTAGTATGACTACAAAGCAATAAATATACACATAGGTGTTCAGGATGAACAAATCCCAGAACTAGATGACCAGGGCTCCTAAAAATTACAGCTAGCTTTTCTATTTCTGCAGTAGAGGCACATTCTTCCCAACCAGCGAACAATAAAATATTACACAGCGGGAGAAAGAGGATGTGCCCACTCTCCCATAAAGCTGGATATTGTGGTGTTTTCAGAGGGCGGGACTTTGCACTAAAGCAGCAGGTAACCATGAGCAAATTATAGTAAGTACTATACATCAGTGCCAAGTTGCCAGCTTGATTGGTCTGCTTCATTCTGAAAACACCAGTTTCTACGAGGTCTGTCAATTCCATCTTGGGCAAAAAACAAAATGGATCCCATTAGCAGCTTTCAAGCATTTCTATGCTCACTGTCAACATTTAAAATGATATATGAATAACATTTAAACACCCAGCTGCCAGTGGACCTAGCTGGATCCTTCTCCACTCCGCATATGTCAGTGTAGTCTCGCATATCTGTGGGAGCAATATTTCTGTATTACTGCATTTGTGCATCTGCCTGTTAGTAGGCCTGCACTAACAGATTGTGTTATGCAGGAGCCCCTATTCAACAAATATGCACAGAGGTCCACTGACAGCTGTCAATGTTGGCAGATGATTATAGGCATGGAGCCAACAGTGTCCCACGGCCTTATAAAGCACATATACATGTGCCAATAGGAGCCTCAGTGCAGTCAATCAAGTATCATCAAGTATAAGTTATATGTATACCAGAAAAGTGCATAGAACTATGACCCTATAAAAGTAAACTCAAAAAGATGTAGGAGGGGGAAAAAAAAAAAAAAAAAAAAAAAAAAAAACCAAACACACACACACACACACACACACACTTTTTTTATCCAACAACTAGTTCTTGTTTCCAGCTAACAGCATAAAAATGCCTGTTCGCCAACTGATGAAGCAGATCTGCCCCCTACAGGACACACAGGGACATGTCAAAACGTACCAGTATCCATAAAAGGAAATCTTACAACCTGTCATAGAAGGAACCTGAAATTCAGCCCATCAGGCCAAAATATATACATGTTACATTTTACTAACTGCTCTACCTGCTCGGACATTTTTTACAAAGTTTTGCAAACTTATGGATATGGCAACAGTTGTGGGGAAAAGAAAGAAGGTTTCAGAACATGCATAGTAAATATAATTCTAGGAACAAGTGTGAAAAATGGAAACATTTAAATGCCAATTGCTGGAGACACACTGTGCAGTTGCAGTTTGTTCATACAGATCAAAGTTCTTTGCTCCAAGTGCACATCAGTGAGGGTCCCAGAAAGGGGGAGAAAAAAAAAAAAAAAAAAAAAAAAAACACCGCAAAAAAATGTAGGGATTGCTAACTGGCAGCAAGGTCTCAAAGTGGAACCCTCCTATGGAACCATTTTTATTATGCAGTCCCTGAAGTAAAATAAATGCTTTAACCACTTCAGCCCTGGAAGGTAAACCCCCTTAACCACTTGCCGACCAGCCCATCATACTGCAGCAGGTCGGCACGATCCCGTGAACCATGGTAGCTGCACGTCTGTCCCTTTAAGTGGGATAGCAGGCGCTCGCTCACACGCCCGCTGCACTGCGGGGGTGCCAATGCGCATGGCCGGCGGTCACAATGACCGGCAGCCACGAGAGCCAGAACAGGAACGTACGTGTGTATATATTTATTATATACACACACATCCCTGTTCTGAGGGGAGGAGAGACAGATCGCAAGTTCCTACTAGCTAGGAACAACGATGGCAACATCTGTCATTTCCTCCAGTCACTCCCATCCCCCCTACAGTTAGAACAGAAACTAGGGAACACATTTAACCCCTTGATCACCCCTTAGAGTTAACCCCTTCCCTGCCAGTGACATTTACACAGCAATCAGTGCATTTTTATAGCACTGATCGTTGTATAATTGTCAATGGTCCCAAAAAAAAGTGTTAAAAAAATAAATAAAATAAAAAAAGTGTCCCATCTATCCACCATAATGTCACAGTCCCATTATAAAAATGACATAAAAACGTTCCCCTATTTTGTAGACGCTACAACTTTTGTGCAAACCATACACTTGTTGCGATTTTTATTACCAAAAATATTAGAATACATATCGACCTAAACCGAGGAAAAAGTTTGCGTTAAAAAAAAAAATTATATATAAATAAATAGGGGAAATTATAGCAAAAAGTACAAATATTTTTCCAAAATTGCTCTTGTTTATAGAACAAAAAAAAAATAAAAAAAAAACACACAGAGGTGATCAAATACCACCAAAAGAAAGCTTGTTTGGGTACAGTGTCTCACGACCACGCAATTGTCTGCTAAAGCGACGCAGTGTCACATCGCAAAAAATGGCCTGTTTATTGGCAGCCAATTTTTCCGGGGGTGAAGTGGTTAATGACCAGGCCATTTTTTGCGGTACGGCACTGCATTACTTTAGCTGACAATTGTGCGGTCGTGCAAAGCTGTACCCAAGTAAAATTGGGTAAAAATTTTTTTATTTTATGCACTAAGAAAAAAAAAAAAAAGGGGAGGAAGAAGGAAGCAAGAAAGAAGGAAGCAAGAAAGAAGAAGAAAGAAGAAAGGAAGGAGCGACTATTTTGAAAAAACAATTTTTTATTTTCTGCAATAAGGTCTTCATTAATTTACGCAAATATGTATATGCTATTTTTTGGTAACCCCCCCCCCCCCCCCTCAAGCATATATCGATTGGTTTGCACAAAAGATATACTACAAAATTTAGGGATAGATTTATGGCATTTTTATTATTACATTTTTTACTAGTAATGGCGGTGATCAGTGATTTTTTTTTTTTTTTTTTTTTTTTTTAGAGGGACTGCAACATTGCGGCTGACAGATCGGACACCTGACATTGAGAACCAGTGACATGATTACAGTGATCAGTGCTAAAAAAATATGCACTGACATTGTATTAATGACACTGGCAGGAAAGGGGTTAACATCAGGGGCGATCAAGGGGTTAACTGTGTTCCCTGGGTGTGTTTAACTGTATTGGGGGGGGGGGGGGGGGAGAATCAGCTGCCTGGGATAACACAAACACAGATCAGTCTTTCTAAATTTTATGCCTGTCTTCACACTGGTCCATTGCAGGTCTGTTGTGGTGTTAAAAATCTTGCATGCTGCATTTTTTGTTAGCTAAAAAAAAAAAAAAAAAAAGAAGAAGACGCACCTCCCCTTTGAAATGCACTGAAAACACAGCAAGAAACATCACATCACTAACACACCCATGTTTCATCTTTGATGCGGTTTTTTGAGTCACAGCCCTATGAAAAGAGTTTTCGGTGCCATGAATCGCCACCTTTTTCCTCTATTAGCAAAATGCTGAAAACATTTTCGGCAGCTCTGTTTTGGCTGCTGAAATTTTTGTGCATCTCTAAACTATAAAATTCAATTTCAACACAATAGAAGTTTTTTTTTTTTTTTTTATCATTATGCATATATAAAACATCCAATCCAGCATGTTAGATATCAGTAGGTTAATGTCACACAATGTTTTTTCCTATTAGTAATACCAGGAGGAGTGGGGGCATCGAGTATTGGAGGATACAGATTGTGTTTTTGCCCCTTCATGAAAAACCTATAATTTTGGGTTCTGCCAGAAATAACTTTTCTCCACAGTTAGGGCTCATTTGTGGTTGTGCAGTGTGTTACGGCGAGTTGTGTCAAATGTTGAATTTGGGCAGTCCATTCATTTTGAATGGGTTGCTAATGCACCCCAGCATTTCCAAAATCGGACCTGACCCCCCCCCCTTTTTTTGGGTAATGTAAAGCACTACTGTGAAACAAATGCCACTGCAACACACCATTGCACATTACCACAACAGCAGCATATGTTGTCAAAAAAGACAGCCCTATTTTTGCCACAAAATGCATGTGGTTACTTTAGGCTAAATTTGATAAGCTACGTGGTGAATCTTTTTCAGAGTTTAGGTCACGGTTACGGTGTGGACCCCACTGATCGAATTGACGAGTTTTACTTTTTTTTTTTTTTTTCTAAGTAACAAATGATGAAGAAGTTGTTCTGCAGCAATACCATAAGGCTGAAATGTCAAATTTTGAGCCAAATTTGCACAAAAACCTTGTATAGAAATTAAATAACCTGGTATAGAAAGCTGTGGAATTCCAGAAGACTGGTAGGTTTTAAAAGACAAAACGACACTCCAAAAAAAAAAACACGTTACCATGAAAAAAGCAACCATATAAAAAAACGGTTTGAACCAGGTTACCATTTTACAACTGAATCGCAAAGCAGCATAGCCAGGTCTGTGACCTCACGGCATTTAAAGAATGTTGATTAAGCTAGGTACAGATGCACCAAAACTCAGCCAGTTTTGGTGCATCTGAAACCGCCCCAAAGATGCTGCTTGTAGGACTTTTTCTAATAACCTGCAAGCGCATCGCCCAGGTTTGAACACACCTCAGTCTTTTACATTCAGGCACCATGGGAGGCAGCTTTCAGGCTCCATTTCTAGCGCTAAAACGCCTGAAAACTGCCTCAGTGTGAAAGGGGTTTTACATCTGCAATTCATTTTGAGCATGTCTCTACCAGCTTTGCACATCTAGAGTGACATTTTTTGCCCATTCTTTGCAAAATAGCTTAAGCTCTGTCTTGCCAAAGATTCTCAAATGGATTTAGGTCTGAACTTTGACTGGGCCATGCGAACACATGAATATGCTTTGATCTAAACCATTCCATTGTAGCTCTAGCAGTACGTTTAGTGTCGTTGTGCTGCTGGAAGATGAACCTCCGCCCCAGTCTCAAGTCTTCTGCAGACTCTGAACAGGTTTTCTTCTAAGATTGCCCTGTATTTGGCTTCATCCACCTTCCCATCAACTCTGACCAGCTTCCCAGTCCCTGCTGAAGAAATGCATCCCCACAACATGACGCTGCCACCATCATGTTTCACAGTGGGGATGGTGTGTTCAGGGTGATGTGCAGTGTTAGTTTTCCGCCACACATAGCATTTTTCTTTTAGGCCAAAGAGTAAAATTTTGGTCTCATCTGACCAGAGCACCTTCTTTCATATGTTTGTTGTGTCCCCCACATGGCTTCTCACAAACTGCAAATGGGACTTCTTACAGCTTTCTTCTCCCACCTGAGCTGTGGATCTCTGCAGCTCCTCCAGAGTTACCATGGGCCTCTTGGCCGCTTCTCTGATGAATGCTCTCCTTGTCCGGCCTGCCAATTTGGGTGGACGGCCATGTCTTGGTAGGTTTGCAGTTGTTCCATACTCTTTCCATTTTTGGATGATGGATTTAACAGTGCTCCGTGAGATGTTCAAAGCTTGAGATTTTTTTTATTATTTTTTTAAAATAACCTAACCCTTCTTAAAACTTCTCTACAACTTTATTCCTGACCTGTCTAGTGCGTTTCCTGCCCTTAATGATGCGGTTTGTTCACCAAGGTTCTCCAACAAGCCTCTGAGGGCTTCACAGAACAGCTGTATTTATACTGAGATTACGTTAAACACAGCTGGACTCCATTTTCTAATTAGGCGACTTCTGTAGGCAATTGGTTCCCTTAGACCAGGGGTAGGCAACCCGGGGCCCTCCAGCTGTTATGGAACTACATTTCCTATGAAGCATTGCAAGGCTGGCAGTTACAATTACTCCAAGAGTCCTGATGGGACTTGTAGTTCTGCAACAGCTGGAGGGCCCGTGTTGCCTACCCCTTTAGTTAGGGGCATGAGCATAAAGAGGGCTGAATACAAATGTACACCACACTTTTCAGAGATTTGTAAAAAAAAAAAAAAAAAAAAAAAAAAAAAAAAAATTTGATAACCATTTATAATCTTCCTTCCACTTCATGTTGGTCCATCACATAAAATCCCAATAAAATACGGGGGGGCGCATGCGCGCGATCGCGGGAGATGGCTGCCTAATCCCCGTGCTCCGCGCCACTGGCCGCTTCACCTTCGGCTAATCGAGCACTACTGCTGAGCTACCGCAGACCACATAGCTCCTGGAACAGCGGACATGCACCGTTCGCAGAAGCATAAGGCTAAATTCCCTAAACAGCTTAAACTAGCTGCCGCCACAGGGAAGGGCAAGATGGTGCCCGAACCTCCGGAGCTAGACGACACCACCAGGCTCTCTGCAGCTCCCCCAGCTTCCCCACGGACAGCCTGTTGCAATATCCTTCGGACCTGGTAAGCCCTGATAATCAGGATGATGATATGTTGGCTAAATTTCGCTCAATAGTGTGGGATGAAATTACCAAGGCCTCACGCAAACTCTCCTCAGACCTCATGCGGGGCCTTAAAGAGCTAGGCCACCACACAAACCAGCTAGAACAGCGCATGGACTTAATTACTACAGTCCTAGAGGGTCATGAGGAAGAGGTTGACAAACTACATGCCGAACTGGAAACGCTGCGTGATAAATTAGAAGATTCAGAAAACAGGGCCTGCAGGGATAATCTGAGGATCCGAGGACTCCCTGAAGTTATCACTGATTTGCAAGGCACAGCCACGGCTCTTTTTCAGGAGTTGGCCCCAGAGATTCCGCTTGAACGTCTTGAATTCAGTCGTATTCACAGATCCCTAGCACCCAAACCCATGGATGGTCCCCCCAGGGATGTTATTATAAAGCTTCACTTCTATCGCACTAAAGAAAGACTTTTGCAGGCAGCAAGAGACCACCCGGAGATCTTTCCAAAACCATTCTCTGCAACTGATTGCTGTTCTCTCTCCAGTTACAATTGCTAAGACGAGAACCCTGAAACCTTACCTCTGAGTATTGCAATCTAATGGCATCAAATACAGATGGGGGTTTTCCTTTTAAACTTTCCTTTTTTTACCAAGGCCGCCACGTTCAAGCCTCCTCTGTGTCGGATTTGAAACGCCACTTCCAAGAACTTCACCTGGATCTCAAGACAGGCCCTCTACTCTACGCCCACAGATGTCTCAGCCTCTCCGCGGTTCCTCACAAGCTTCCAAGCAGGGCTCCCAGGCCCTTTGTTCACTTCAAGCCCAGCGCTTCCAGAACGCTTCTAACAGTTGAGAAACTCAACTCTTTTTGATTGGAATTACTGTTTCCCTCAGGCCCTGAGTCTGCGGAGGCTCCTTAGAGCCGCACCGATGGTATCACACCTCTACCAGTTAATTTCCCCCCCTTTTTTTTACCCGTCACCGGGTCCATTGTTAAATACTAGTGCAGGACCGGTCTGCCCACTCACGGGACTGCCACCCCAGGTCGCTCAAACAGTTGATGGCGGCCGGGGTGGTCCGTGCTGGGCGGTTAGCGACCCGGCTGTTGTTCCAGAGGCCACTTGGTTTATATGCATATTAGGTATGGTGGGCCCACGCTCGGGGATTGCGTAGTGCCCCCGGGCGTGTCTGCCTCCCACCACTTTATTCCTTGGCCCTTTGGCCTCTGGGGAAGATCCCAATTGTATAGTTGACTTTATGTTTCAATGATGGAATCCCCCCCCCCTTTTTTTCCCCCCTACTGGTAATGGACTATGCGGTTTCTCATTGGGTGGGGCCTCCCGGGGCCCTTGCCGGTATCCCCGGCGGGATCCCATCAATTTCAGAAGTAAAAATATTTAAATACCTTAAAAAACAGCGCATACATGTGGCATGCTTGCAAGAAACTCATTTCTCCTCTTCTTCTAGCCCTAGGTACTTTGACGCCCAATATCCCCAGGTATTTTTAGCTAATGGACCGACCAAACAGATGGGAGTATTGATAGCTTTTCACAAGTCTGCCCCCCTTAATTGCACTAAACAGATAGCCGACCCCGATGGCAGGTATCTTTTGTTAGTAGGATCAATCCAGGATGTTGAGGTGACTGATGACATATTATGCTCCTAACTCTAACCCGGGCCCTTTTTTTTTCACGTTTGTTCCCTTTTGCTATCTCACCAAACGGGGACCTTGCTTCTGGCCGGGGATACAAAAGTTGCCCTTGACCCAGTACTGGATAAATACCCATCGGAACGCGCAGCTGCGACATCTGCTGCTAAAACCTTTTCCCGCTCCCTACGTTCCCAAGATTTAGTGGACTTATGGAGGGAATTCCATCCAACGAATAAAGATTATACGTACTATTAGTACTTTTTTCGAGTGTTACCTGTACCGGTAGCTTCCCATATCCTACGACTTCATCAACGGAGGTTACTAAAATTTATCTAGGGTTCCTCCAGGCCTCGAATCCATAAGCGAATAATGTACGCTCGTCGAGTTAATGGGGGTTTTTCAGCCCCCAACTTTCAAGCCTATTACGTTGCGGCGACTATAGCTCCCTTGGCCCACCTTCACGATACTTACCAAATGCCTCTATGGGCCACCATGGATCTTATCGATTCTCATCCTATCCCTATCTCCTCAATACCATGGTTGCCTCCACCGACCTCCTAGCTGTGAAAACCCTAGGCAATTCTCCTGGTGGGTGGATAATGGCTTTATGGATGTCCACTCTCTGCTCACCCCAATGAGAGTGAATACATTTGAGTCCCCGAGATCTTCCCACGATATCCCCCTTAGAGAGCATTATAGTTACCTCCAACTCCAACATTTCATACAACAACTTCTTAAAGCCCTTCCTACTCCGTACGCGTTGACCCCCTCTGGACATATTTGCAGGACTCGACCTCATTCCTCGGGACTAATGTCTCTGATTAATTCCTTCATTACTACTTTTAATAAAACGACCAGTTAGAAAATACCACCTTTAATGGGAGACGGACTTGGGTAGGAGGTTGGATATGGAGGACTGGCAGACCATGACAACATCCCTTATGAAAAGCTCCAGGAATGTGTCCATCCTCGAGAATGCATACAAGGTTTTTTACTGGTGGTACTATACGCCATCCAGGATAGCTCGCTTTATCCCCTCCTACTCACCCAACTGCTTTCGGGCGTGTGCAAGTGTGGGCACAATGGCCCATATCTGGTGGATATGCCCTAAGGTCTGCAGATTATGGATTAGATCATACCCTACTGCGTAATATGCTCCACTCTAACCATAGAAGGGATCCCTTTGAAGCTCTCTTATGTAAACCCATCCTTGAACTTCTTTGCCCGGAGCGGCAGTTAGCTCAGCACCTCTTTAGCGCCACTAAGATTACCATTGCGAGAGCATGGAAAACCCCAATACTTAGCTTTGTAACGGTTAAAAAAAAAATCAATAAAAAAAAAAAAAAAAAAAAAAAAAAAAAAAAATCGCATGAATGACATAATGGTTAATGAAAAGCTGACGTCATTTACTTCTGACACCCATGACAAATACCTCAGAGTGTGGCAACCATGGATAACTTACATTCGGCCTTCTAGGTTTAACGACCAACTTCTTTCAATTTAAGGGCGTGTGGGCGTGGCTCCTAAGGACCCTTTTTTTTTCCTTCCCCTCTTTCCCTTCCTCTTGCTTTTCACCTTTTTCTGTATTCCCTCCCTGTGGGCACTCTTACTCACGGTCTGTACTTTATTCCTTTTCTATCTGTCCTTTCTGGTGTCTCCCGTTTTGTGGAGTTGACGTGTGGATGACGGTTACAACGATATGAGATACTTCGAAGTCGCGGTGACACATCTTGGGGAGGAAAATTTCACGTATTTTCTATCTTTATTTTTTTTCTTTTGCTTCTTATATATGTCCAATTAGCAGCAAAGTCCGGAACGTATGTGTCTTTATATCAGCATCCCTGATGATACCTGAGCTAGGCTGCACTCCATATGGCCTGTTTTGTGGTGCAATCGCATCAACGTTGTAATTATTTATTTGTTTATACTAGGCTTTTTGCCATCTTTATTGCCCTGTGGAATATTATAAGACCTGTACTCTCCCTCTCACCAGACACCCCCTTTTCTTTCTCTCTCCCTTCTGTTCGATGTTTCCGTCACATGACTCTACTAATATGTTATGACTAATTTTCAATAAAAACATTTGTAAAAGAAAATCCCAATAAAATACAATTTAGGTTTGTCAAAATGTCAAGGTGTGTGTGTGTGTGTGTGTATTATAATGTATGTGTATATATATATTACATACATACACACACACACACACACACACACACACACTAGGTGTAATGTACGAAAGATCCAACAGATGGCAATACATCCCTCTGAAACCAACATGCCATCCCTGCAATTTGATGTTTTTTCAGAGCAAATTCATCAATACAGTATAATTTAATTAAGTTTTCAGTGACCTTGTATGCTTGCTTACACAGCTTGCCTACGGTATAGCTAGGTACATATATTACTGGCTGCCACTGTGCCATTTCAAACAATACCTCCTTTACTATTGCGATCCATTGTCTATAAAAGTACATTGCTTCTTAAGGGCAAACCAAACTTGGTAATTAAAAGCTGCTATAGATCCAAACAATATGCCCAAACTAAGAATGTGCTGCAAAGCAATTTAATATGTTCAGCGAAGACTGCACAAAAGATCTATTTGTTAGTACTATGCTAGTAAAGGCTATAATCTCACAGGAAGTGTGAACCATAAACAATTGTACTCTATAATCGGAATGAGTAGATATTGTTAACTGTTTCTGGGAAAGAGGCCATATCAGTCAGACACAATATAGGCTTTTATGCATGGCATTTTGCTACAGCTATACTTGAATTCCTAAATAAGGGCAGTAAGGCGAAGAGCACCATCAATGTCTAGATACCCCCATTATGAGGTAAGCTGCTTGGTAAAAAATACTGTGGGGGAAAATGTAAATGCAGATAATGGAGCCAAAAAAAAGCGGTGGGGGCCGCCCCGCCGGGTGCAGCACATCTGTCATCATGGCGCATTCCTGTCAGAAGTCCCCCCTTCTCTCCTTATGAGTGTCATGAGATGCAGCCTCACCAGCACGATCTCACGCTGTGTCACAGAGCTGGAACTGACTCGCCATGCAGCCGCTCTAACGATTTCCTGCCTCCTAGACCGCACACTGATCTAATGCCAGGAATCATTGTGCTGTGTGTCATAGAAGGCGGGACATAGTTACAGCAGCTGCACAGCAATTCAGATCCAGCTCTGACACAGTGCAAGATCGCACTACCAGGCACTGGCAGGCATCTCATGGGCACCGATGAGGCTGCACTGATCTCCTGTACTAGGTCTGCAGTCTCTTACCATCTCCTGTGCCAGGTCTTCTAGAGGTGCATCAAAATGGAATACTATTAGCATTGTGTTTAAGTAAGATTGCAGACATGATAAAAGAGATGGTCGGAGACTACATTTTTCTTGAGCTTTTCTTGCACTAAAAAAGGTGCCAATCATGGCCAACAATTAATGCATATTAATTTAAATTAAGCATATTAAATAAAAGTAGAATACAATACATTTATATATAAAAGATTACAATTTTTTTTTTTTTTAAACTGTCATTTTCGGTACCAAAATTTCCATTCAGTGCACCCCTACTTTAAGGTTTCTTGGCAACTCGAAGTTTCAGCTCCCTCCATAAATTTTCTTTAGGCTTAAGGTCTGGAGAACGGCTAGGCAACTCCATGACCCTAATGTGTTTCTTCCTGAGCCACTCCTTTGTTGCCTTTGCAGTATGTTTTGGGTCATTTTCATGCTTAAGACCCATCCACGACCCATCTTCAGTGTTCTGGCGGAGGGAAGAAGGTTCTTATCCAAGATTTTATAATACATGGCCCCATCCATTGCCCCTTCAATGCAGCAAAAATCGGTCTGTACCTTTAGCAGAGAAACGGCCCCAAAGCATAAGGTTTCTGCCTCCATCTGCTTGACTGTAGGGATGGTGTACTTGGGGTCATAGTCAGCATTTTTTTTCCTCCTCCAAACACAGCGAGTCGAGTTAATGCTAAAGAGCTCAATTTTGGTCTCGTCCGACTGGTTACAGTACTATTTTGTATTTCTTTCATTTGCAAATAATCGATCCAACAGTTACAATTCATCCCTGACATCCTTTGAAAGCTCTTTGGTCTTGCCCATGATGGTGAGGTTTGAATGGAAGAAATTCTGTGGACAGGTGTCTTTTATACAAAGGAGTCGAAAAGGAGCACCTTAAATTGACATGACTAATCTCTGTACCACATGAACACATACTGTAGCCAGTCTGTGAGAGACAGAATTGTTGGTTGGTAGGGGATCAAATACTTATTTTACTCACTGAACTGCAACTCAAATTATAACATTTGTATCGTGTTTTTTCTGGATTTTTGGTCGATATTCTGTCTCTATCATATAAAAACACACCTATGATAACAATTGGAGACCCTCCATTTCTTCGTAATGGGCAAACTTTCAAAATCTGCAGGGGATCAAGAAAGTGATTTCCCCCACTGTATTTGGCCCACAAAATGTGCCTGGCCAAGCTAATTAACTTATGCAGCATACACACAATGAAAATCTCAAACAAATGATTGTCTTTTTTCCCCTCCCTTTTCCTTTTTGCATGCTAGCTTTATATTGAAAACAAAAAGGTTACTAAAGTTCTGAAAAAAAATTTGTAAGACAGAATACAACTTAACCACTTAAGGACCAGGCCTCATTTTTCAGATTTTGTGTTTACACGTTTAAAAGTTTTTTTTTGCTAGAAAATTACTTAGAACCCCCAAACATTTTATATTGTTTTCTAACACCCTAGAGAATAGAATGAAATACTTTTTTTCACACCGGATTTGCGAAGCGATCTTACAAGCGCACTTTTTTTGGAAAAAATTCCCTTTTTTGAATAAAAAAATAAAATAAAAAATGAGACAACAGTAAAATTAGCCCAATTTTTTTTTATATTGTGAAAGATAATGGTACGCCGAGTAAATTGATACCCAACATGTCACGCTTCAAAATTGAGCCCACTCGTGGAATGGCATCAAACTTTTAGCCTCAAAAATCTCCATAAGCGTCATTTAAAAAATTCTACAGGTTGCATTTTTTACGTTACAGAGGAGGTCTAGGGCTTGAATTATTGCTCTCGCTCTACCAATCGCGGCGATACCTCACATGTGTGGTTTGACCACCGTTTTAATAGGCAGGCGCTACTCACGTATGCGCTCGCTTCTGCGCGCAAGCTCGTCGTGACGGGGTGTTTTTAAAAACTTTTTTTTTCTGATTTATTTTAATTGATTTTATTTATTTTTACACTGTTTAAAGAAAAAAAAAAAAAATGGATCACTTTTATTCCTATTACAAGGAACGTAAACATCCCTTGTAATAGAAAAAAAGCATGACAGGTCCTCTTAAATATGAGATCTGGGGTCAAAAAGTCCTCAGGATCTCATATTTGGACTAAAATGCAAAAAAAATAAAAAAAAATAAAATAAATAAATAAACCTTTAAGAGGTATGGGTGGAAGTGATGTTTTGACATCGCTTCCGCCTTCCTATGGTATAGAGACGAGTGGGGGCCATCTTAGCCTCACTCGTCTCCATACCCAGCTAGCAGAAGGACCCGATCGCCTCCGCCGCTACCGACGGCTCCGGTAAGCGGTGGAAGGTGCGGGAGGGGGAGTGGCACCTCTCCCGCCACCGATAGCAGTGATCTCGCGGCGAATCTGCCGGAGACCACCTTTATCGTACAGATGACCGGCGCCTGAAGAGATGGATATCTTGGTTGTGGCAGCAGCTGCTGCCATTACCGAGATATCACTCTTCAAAAATAGGACGTACATGGGCGTGCTCTGGTCGGTAAGTGGTTAATGTGTATTGTATTCTTTAATTTCTGAGCAAGCGTGCTCTTGGTTACACAATTTTCTTCATAAAAATACTAAACTAATTACACAAAAATTGTTCATTCTGTTATCTTATGGAAAAAATAAATGTGTGCTTGTCCCTTCGCATATATTTGCATGAACTGCCCTGATCGGATCTCGAAAGCAGTTTACTATCGAATAGATGGCTCCGAATGCAATTTTTTTTTCCATGCAATATGGTCATCGTTAGGGTTGCCTCAATACCAGGCATTTGTGCGAGTACTTGTACTCACACAAATGCTCCCAATAACTGCAACTGTAAGTCGGTCTGGCAGCATGGGAACTAGGGGTAAGCTGGCTGGGGCAGGGATGTGGGGCGCTGCATATTCAGTCCAAAACAGTGACCGGAGCCATTACATTTGGTACAGGAAGTCACGTTCCGTGTCTCCGGAGGGTAAACATCACGACACCCATCTCGGTGTACCCTGTTGCAGTAAGCCAGCAGCGGACATCTTGTTACACCCAGCTTGAACTATAAGGAGGATGAATGGATGAAGATGAATGGAGGAGGGAGGAGGTCACCTGTCTAAGGATTGGACGGGTGATCTGAATATCAAAGTGCCGGGACAAGGGGGAGGGGCCGTATGTGACAGCATGCAGCGGGGAACACACAGCTATTGAAATGAAAGCTGCGATATTCCCAGCACTCTAATCAAACAGGTGGCGGCTCTCCTCTCCCTTCACAGGCTGCAATGGGGACACTGGATGGCTGTATCTGACGTGCACTGGTGAGGCTGCATTGATCTCCTGTACCATGTCCCCAGTCGCTGACCATCTCCTGTACAAAAATATTTTTAAAAACAAACAGTCACTTTCGGTATCAGTGTTTCGGTATTGGTTTTTGGGATCAAGGAAGCATTTATTTTCGGTATCGGTTTTCGGCACCAAAAAACCCATTCGGGGCATCCCTATATGTCAGTATTTCATTGTAGATCCCTGTATGTTGTGGTAGTACAGGTGCTTATCTAATAGTTTCTTGATACTATCGATGCCCCCCGCTGAGACCGCCTGTGAAAGGGAATTCCACATCTACGTAGTTAAAGGTTAAACCTCTTTTCTTCTAATTTTAATGAGCGGCCACGAGTCTTGTTAAACTCCCTTCTGCGAAAAAGTTTTATCCCTATTGTGGGGTCACCAGTATGGTATTTGTGTAATGAAATCATATCCCCTCTCATGCGTCTCTTCTCCAGAGAGAACAAGTTCAGTGCTCACAACCTTTCCTAATAAACTAATATCCTCCAGATCCTTTATTAGCTTTGTTGCCCTTCTTTGTACTCGCTCCATTTCCAGTACATCCTTCCTGAGGACCGGTGCCCAGAACTGGACAGCATAGTCCAGGTGAGGCCGGACCAGAGTCTTGTAAAGTGGGAGAATTATCACTTTATCCCTGGAGTTAATCCCCTTTTTAATGCATGCCAATACTCTGTTTGCTTTGTTAGCAGCAGCTTGGCATTGCATACCATTGCCAAGTCTATCATCTACTAGGACCCCCAGGTCCTTTTCCATCCTAGATTCCCCCAGAGTTTCTCCCCCCAGTGTATAGATTGAATTCACATTCTTGCCACCCAAATGCATTATTTTAAATTTTTCTACATTGAACCTCATTTGCCATGTAGTTGCCCACCCCATTCATTTGTTCAGATCTTCTTGCAAGGTTTCCACATCCTGCAGAGAAGTTATTGCCCCGCTTAGCTTAGTATTGTCAAATACAGAGATTACACCGTTTACCCCATCCTCCAGGTCGTTTATGAATAAGTTAAATAGGATTGGTCCCAGCACAGAACCCTGGGGGATCCCACTACCCACCCCTGACCATTCTGAGTACTCCCCATTTATCACCACCCTCTGAACTTGTAGCCAGTTTTTGAAAAATCCAGATACACAACATCTACCGGCCTTCATCTAGATGGCAACTCACCTCCTCATAGAAGGTTAATGGATTGGTTTGGCAAGAACAATTCTTCATGAATCCATGCTGATTACTGCTAATGATACCATTCTCATTACTAAAATCTTTTATATACTCCCTTATTATCCCCTCCAAGAGTTTACATACTATCGATGTTAGGCTAACTGGTCTGCAATTCCTAGGGATGTATTTTGGGACCTTTTTAAATACTGGTGCTACATTGGCTTTTCTCCAATCAGCTGGTACCATTCCAGTCAGTGAAAATGAGGAATAATGGTCTGGCAATTACTTGACTGAGTTCCCCAAGTACCCTCAGGTGCAAGCCATCTGGTCCTGGTGATTAATGTTAAGTTTCCCAAATCTAATTTTAATTTTGTCCCGTTAACCATGAGGGTGCTTCCTATGATGTTTCATGAGGATAAACACTGCAGTTTTGGTTACCGAAGCCCCCCCCCCCCCCCCCCCCCCCAATTCCCTTGTGAAGACTGAGGAGAAGAATAAATTCAATACCTTTGCCATCTCCCCATCCTTTGTAACCAGATGTTCTTCCTCATTCTTTATGGGGCCAATATGATCTGTCCTTTTTTTTACTATTTACATACTTAAAGAATTTCTTGGGATTTTTTTTTGCTCTCCTCTGCGTCTTTCATGTTCCATCTTAGCCGTCCTTATTGCACCCTTACATTTCTTGTTGCATTCCAATGATGATCCCTCAACCTTGTATTTTTTGAAGGCCTTCTCCTTTGCTTTTATATGTTGCAATACATTCTTTAATTTAGAGCATAAAAATAGCTCTTGATACCTGGAAAATAAATCTATAAATATGGCACCCAAAACTACATACTCTAACATGGATTACAAATATTAACAGATTTTTAAGCAGGACATTTATCTCCATCACAAAAGCAGTTTATTTAATATGTATTAACCACTACAATACAGGGCACTTTCGCCCCCTTCCTTCCCAGCCCAATTTTCAGCTTTCAGCGCTCTAGCGCTTTCAGTGACAATTGCGCAGTCATGCTACACTGTACCCAAATTAAATTGTTATCATTTTGTTCGCACAAATAGAGCTTTATTTTGGTGGTATTTATTCACGACTCAGTTTTTTATTTTTTGCGATATAAGAGCAAAAAAGCGGAAATTTGAAAAAAAAAAAAAACAATATTTTCTTTTTTCTATTTTAAAAGAAATCCAATAAAATCAAATTTTGTCATAAATTTAAGCCAAAATGTATTCTGCTACATGTTTTTGGTAAAAAAAATTCCGTTAAGTGTATAATAATTGGTTTGTGTGATCACGGACATATGTACGCAAATGATCATGTACATATGTGTGCACATAATCATTGGGACAAGTGATTTTAGTGGGACATATGTGGGGGACATGTTTTTATTATTAGGGACATGTGTGGGGACTGTGTTTACACTGTGTGGTGTGTTGTGTGTTTACACTGGACTGAAGATCAGTGAGTAAAAAGCAGCTCATACTCACTGATCATCAGCCGGCTGCAGCAATCTGCTCTCCTCAGCGATGACTTCTGTGTGAGGAGAGGAGGAGCCGATTGCCTAGCAACCGGCTGTTTGTTTACATCACATGACGGCCGTGATTGGACACTGCCATCATGTGATCAGGAGGGCCAATCACAGAGCCCTCCTGCCAATCTGAGATGCGCCGTGTCCGGGTGACACGGGTGCATCGGGGCTGCGCGCGCGCGATGCCGATCCTCCTGATGGACGTTCCTGAACGTCCTATCAGGAGTAGACGGCTCCCAACCGGCCGTATATGTGCATTGGCCGGGTGGGAAGTGGTTAAGCACGCACAAACGATTGGCATAAACAGCACAAAGATAGAGAAGTAAACACATAACAGCGGGAAAGTATATAATCAACATCTTCTAAAGAAAGTTTGCAGCCGAATGTAGCAGCACAAACTTGATCACAGTGGTCCAAGTATACAAGAAGTAGCAGAAACACACTGATGAGATCATTACTTTGAACTTTCATTTTGTTTTGATGTTTCCTGTTCACAAAAGCAGAAGCTTGTTTAACCCTTAGTGCTGACCCTTTCTGTCCCTGTCTGAGCCCCGCTGTTCGAAACAATTTTTGTTGGCAATACTCCCCAACTAGTTGAGAAGTTCATGCATACACCCAGTGCCACCATCATGGGCTGTGTTCAACAATCTGCCAAGTGGTGCAGCATGGGATAAGATCAAAAGGAAAAAATATTTTTGGACAGAGAAGGATCTAGCCTTCCACTGTGGTCATCACCCTTCAGGCATTGCGAGACCATTTTCTGAAGCATCACACAGTGATCAATGCGTTGGATTGTCAGTGGTCTTTAGTCGTGAGGTGCAGACCCCTTTTTCAGGTTGAAAAAGGCAAGTTGTGGCCCAATTTAATGTTAGCAGTTGAGATGCATAGTTTTCTAATGAGGCATCTGTGAGCGCAAAGCTGCAGCCAGCATGCCACACACACAGAAAAACCATTTCTGTAGCTGTAATAGCGCAACAAGAACAGTATGTGTAGCTGCTGACATTTAATTTTTAAAGGGGCAGGCGGACCTCCTCCAAGTACAATTCGTGATACTTCATTTGTACTGAAATCCAAATTTTTAGATCAAGCTTTCAGGGTGTACCACCTTCTTTAACCACTTGCTTACTGGGCACTTAAAGTGGTTGTATACCCACATTTTTAACTTTTACCTACAGGAAAGCCTATAATAAGGCTTACCTGTAGGTAAAAAAAATATCTCCTAAACCTGTACGGTTTAGGAGATATTCCCCTCGGTATGCGCCGCTGACTGCAGCGGCGCATGCGCACAAGGGGTTTCTCGCGGTCAAAATCCGGCAGCAGCCGAGCGGGCGGACTGAAATCTCCCGCGCGCATGCGCGGGAGTGACGATATTGCGGCTCCGGCCACTCACAGCGCCGGAGCCTCGATACCCGGAAGAAACGCCGAGGGAGCATGTCAGCTACTTGGCGTGGATCGGGCCAGATGTCGGGGCCTCGTTCTAAGGTAAGTATTTCATAATGAGCTAGTATGCGGTGCATACCAGCTCATTATGCCTTTTGCTTTGCAGATTTAAAAAAAAAAAAAAAAAAAAAGTGCGGGTTTACTACCGCTTTAAACACCCTTCCTGCCCAGACCAATTTTCAGCTTTTGGTGCTCTCACACTTTGAATGACAATTACTCAGTCATGCAACACTGTACCTAAATGAATTTTGTGTCCTTTTTTTCCCCACAAATAGAGCTTTCTTTTGGTGGTATTCGATCACCTCTGGGGTTTTTATTTTTTGCGCTATAAATGAAAAAAGACCGAAAAAAAAACGCATTTTTCATTGTTTCTGTGATAAAATTTTGCAAATTATAATTTTTTTTTCATAAATTTTGGCCACAATTTATACTGCTACATATCTTTGGTAAAAATAACCCAAATTAGTGGATATTATTTGGTCTTTTTTGAAAGTAGGCATTCCAAGGTATTTAGTAAGATGCATGGTGAGGTTTTTGATGTTGTCATCTTTTTCCCACAATTCTTTGCAAAATGAAGATTTTTTTTTTTTCCCCTCAGTAAATTTTCAATGTAATAGGTTATTTCTCTCACATGGCATGTGTATACCACAAATGACACCCCAAAATACGTTCTGCTACTCCTCCTGAGTATTATGATACCAAATGTGTGAGACTTTTACACAGCCTGGCCACATACAGAGGCCCAATATTGAAATAGCACCATCAGGCATTATAGGAGCATAAATTACACATCTTATTTCTCAACCACCTATTACAGTTTTGAAGGCCCTGGAGCACCAGGACAATGGAAATGCCCACAAAGTGACCCCATTTTGGAAAGCTAACACCCCAACGTATAATCTATGAGGCATATTGAGTCGTTTGAATGGTTCATTTTTTTCCCAGAAGTTTTGGGAAAATGTGGAAAAAAAAAAATGAAAAAACGCATTTTTTTTTTTTTTTTTTTTATTTTTTTTTTTACGCAAAGTTGTCTATTTATAAGATATTTCCAACACATAGCATTTGCATAGCAAAAATGACACCCCAAAATACGTTCTACTACTCCTCCTGAGTATAACGATACCAAATGTGTGAGACTTACACAGCTTGGCCACATACAGAGGCCCAACATGCAAGGAACACCATCAGGTGTTCCAGGGACAGATAGCATGCACATACCAAGAATTACACCCCAAAATACATTCTGCCGAGAAAAGAGTAAACAAAAGATTACCTGTGGTTTTAGCAGCGCAGTTGTCCACAGGATGATAGCACTGGTCCAGGCAGCAGGCAGGGACTTGGTCAGCAAAAGTCAACACAATTTTCCAGGCAACAGGCAGGTATACTGTCCATAGTCAATATTGGCAGCAGGCAGGGATACTGTCCATATACAGTCCAAGGTCAGTGCAGGCAGAGATCGTCAGCATTGCCAAAATATTGGTCCTGGTAGTAGGCAGGAACATGGTCCATCCATGTGGTGTGGTCAGTTCATGCGACAGGCAGAGGCATGATGGTATAGGTCCTACAGGCGGCAGGCAGAAGTAGGGCCTTGTTCAGGACAGAATGGGGATAGGGGTAGAGGCTTCTCCCACCCAAATCTCTTTGAAGCCTCCGAGTCTCCAGACCCTAATCTAGGAATGAGAAAACAAAGGAAATTGTCTTCTTCATCCAAAAAAACTATTCTGGAGCCCCTCACATATGTGAGACCCCTGTTATGAATCCCACTAGTCCACTGAGAGGGTACAAGATCAGTCCAAGAGGCAGGCAAAAGGCATGGTCAAACAGTCCAGGGTCAGTTCCAGATCAGGCAGAGGTATGTACAGAATCAGTAGGCAGAAGCGTGGTCGAATAACAGTCCAGGGTCAGTTCCAGATCAGGCAGAGGCATAAACAGAATCAGTAGGCAGAAGCGTGGTGGAATAACAAGCCAGGGTCAGTTCCAGATCAGGCAGAGGTATGTACAAAATCAGTAGGCAGAAGCATGTTCGAATAACAAGCCAGGGTCAGTTACAGAGCAAGCAGAGGCATAAGGGGTTTGAAGGTAAATGGCAGGAAGTGAGGGTTATGGTTACCATACTTCACTAATAATTCACTGAAGTATGGTAACGGCGGAAACAGTCACCTATGCAGAGGCCTGGTTGGGAAGGGCATTGGGCACAATGATAATTGGTGTCTCTTCTCACTCGTTTGCTGCACACCCGACATTTTTTCTGATGTCTTCGGCCTGTTTGTCTGGGAGGGATTTTATCAGGAAAGTGGCGTTCAGAGAGTCTGCTAATTACATCGGATCGAATGTTTTGTGGTGGGCCGTTGGGGTATATAAGGGCAGTGGTGATTTCCTCCTGGTAGCCAAGGAAGGGTATGGGTCTTTCTGTGGACTTACGATAAATTACATACGTGTTGTATATGGCCAAATTAAAGAAATAAAATTGAAATTTTTTTTTTTATACCACTTGTATGTTCTTCTCGTGGCAAGATAGGGTTCGAGCATCTGGTCGTTCAAGTCGACACCCCCCATAAACATGTACTCATGGATACAAGTGGGTTTTTGTATTGGGCCATCCCTCCTGGTGATCTCAACAAAAGTGTTGTTGTGCATCGAAGAAAGCATGTAGACATCCCTTCTGTCCCTCCACTTCACAGCCAAAATTTCCTCGTTCCGTAAACTCGCCGCTTCGCCTTTTCTTAGCCTTTTGTTGACGAGGCTTTGAGGAAAGCCCTTCCGGTTCGTTCTTACGGTGCCACATGCTGGAGTTTGCTTTCTATGGAGGTTGCGGAACAGGGGTAAACTGGTATAAAAATTGTCCACATACAGATGGTAGCCTTTCTCCAGGAGTGGGTTTATGAGTTCCCAAACAACTTTCCCACTCGATCCGATGTATTCGGGGCAATTAGGGGGGTGTAGCTGGGTGTCCTTCCCTTCGTATACCATGAAGGAATATGTATACCCTGTGGCTCGGTCACACAACTTATACATCTTCACTCCATAGCGGGCCCTTTTGGAGGGAATAAATTGCTTTAGGCCCAGCCTACCAGAAAATTTTATCAGGGACTCATCCACACATATGTGTTGGTCTGGGGTAAACAACTGGGGGAAAATCTGAGAAAAATTATTTATTAGCGGCCGAATTTTGTAAAGTTTATCAAAATTTGGGTCATTCCGGGGAAGGCACTGGGTATTGTCATTAAAGTGTAGGAATCTCATTATCATTAGATATCTGGTCCGGGGCATTATTGAGGAAAAGATGGGCATGTGATAGATGGGGCGGGATGACCAATATGCACGTATTTAATTTTTATTGTTTAGTCCCATACAAAATGTGAGGCCCAAAAATTTTTTAAACTCCTCCACTGTTAGGGCTCTCCACTCGTAGGGACGGGCATAAGAGGACGTTGGGTTGCTTTCAATAAATTGTTGGGCATATAGGTTGGACTGGACCACAATGGATTCAAGCAAGTCCTCTGTAAAAATTAGGTGGAAAAAGTCCATCAGGGAAAAATTGTGTGTGTCCACCTGGACTCCTGGGTTGGCAGTGAAAGGGGGAACGTTCGCTTCTCCTGAGTTAGGAGGAAGCCACAAGGGGTTCTGGAGGGAATAGGGAAGGCTGGCATGGGACCTAACCCTTTGGGGCCGAGTTGACACCCCACTGGTACGTGGCCTTTGCCGAGGTACTGTGGTGCCGGTGGATGGCACTGGGTTGCCGGTGGATGGTACCGCCTCCTCACCAGTGCGCCTTCGTCTGACGGGCGGACCATCATCTTCCTCCTCTGAGGCTGTCATGGTACCGCTGCTGAGGACAGGCTCGTAGTCCACGTCAGAGTCACAATCTGAATATGAGGAGGAATCCGAAGCGGAAACCTCCCCGTTGCTCTCGTCGGCTGCAAGGATATCATATGCCTCCTCAGCTGAATACAAATCTTTGTGACATTTTTATTGGTCACAAATGGCACTGACAGGTGACGCTGATCTGGCAGATGACACTGACAGGTGACGCTGATCTGGCAGATGACACTGACAGGTGACGCTGATCTGGCAGATGACACTGACAGGTGACGCTGATCTGGCAGATGACACTGACAGGTGACGCTGATCTGGCAGATGACACTGACAGCACTGATCACAGGTGACACTGACGTGGCAGGTGACACTGACGGCAGGTGGCTGGCAGATGGCACTGGCAGATGGCACTGGCAGGTGGCACTGGGCTGACAGATGGCACTGGCACTGACAGATGTTAGTCACAGTATTGAATACACAGTATAACACTCACAGATCCTCTCTCTCTCCTCACACGCTGTCTCTGTGTGAGGAGAGAGAGACACGGCAATGGGAGATGATCTCATATGTTTACATTTGAGATCATCTCCTATTGGCAGCTGCGATCGCGCTGTGAACGGCCGCTTTGATTGCCCGTTCACAGCGATCTGTATTTGCCTGTCTCCGGGAGACACGGCGAATACAAAACTTCCGCGAAGTAAACAAAAGGACGTCCAGGGACGACCGCCCGGACGAACCCGCCTGCTCTACGGCCGTCATTCGGCTATAGGGCGGGCGGGAGGTGGTTAACCACATGCCGACCGGGCCATAGCCGAAAGACAGCTACAGCATGGTCGGCTCATTCTGGGAGGGTGTCCTCACAGAATCGTGCTCCTGCATGCCCCCTGGGGCGCGCACTCGGGAACATCCATGACCAGACCTGGCCATTTAACATGTGATCACTCCATCAAATAACAGAGCGATCACGTGTAAACAAAGCGGTGTCATGTCATGACGCCAGTTCCTCCCTTCTCTCTCTGTACAGTGCGAGGGGAGAGGGTGGAGAGAGCAGATGGCAACAGCACTGTGGGCTGGATCTGTAGTGCCCACAGCGCTGCTCTGTGACAATTGAAGTCACAACCATCCCTCCATACTCGGCAATACCCAGCCATACCGGGCCTCTGTATGTGGCCAGGCTGTGGAAGTCTCACACATGTGGTATCGCCGTACTCAGGAGTAGGAGAATCTATTTTGGGGTGTCATTTTTTGGTATGTACATGCTATGTGTTAGAAATAATGTATACAATTTTTGTTTGTTTGTTTTTTTTAAACACAAAGCGGTTTAACCACTTCCTGCCCACCGGCCATCATCTGACAGCCTTTAATTTGTGCAGGGATATCTGAATGATGCCTGTAGCTACAAGCATCTTTCAGATACCAGCTTTTTCAGCTGGCGATTCCCTACACCATAAAAGGTCATATCGGCTGATCCGCCACTTGTTCCCCTCCCCTCCTGCCACCCTCCGATGCTTCTACTGACTCACCGCTACGATCAAAGACAAGATCATTTTTAAATTTTTTTTATTTCAGGCTTCCCAGCCTAGACGTCTTCTTGACCCCCCCAGATCTTACTGTAGAGGACCTGTCATGCCAGATTCCCATTACAAGGAATGTTTACATTCCTTGTAAAAGGAATAAAAGTGATCAAAAAATTAATTTTTTGGTTGGGGGGGGGGGGGGATTTAGTGTCAAACTAAAAATCGCCCCGTCCCCATGTGCTCGCATTGCAGAAGTGAACGCATATGCAAGTCCCGCCCACATATGAAAATGCTGTGAACTTTAGAGCAAGAGCAATAATATTGGCCCTAGACCTCCTCTAACTCAAAAGATGTAGCCAGTAAAACATTTTAAAGTGTCGCTTATGGGGATTTTTAAGTAGCACGAGCGTAACTTCATCTTTCACATTATGCAAAAACATTGGACTAACTTTACCTTTTTAAATTTTTTTTTAAAAGCACAAAACCCCCCCCCAAAAATGCGTTTGAAAAATGTATGCGCAAATACCGTGCAAGATAAAAAGTTGCAACAACTGCCATTGTATTCTCTAGGGTCTTTGCTAAAAAAAAAAAATGCTCCCTGCATGTCTCTCTATGTGAACACGCTGTGTAAAAGTCTCACACATGTGGTATCGCCATACTCAGGAGTAATAGCAGAATGTGTTTTGGGGTGTAATTTCTGGTATGCATATGCTAGGTGTGTGAGAAATAACCTGCCAACATGACAAATTTGTGAAGAAAAAAAATAAAACTGAAAAAAATAAAAATATCTTGATTTTACAAAGAATTGTGGGGAAAAATTACAACTTAAAAAAACTCACCATTCATCTTTCTAAATACCTTGGAATGTCTTCTTTTCAAAAAGGGGTCATTTGGGGGGGTATTTGTACTTATCTGGTATGTTAGGGTCTCGAGAAATTAGATAGGCCGTCAATTTTCAGATATTGGCACCATAGCTTGTGGACTCTTCAACTTTCACAAACAATATACACCAATTTGTACTAATTTTTACCAAAGATCTGTAGCAGTATAATTTTTGGCCAAAATGTATGAAGAAAAATTACTAATTTGCTAAATTTTATAACAGAAAGGAAGAAGAAATACAGAATTTTCAGTCTTTCTTTTATAGTGCAAAAAATAAAAACCCCAATGGTGATAAATACCACCAAAAGAAAGCTCCATTTGTGAGGGGAGAAAAAAAAAAAAAAAAAAAGACAAAAATTTATATCGGTACAGTATTGTATGACAGTAACTGAGTAATTGTCATTTAAAATGTGCCCAGTGGTCAAGTGGTTAAGGTCCAAGCAATACCAATAAGTACTGCTTAGACCTCAAGACGGCTTTTACACTGCCCATAGCGTCGGTGGTAAAACACCACAATTTTTAGTGGCGTTTTACCGTCAGATTTGCGGTGCATTAAAAGGGTTAAAAACAGCCCGCAATAGTGGCGTTTTGCTGGCGGTTCTAGACGCGCTGCCCCATTGATTTCAATGGGGAGCAGCGGTAAACACACCGCTCCAAAGAAGCTTCTGGCAGGACTTTTCCTGCCGCCCTGCCAGCGCAACGCTCCAGTGTGAAAGCCCAAGGGCTTTCACACTGGAGACAATGGTGCAGCAGTTTGAGAGCGGATTGCAGGCACCATTTCTAATGCTATATAGCGCCTGCAAAACGCCCTCGGTGTGAAAGGGGGTCTAAAGAAGAGGGTACATCCAGAAAGCTGGTCCTGAAAATTTGCATGCAATGACTTATTCAAATCGCAAATTTAAAGTGGTTGTAAACCCTTACAAACCACTTTGACCTACAAGTCTAGATTAAGGCTTACCTGTATGTCCAAGAAATATCTCCTAAACCTATATGGTTTAGGAGACATTTACCTGAAGACAGCCACCGCTGTCTACGGCGCATGTGGGTAAGCGATATGCCGCGAGTGTCTGCTCCTGTGCGCGTGCCCGGGAGTGTCATCATAGCTGCTCCGGCGAATCACAGCACCGGAGCAGCGAGACCCACCAAGAAGATGGACGCTCTGAACTACAGGGGACAGCAGTGACTTCGCTGGCTCCTGTGTCAGGTAAGTGACACTTAATGGACTACTATGCGATGCATAGTAGTCCATTATGCTTTACCTTCGCAGGGAATCAAAGAGGAAGTAAACCCATCAGGGTTTACTTCCTCTTTAACACTTCTAGTTTACTTCTAGAGTGGCAAAATACAAAGTAGCTATCTTAGGTCAATATCATCTCATGAATTACAAAAAGTAAACACATTCTTCAAATACATTCATTTGAAGACTGTACATAAAATGTTGAAGTGTAAAGCTGTCAATGCTGTACAAACACTCCCACGCTTCGAGCACTGTGGTGCGGGACAGGTTTAGAAATGTAAAGCCTACTATAAAAAGTAGTTGCACCAAGATGCCGATTTTAATAGTCTTGTATCTGCGCAAGAAAAAAAAAAAAAAAAAAAAACAAACACACACACACACACACACACACACACACACACAAAATGGGAAAGTAGAGAAATCAAGTATGTTAAAGATGGATTGTAAAGCCTGGTTTATAAATATCATCCTCTACTCTCTTTGTAAGCAATGGTAAAACTTTTTTTTTTTTTTTTTTTTTTTTAAATACTGTGTATATACTCTTGCATACTTAAAGCTGAGACTAAGGCAAACTGCTACATACATATTTAAAATGTTTTTTTTAAAAAGACCCACACACCACACAAAACATACAGAACCGTTTTACCAGTGTTCTGCCAAAAATTGGCCCCCCATCGGACAGTGTCCGCCCGTACTGCGCAGGCACAGCGTTTGCGCAGCATGGAGGACAAGGAGACTCCGAAAGTCTCAGAGGATGAACGGCGCCTGCGCACTTAATAGTACCTTCTGCCCCGAGTCCAGGTTCAAGCCCCACCATGCAAGTGGACATACGGTAACACATAGTAACAGGGCCCCTCGCGGGCTCGCTTCGCTCGCCACACTTCAGGCGTAGCCTCACTTCACTTGGCTATTTTTTATTCTAACTCTATGTCCACTTGGATGGTGGGGCTTGAATCTAGACTCAGTGTGCAGGCGGCGTTCATCTTCGGAGACCTTCGGCATCTCCTTGTCCTCCGTACTGCGCAAGCACCGTACAGGGTGGACACTATCCGACACAACACCAGACAATAATTTGTATTTCTGTCCATCTATTCATGGGATTTACACAGCGCTATCACACAGCTCAGTCCTTAATGGCAGTGGACCTGATCTTTCTCTGCTACAAATGGTCATTCACGTACAGGTCTCGTGCCAACCCTGTGGGCTGGACAGTAAAAAGGAGAAGCAGCACACTGATGAGCTCATCACTCGGTCACTCACTGCTCTCCTCCTGTCAGCATGCCTCTCACTACAACACACTTGATTTGGCTCATTCCCCTTTCTGTGCTCTGCTGTACAGTAGGCTTAAGAGGCTGATGCCAAGCCAAATTCAGGTACTTTCACTGATTATTATTTTTTTGATGTATTAATGAATACAGAGCTGCATTAAAGGGGTTTGTATATCTTACTGGAGTACAACTTCAAAATATATATCTACATCACCATATCGCCTAAATTTTAGGCAGATTAAAAAAAAATTACACATATTAGCATAGCTCTGTATTTATTAATACATATTAATTGTATACAGCAAGGCTCAGAGTGGAAGAACATGAAGCAGCATAAGGAGCCAATCAGTTGTACTGCAGCGATTTGTCAAAGAAGCTGCTGCTTCTCTTTTCACTGTTCTGCCACCTGTAAGTGTTACTGAACTGTAATAAAAGTGCAGAGGTCTAGCAGAGCTGTGCACATCTCAGTCCTGGATGGACAAATACACCAGTGTTGCGTCAGTTAAAACAGCTCTCTTAGGCATTCACCCATACACACATGGAAGCCTAAATGGGGTGCAGGCAGTTGGGATGGACACTGCACCTGTCCCCCTCGGGCACACAAACTTCGGGGGAGGGCAAAGATACAAGGGGTCTCAGTGGCAGATTCGCTTACCGGAGCAGTTGGTAATGACGGATATGACCAGGTCCTTTCCCCTCACTGAATGGATGCTGAGTGAGGGAAAGATGGCCCCCCCACTCGGCTCCATTGCATTAGAGGGTGGAAGAGATGTCAAACCTCACTTCCACCCAATGCTCTTAAAAAAAAAAAAAAAAAAAAAATTTTTTTTTTTTTAAATTTAATTTTAATTTTAGTTTAAATATGAGATCTGAGGCCTTTTTGACCCCAGATCTCATAATTTAAGAGGTCCTGTCATGTTTATATTCCTTGTAATAGGAATATAAGTGACCCAAACTAAAAAATAAATAAATAAAAATAAAAAACAACATTTTTTTTTTAAAGCGCCCCGCTGCCCTGAGCTTGCATGCAGAAGCGAACACATACAAAAGTTGCGCCCACATATGTTCAAATCACACAAGTGAAGTATCGTCACGATTGTTGGAGCGAGAGCGAAATTCTGGCACTAGACCTCCTCTGTAAATTCTAAAACATGTAACCTGCAGACATTTTTTAAATGTTGGCTATGGAGATTAAAAGGTAAAACTTTGTAGCCGTTCCACGAACTGGGGGGCAATTTTGAAGCGCGACATGTTGGGCATAATATTATCTTTCAATAAAATATATATTATATATATATATATATATATATATATATATATATATATATATATATATATATATATATATATATATATATATATATATAGCTAATTTTTATTTATTTATTTTTTTACTTAAATAAAGTGCTTGTAAGACCGTTGTGCAAATACGGCGTGACAAAGTATTGCAACGACCGCCATTTTATTCTCTAGGGTGTTAGAAAAAAATATATATAACGTTTGGGGGTTCTAAGTAATTTTCTAGCCAAAAAAAAGATTTTACCTTGTAAACACAGAGTCTGAAAAATAGACCCAGTCTTAAAGTTAAACGATGAATCATGCAGCTCTACAGTGCATTTAACTGTAAACCTGGAGTTCAGCTTTAATACTAGACCCATAGAAAGTCATGAGAACTTGTTGCCAATTTCCAGTCTATCTTGAAACCCAAAACTTCAGTGACAAAATAAATCTTCAATAAACATTTGCAAAGAGTAGCAATATAAATGTAACCAAGCCATCCCTGAGTTACTTTTGTTGGCGTATTATAACATATGTAATAAGCATTGGATGAAGTTCTTTGATTCCCACTTGCACGGCATTAGAAATGGATCACACCCTGCTAAGAGCAAAATACTTTAGTGGCATTTAAGCAAAAAGCAAGAATTAAAAGACTTGTAATCTTTCTTTTCACATTTCATCTATTCTGGGTATGTGATGTGGACATGTGTAACTTGTCTGAAGGAGTGAGTCACAATGCCAGCATGGCAGCCAAAGATATTTCAGCTTAACCCTTGCTTTTGTTGGCAAGTTTCATTTGTAGTCAGCAGTCCATCGTAATGTGGGTAAATGCTGCAGATCTTTACATTTAAAAGTCTCCATGAATGAACACTCAGAAAAACAGCATAGAAACAAATACTACTGGTATAACAAACATACAAACTTTATCAAACAGGAAGAATTATTTATCTCCCAATGCAATCAATAGGAATTCTTACATTCAGGAGATGTGCACATGAGGAAAGTAGGTTGTGCAGTATAAAAACGACTAAACGACTGGCTCAAGACCTCTTCTGAAAGCCACACTTAATTTGGAAAAACAGAAAGCCTAGGTTACCCAAACCAGCAATATTTTCTACATAGTCTTCCTAAGTTAGCCCACCAAGATAGGCTCAAACTACAGAGTGTGGGGGATAAAGGCAACAAGCTATTGCTGACATCTAAAAATGCTGGCTGCCTGGCTATCATAAAGAAACAGCATAAATACTTAAGCAGCTGACCGAAAACGGGTGGGGCAAGCAGGGTTGTGTACAGGGTGGATACAAATCAATGATAAAAAAAAAAAAAAAGGAATTTTGATTTACCGTATATACTCGAGTATAGGCCGACCCGAGTATAAGCCGAGGCCCCCAATTTACCCCCAAAAAACTGGAAAACTTATTGACTCGTGTATAAGCCGAGGGTGAGACATGGCTGTCCATCCCTGTGTGTCCGTCCATCCCTGTGTGTGTGTCCGTCCATCCATCCCTGTGTGTGTGTCCATCCATCCATCCATCCCTGTGTGTGTATCCATCCATCCATCCATCCCTGTGTGTGTGTGTGTGTGTATCCATCCATCCATCCATCCCTGTGTGTGTGTGTGTGTGTATCCATCCATCCATCCATCCATCCCTGTGTGTGTGTGTGTGTGTGTGTGTATCCATCCATCCATCCCTGTGTGTGTGTGTGTGTGTGTGTGTGTGTGTGTGTGTGTGTGTGTGTGTGTGTGTGTGTGTGTGTGTGTGTGTGTGTGTGTGTGTGTGTGTGTGTGTGTGTGTGTCCGTGCAGCCTTGTGTGTGTGTCCAGCCTACCTGTGTCCCAAGCCTCCGTCCCGAGCCGCCGTCGTCCCGAGCCTCCTCCGTCCTGTGCCGTGCCTCCTCCGTCCCGTGCCTCCTCCGTCCCGTGCCGTGCCTCCCCCGTGCCGTGCCTCCTCCGTCCCGTGTCTCCTCCGTCCCGTGTCTCCTCCGTCCCGTGTCTCCTCCGTCCCGTGTCTCCTCCGTCCCGTGTCTCCTCCGTCCCGTGCCGCTCTTCTCGGCGGCCATTCTACAATTCAAAATTCCGCCTCCGCCTGTGATAGGCGGTACACTCAATTTCCCAGCAGCCTGTGTTCCGCCTATCACAGACATCCTCTCATACTCGTCCGTAGTATGAGAATGAGCGGATGTCCGTGATAGGCGGAACACTGACTGCTGGGAAATTCAGTGTTCCGCCTATCACAGGCGGAGGCGGAGAAGGAGGCGCGGCTTTTGAAAATTAATGTCCGCCGTCTGTCTGCTCGATACGCTGATCGAGCAGTCAGACAGCGGCGACTCGAGTATAAGCCGAGGGGGCACTTTCAGCCTCAAAAAAGAGGCTGAAAATCTCGGCTTATACTCGAGTATATACGGTAAGTAAGATTTTTTTTTTGTTTTCATCAAAATTTGAAATAACATGCTTTTGGAGTAAAATAATCAAAAGACATTTTTCTATTTTTTTTTTTTTTTAACAAAGTGAACTTTATTTGAACAAAGAAACATACAGGTCAGCTCAAGACATGCATTCCATCAATAAATTAACCATGTACATATAGCAAACAGGACATTATTACTAGGTAAAGAGCATACCACAAATCTGTGCATATAATTAATCACTGTACACCGAAGTGAGCGGCGTCTGGTAGAGGAAAAAAATAAGAGGGGGGGAGAAAGGAGGATACGCCATGTTCCGGAGGCGTAGGGGGGGACAGTAGTGGAAGAGTGGGAGAAGGGAAAAGCAAGGGGGGGCCAGGAAATCAGGGGGGGGGCCAGGTTAAGCCACAAGCCCACCCAATGTGACAGAGGGAGAGGGGGGGGGGGGGGGAGGAAAGGGAGGATCAAAACGGGCCATCCGGGGAACAGGTAACAGTCACCAGACGCACATCCCACGCTCCCCGCCGGTGGATCCTCACTCCCCCTCTGGAACAGGAGGAGGAGTCACCACCGACAGAGAGCCCCACGAGTCTATCCAAGAGGACCAGACCTTGTCAAATTTGTGTGGGCAGTTTCTATTGATATATGTAATTTTGTACAGCGGCAAAACAGCATTCAAGGTATTTCTCCAGGCAGTGACAGTGGGCAGGAGCTCAGACCTCCATTTCAGCAACACCTCCCGTCTAGCGTAGTAAGCGGCAAAAGCCACAAATAGTCTTCCATATTTCCCCACAGTCTGGTCATCCACCACATTCAGAAGCATGAGTTCTGGCTTCAACTGCAGAGAGCCCTCAACCGCCTGATTAATGTCAGTCAAAATCTGAGCCCAAAATGTTTGTAGCTCTGGGCAGGACCACACCATATGCATAAATGTGGCCTCTTCGTTACCGCATCTAGCACATACTGGGGATCTATCCTTATATATAAACGCCAATCTCTGCGGCGTATAATAAGTCCGATGCAGAAACTTTAGCTGAATAAAACGGTCCCTAGCCGATATCAAGGTTGATACATAGGAGGAGACACAAGACTCCCAGTCTTCTTCCCTCAGGGACGGAATATCCCTCTTCCATTTAGCGTAAAGCCGGGGCAGACTAGGCTTCCTAGAGGCAGTCAGGTGAAAGTAGATTGTGGATAGGGGGGCCATTAGAAATTTAGCAGTTAACAACGTTTCCACCGGGTCTTTCCCAAGCGTCACCCCGTCCGGGAACTGGTGCTGAAAGGCGTGCCTCAGCTGTAGAAACCGGAAAAACATCCAGTTCGGTAGTTCAAATTTAGCTTTGAGTTCGGGGAACGTACCCAACCTACCCCCTATCACCACATGCTTTAAAGTGACTATCCCCTTTCTAGCCCACACCTGGGGGTCCGGAATACTCCGAAAGTGAGACAGACTCGGATTACCCCACAGGGGCATGTGGGGGGAGACTACCCCAGAAATCCGATGGGCCTTCCCCACCCGACTCCACACCCGGACTGTCGTACGCATCAGGGAGGTAATGCGAGGATGCGCTCCCACCCCCCGGTAGGGCAAGTTGCTTAGAGCTGCGTAAGACCCCAGAATCGCAGCCTCCAGAGTCACCGCTGGGTTGTCCCTCGGCTGCGAGAACCACCACCGGGCAGTAACCAACACCGCTGCCCAGTAGTAGCGCTGGAAGTCAGGAAGGGCGAGCCCGCCCTGCCCAACCGCCAGTTGCAGGGTGGACAGTGCCAAACGCGGCACTTTGCCCAGCCACACAAAGGAGGTGATAATAGATCTTAGCTTGTTGAAGTAAGTCACCGGGATCTCGATCGGGGTGTTTCTAAAGAGGTAAAGAAACTTCGGCAGGTAGACCATCTTAATGAGGTTCACTCTCCCCACCGGGGACAGGGGCAGCGCCCTCCAGTCCATACAGCACCTAGAGAATTGGGCCAATAGCGGTTTCAGGTTAAGCTCCATATACCGAGCCGTTGGGCCACCCATCCATATCCCTAAGTATTTAAAGCTTTCCACCCAGACTAGCGAGTTCTGCAGAGTGGGCCTAGGCCCGGACGGGCTCAAAGGGTAGATTAAGGACTTCCCCCAGTTGACTTTAACACCAGAGTATGTCCCAAAGTCGTCGACCAACTGCAAAGCCGCAGGGAGTGAAGAGGAGACCTCCGTTAGATACAGAATAGTGTCATCCGCATATAAGGATATCTTCTCCTCCAACACTCCCACCCGAATGCCCCGCACCTCGGACGCATCCCGGATTTTAGTGGCCAGCGGCTCCACCGCCAGGGCGAAAAGCCCGGGCGACAGCGGGCATCCCTGTCGGGTGCCCCTTCCCAGGGGGAAGGCCCGCGAGAGGGAGTTGTTCGTACGTATACGAGCAGTCGGGGAAGCGTACATCAACTGCAGCCACTGAATAAACACAGGACCAAACCCAAATTTGCGAAGGACAGCCCAGAGGTAATCCCATTCTACTGAATCAAAAGCCTTTTCGGCATCCAGGGACACCACCACCCCCGGGCTGTCCTCCCGTGCTCCATCCAAGTGTGTCAGCAATCTACGTATGTTGATGTCAGTCCCTCTGCCCGGCATGAAACCGGACTGGTCCGGGTGTACTAAAGCTGTGATCACCGTGTTCAGGCGCGCCGCCAGAACCTTCGCCAGGATTTTCAGATCCACATTCAAGAGAGATATGAGCCTGTACGAGGAACACAGTTCAGGATTCTTGCCAGGCTTAGGGAGGACTATAATAACCGCCTCTGACATGGACCCAGGGAGCACCCCGTCGTCTCGCGCCCGCAACAGAACCTCTCTAAAGACAGGTAGAACGTCGTCCGCATAATATTTAAAAAACTCCGCAGGGAACCCGTCCGGGCCAGGCGTCTTCCCCCCCTGCAACGATTTAACTGCCCGTTGGACTTCCGACAATGTTAGGGGGCTATCCAAAGTTTCCCTGGCCGTGTCAGTGAGACACGGCAGGTCTACTTGCGCCAGGTAGGAACTCAGTTCCTCCCCCGTATACCGAACCCTAGAGCTATAAAGCTCTTGATAGTAAGAGGCAAATCTAGCATTAATCAGAGACGGATCAGTTAGAATTTCCCCATCAGACGCCTGTATGCGCGAGATCGTTACCGGAGAAGAATGCTCCCGAGACAGCCAGGCCAACAGCCTGCCACTGCGCTCACCCTGCTCAAAAATTCTCTGGCTCTGGTGGAGCAAGCGGACTTTTGTAGCGGAGGCCCGTAAAAGTTCGACATCCCTCAGAGCTTCCCTGAAACAGGCGTAGGTCTGAGGCGATCGGTCCCGAACATAGCTAGACTCCAATAGGAGGACTCTGTCCTCAGCTTCCTGAAGGTCCCTCCCGATTGCCCTGCGAACCCCACCAATGCGAGCCTGCAAGTGCCCACGCATACACACTTTGAAGGCATCCCACGTATCCGGAATGGGCACCTCCCTATCTCGCGTGCTCCAGAAGTCAGCAATATCTGGAGAGGCGCCAAAGGCTCTCTGAGGGGGGACAAGACAATTCCAGCGTCAGGGAGACCGGGGCATGGTCCGAGATCCCCCTGGGTAAGATGGAGATCCCCCGCACCCTGGATAGGACAGGACCCCCCGAGTACACCAGGTCTATCCTGGAGAAAGTCTTGTAGGTCGCTGAGTGACAGGTGTAAGCCCTCAGCTGGGGATGTCGCCAACGCCAAACGTCAGTGAGGTTAAACACCTCGGCCCACGCCCCCAGCGCCGAGGCGGCGCTCGAGGCCTGCGACATTCTGTCCACTGCGGGGTCCGGGACCATGTTGAAGTCCCCCATCAGCAGGATATTGTCCGTGCCATATTGCGTTAGTTTCGTCACAATCTGGTACAGCAATGACACCGAGGCCGGTGGAGGCAGGTATAGCCCCACCAACACCACCTCCAGGGACATAATACTGGCATGGACAATGACAAACCTCCCCATGGGGTCTACCTCCAGGGCCAATAGTTGGAAAGAAAGAGATTTGCGGATAAGTATACTCACTCCCCTCGCTAGATTCGAGTAGGTTGAATGATAGGAGTGCCCTACCCAATTTCTGCGCAAACTCAGAACTCTGCTGCCTATTAGGTGTGTCTCTTGCAAAATACAGACGTGGGGAGAGTGCTTCTGCAAAAACTGGAACACCAGCGACCTCTTAACCTTAGAGTTCAGTCCCCTGGTGTTCCAGGATATAATTTTACAGGAAGACATAAAGCACTACATACCACTTCACAAGGTCAGGCCGAGCTCCCGCCACACCGCCATCTCGTGGCCGCACCAGTACAGTATCAATGGAAGACAGAAAACAATAATGACATTTAACAAGCTGACTCATACAAACTTCAACATGTTGGAATAAAACAATAACCCCAACCCCAATCCCCCCTCCCCCCACCCCGCCACCCCCCACCCAACCCGGAGGGGGCTTCACTCCCAAACCAAAAAGGGACAACAGGCCCCCGTGGGGACGTGCACTGCAAGAGGGCACCAGAGACCCGTCCTCTGGAGAACAGTACATGGAGCGGGTATCGGAGTCCGGCAAGTCATTACAAACTAATCTCCCGGCCAAGGCCGGGGGCACGTAACTTAGAGGCCAAACCTGACAGGGGAGGTGGGATGGCAAGAGGGCCGCCCGCCCCCAACACAGTCAACTCGGGCAGAACCCACGGATCCGAGAGGCCGGGGGCACCCCAACATTACAGGGGCCCCAGGGACCCTCCGGCTCAACCCAGCAGGGGTCCAATGTCAGAGATCCAGCAAGCCCCTTCAGGATCTAACCAAGGCCAGGCTACCCCACACCCCGGGACAATCAGCACAGTTCCCAACCCACCAGAACCCCCAGAGAAGCAGGATAACCGGGGATGCCCACGCAACCGACAGGGCGGCCAGCAGACACTACGTGCCGGCTACACAAAAATGGGGGGGGGGGGGGGGGAAGCAGCCGGGCGAGGGCGGTAAGGCGGCCCAGTTGGGATCACCGTACTTCAGGATACCGGCCATGTCCAGTTCCAAAGTCCAACGGGGCCGGAGTCAAAAGTCAGCCGAGCCGGGGGGGCCTACTCCGACAGGGAGGGGGGGAGGGAGGTGATCCACCATAGAGTACTGGCCCGATCGGGCCGCCGGTCCATAGGATCCTAGCGATCGGCCCCCCCGCCCCCCCCCCCCAAAAAACCCACCCCCCAAACAAGTAAAAAAGAAAAACAGGATAAGGTCAAGTGGCCAATTGAGTGGCAGCAAGGTCAGGTCACTGGTAAATTAATGCCGCTGCACCGTTTCAATCCAGGAGGAGGCCTCCTCCGGGGAAGTAAAGAATCTCACCCGCTCCCCATCCTCCACCCGCAGTCGGGCCGGGAAAAGCATGCTGTATTTCAAGCCCTTGGAACGCAGCTTGGCTCGGACCCCATCGAAGGACTTGCGCTGACGTTGCGTTTGCACGGTGTCGTCCGGGAAGATCATTAGCCGTGCGTTTTCAAACTTCAGCTCCTGGACCCCTCTAGCCTCCCGCAGCACCACATCCCGATCTTTATAATGCAGAAGTTTAAAAATAAAGGTGCGAGGGGGAGCGCCCGGTGGGCCTCTGGTAGCCGGCATACGGTGGGCTCTCTCCACTGTAAAGAAGGGGGAGAACTGGGCCCTTGGTAGCAGTTCTTTCAGCAGCCTTTCTATGAATGAAACAGGGTCAGTACCTTCAGAACCCTCCGGGAGGCCAACGACGCGCAGATTGTTGCGCCGGTTCCGGTTCTCGGCATCCTCCGCACGGGACTCCAGGGCCTTGACTCTGATTTTCAGGGTATGGATGTCACCGGCATGGTCCCGTACCGCATCCTCCGTTGCGGACACCCGCTGTTCCACCTCCGCAACTCTGCCGCGGAAGGAGTGCAAATCGCGGCGAATAAAGTCCACGTTGGTCTGCAGGTGATCCATTTTGTCCATCAGTGCTGCCTGACCCGTGGCTATGGTTTGTAGAGCTGCAGCGATGTCCGCCGCGGCCGCAGGAGGAGCGTCCGCGGCCTCCGTCTGAGACGCCATGTGACTCGAGGATTCGGCCCGGCCGCCCGCCGGGGCCCTGTCTCGTACGGCGGTAGGCCGCGAAAATCTCCGTGAGCGGCCGCCGGGCATGACCCGGGAGTCCCTGCTGCCGTCGGAACACACACCGCCACTCAGGGCCACACCAATGCCGCCTAACAAGCAGGATAAGCGGCCGGACTCCGGGAGCTCTGTTACTGAGCGTCCTCTCCCAGCGCCATCTTGGACACGCCCCCGACATTTTTCTATTTAAGACAAACTAATAATTTTATTTATTCAGCATGAAATGGAGCCTAATTATGTAGCACGAGGCTGTATATCCTGCAGTATTTACATTTTTGGTAAACTCATTCAATGAATCCAAGCTCTGCAAGCTGAGATAACATGCACTGCACTGATGCATTCACACAATTTCAAAGTAACCATGAGATAAAAACAAATTCAGGAATATTCCTTTATCCCATCGTTTTTCAAATCTATGTACACTACAAACTATGATTATTGGAAGAGAAATGCATCTGCACCAAGCTGTAAGTTTGAGTAGGAAGGGCAAGCAGTCTTTTGGTGGTATTTGATCACCTCTGCGGTTTTTAATTTTTGCTCTATAAATAAATAAAAAAAATAAAAATAAAAAATAAATAAAAAGGGAACAGCAACTAATTTAAAAATAAATAAAAAAAGCCAACACACACCATCTTACTTTTTGCTATAATAAGTATCCCACTTTTTTTTTCCCCAAAAAATAAATTTTCCTCAGTTTAGGCCGATATGTATTCTACATATTTTTGGTAAAAATTGCAATAAAAGCGCATACTGATTGCTTTGCGCAAAAGTTATAACATCTACAAAATAGGGGATAGATTTATGCCATTTTATTTTATTACTAGTAATGGCAGCGATCTGCGCTTTTTATCAGGACTGCAATATTGCAGCGGACAAACTGGACACTTTTGAAACATTTTTGAAACCATTGACAACGTCGATTTGTCTAGCCGAGTAAAACTGCGGCGGCTGATCTGGAAGTGGTTCACCCCTTCCGGACTGGCTCACAAGGATATATACGTTGGCACTTTGAAGAGGGATCGTTGTTATGACAGCAGCTTCAGTGAGTGGTCTAGATTTAGATAAGTAATCTCACTGCTAATCTGTCGCAGAGACCACCTTTATCAGCAGTGGGGGGGGAGGCCCTCCCGCTGCTTTCCGGAGCCATCGGTAATGATTGGGTTTCGTCTCCCATTAGGTATGGAGACGAGCGATGGGAAAATCATCATTTGGCTAACTTTACTGTTGTCCTATTTTTTCATGCAAAAATTTTTTTCCAAAAAAAAGTGTGCTTGCAAGACCGCTGCGCAAATACGGTGTGACAGAAAGCATTGCAACAACCGCAAATTTATTCTCTAGGGTGTTAGAAAAAAAAAAATATTATATAATATAACGTTTGGGGGTTCTAAGTAATTATCTAGCAAAATAAAAATGTTTAACTTGTAAACACCAAATCTCAGAAAAAGGCTCAGTCCTTACAGCGGAGTTCCACCCAAAAGTGTAACTTCCGCTCATCTGCTTCATGGCTAGGGCTCCCTCCTCCTTCCCCTGTCGCCGGGCCAGTAGGAGAGAGAAGCGGGCCTCACACATACGCAGTAGGGTTCCCGGCATGAAGCCGAAAGGCTACACTGCCTGGTACCCTTACCCGCAATGGCTGAGGCAGCACCAGACAACTACTGATGGAGACATCAGCTTCTCTTCTCTAATTACAATGATTTACAACATAGTTACATATAGTTGGTAAGGTTGAATATAGAAAACAGTTCAACCTGTGTGGGTGTATATAAAAAAAAAGAAAAAATACTATCAGTTCCCATATCCCCATGTTGTTTTTGCTAGGATGCCTGTCCAAGAGTCTTTTACAACCATCCATACTTCTATGCCATTCGGTAGCTGTTGGTTTCTGGGAAAACTTAGAAAGTAAAGATGTAAAAGCAGCAAGAAATACAGGATTGATGGCCAATTACTACTGGACAGGGGTTTGGAGTATTATCCAAAAAATAATAATTTAACAATCATGTCGTACTGGAGGAGCCACCTAATCATGTATTCTTCTTACCTGGAAAAACATAAAACCACCGTCCACTGGACTTTGGCTCTAGAAGGTTGAGGAATTGTATCTGATGGAGGATTCGATAACCTCTTAAAAACGAAAAGTGTATTGAAAACTTGGACTTAGGAACATATTTACGTATTCCTAGGAGGGCAGGGCCTTCTTTGATGTGAGCTCCACTGGATGTTAGAGGCCTCTGCCACCTTCCCTGGGTCATACCAATCTTATTCTCCCACCCCGTCCTCTTTCCATCGTTCCCTTCTGGGAGACACACGTCCCAAAAAGACTGCAGGACCATTCACAAAGCACAGCACAACTCACGCATGTGCAGTAGGAAACCGGATGTCAAGCTGGAAGGCTTCACTGACAGTTTCCTCTTACCCAAAAGCCGATTGGCTCAGCTGTGGGCCTCCTGCACTAGGTTGGTTATCATGGACCCGTTTGTGTCATTCTGTGTTTGTCCCTTGTGAGAAGCATTTTATAAATAAATTGAATGAAAAAAAAAAAAAAAAAAAATAATGAATTCAGACATTGTGTGTATGTTATGTGCTTGCTAGCACATGCACTATGGTGTGAACAAGTCCTAACATTGATATATAGGACTGACAGCAGGAATTTCTATGGTAAAGAGAGAAGAGATACAGATTACAGCCAGCCCTGTCCAGTGGGCTTTGTGTTCACTCTGTATGGGAATTGATAAAAGTTGGCAAAAAAAAAAAAAAAAAAAAAAAAAAAAAAAAGGGAAGTGTTCAAGATGCTGACTAATAGTCATCTTGTCAGAAAAAAAATAAATAAATCAATACGAGGGTTTAAAGCATATATGTTGACCTCCAGCAAAAAAAATAGAATTCCTTCATAAATCATGCCTAACATTAATTGTAAAAAATTACTCACCCCAGTTCTGCATATCCCATTTTTGTTAGATATAAAAAAAAATATATTATAATATATATATATATATATATATATATAATAAATAAAAAAAAAAAAAAAAAAATAAAAAAAAACCACGTATCTTCCGCTTCCTACTTCCTTCTGGAAATGCCTTTTGGGATTGTAGTTCACTGAGCTAATAAGAAACTACAAGTCCCATGAATCATTGCCTTTTGCCTGGCACATGCACTAGCATTTAACTCTGCTCAGCTTTCTCCTCCCCTGTGAGGCTCCACACTGCTGTGACTGGAAGAAGAGAACCCGAGGAGATGCAGATATTCTGTCTCACAAAGCTCTGATTATAACAAGAATAAGAATGGGGAGTTGCATGAAATTTAGAAAAAAAATTGGAAAGTCACAGCATACATGTGATATATATATATATATATATATATATATATATTATACACACATACAGGGAAACTCAAATCTCTGCTCCTTACGGGGGAGTGGCTGTCAGCGAGGAGTGCAGAGCGTCTGTGAGAAGGTACGTTTAAGGGTAATCCAAATACATCTTTTGAAATACCTACAACCGGAAGCAAGAGCTTTGCAGGGACTAAAGATAATGAAAGGAGCTGCTTTTTTTTTTTTAATCTGCAAAGTGCTTATTGTTCATAGGGGCCCCCTTATCTGAAACATAGTAAGCTTTTTAAAGGTGAACTAACCCTTTCAAGAACTTGTTAGAAGCTGGAACTGGGATAGGGGTGTCAGTGCACAGAGGGCTGGTGATAGATGCTCATGTGTGACAAAGCAGCACATATTCACAGGATTTAAAGCGATTCTAAAAAAGACAAAATAACAAAAGATGTCATACTTGCTTAGGGCTTTATCTCACCGACTACAGGCCAAATTTAGTGACCTGGAGGGTCAGTTTAATTTTGAGATATATAATGTTAGCATTTACAATGGGTAAGCCCAGGCCCTTTCAGAGATCAGAGAAAAGCTTTGAAGACTCACCAGACTAAAGAATTTCTGGTTTTCAGAGTACAAATACTAGCACAGTATTTGTGCACTTTCAGAATACTGGAAGCCAAGCCCTCGTCCAAGACTCCTTGTATGAAATTCAGCATCACTGCCACTTAGACTGAGCAGCTACCACTGGCCAGATCAAGTAGTACATGGTCCCAGTAACAGGCTTCCTGCTTTGTAGGGTTGCACCGATACCACTTTTTAAGACCGAGTACAAGTACCGATACTTTTAAATGTCAAGTGACAGTTTTCAAAGCATAATACAGACTAACAATATCTTCTTTATAATTATGAAGAACTGTAACTGGCATTGGCACTGATAAGGAGGCCCTAATATGCAGCAGTGCTGATATGTGGCACTGACTGATGGGCACTGATTTGCAGCACTAAATGGCTGGCACCGATATGCAGGACTGAAGGGCACTGATGGCCGACACGTCACACTGATAATTGGAACTGTTTGGTAGGCTGTGGCACTGAAAAAAATTGCAGCACCAAAATAAAAATTGATAAAAAAGAGTGAGCTGTACACTAACACCCATCTTGATACACCCTACACTCGGCCTCAGTAAACCTAGTCAGAATGCAGCAGTGGACATCTTGTTACACCCAGCCCATACAGTATATGGGCTGGGTGTAACAAGATGTCTGCTATCACCTTGTGACCGCAGGCTACTTAGGCCGAGCGCAGGGTGTACCAAGATGGGCGTTGCAGTGTACATCCTCTGTCAGAGACTCAGGCCGTCACTTCCTTAATGATTCTGATGGCCTGGGTCACCGATGCTGATGGATCGCTGCAGCTGCGACTCACACCCCTGCCCCATAAGCTTTTCTTCCTCCACTGCAGCCTGCAAGAACTCACACTGTGCTCCGCCTTCTCCCACCCACTGACTTCCGGGAATCAGGTATCGGATGGAGCATCGGCTACTCAGAATTGGCACGGATACTAGTAGCGGTGCAACCCTACTGCTTTGGGAGCAGAGAATTAATCACTTTGTCAGACAGGTCTTAGTTCTGGTACCAGGAGTGTTTAAAAGGCAAAAAAAATAAATAAATAAATAAAATAAAATAAAAAAAAGGGGGGGGGGGGGGTAAAGAAGAACTGAAGGTGATGGCTCTTGTGAGCCTTTTAAGCCCTCGGATCTGGTTGTTTTTTGCAGGGTTTAACTTTAAACCATCTCCCTCTAGTAAACTGTGCTGAAAAGGATTTGGAAATAAAGTATTTTTCCTTAAAAGGATAGAGGAGATTTCAAAAGTTATCTCTGAAAAGGAGAGCAGGAGCCAAACTTAAAATTTCAATTACACATAGCATCTCACAAGAGTACAACACTAACATTCTTGTAAATATTTTATTATATCTTTTCATGTGACAACACTGAAGAAATGACATTTTGTTACAATGTAAAGTAGTGAGTGTACAGCTTGTATAACAGTGTAAATTTGCTGTCCCCTCAAAATAACTCAACACACAGCCATTAATGTCTAAACAGCTTGCAAAAGTGAGTACACCCCTAAGTGAAAATGTCCAAATTGGGCCCAATTAGCCATTTTCCTGCCCCAGTGTCAAGTGACTTGTTAGTGTTACAAGGTCTCAGGTGTGAATGGGGAGCACGTGTGTTAAATTTGGTGTTATCGCTCTCACACTGGTCATTGGAAGTTCAACATGTCACCTCATGGCAAAGAAATCTCTGAAGATCTGAAAAAAATAATTGTTTCTACATAAAGATGGCCTAGGCTATAAGAAAATTGCCAAGACCCTGAAACTGAGCTGTCAGTGCTCAGACCATACGCTGCACACTGCATCAAATTGGTCTGCATGGCTGTTGTCCCAGAAGGACGTCTCTTCTAATGATGCACAAGAAAGCCTGAAAACTGTTTTCTGAAGACAAGCATACTAAAGACATTGATTACTGGAACCAGGTCATGTGGTCTGATAAGACCAAGATAAATGTATTTGGTTCAGATGGTGTCAAGCGTGTGTGGCAGCAACCAGGTGAGGAGTAAAAAGACAAAAGTGTCTTGTCTACAGTCATGCATGGTAGTGGGAGTCTCATAATCTGGGGCTGCATGAGTGCTGCCGACACTAGGGAGCTACAGTTCATTGAGGGAACCATGAATGCCAACATGTACGGTGATATAATGAAGCAGAGCATGATCCTCTCCCTTTGAAGACTGAACCACAAGGCATTATTCCAACATGATAACGACCCCAAACACCTCCAAGAGGATCACTGAATTGCTAAAGAAGCTGAGGGTAAAGATGATGGACTGTCCAAGCATGTCTCCAGACCCAAATCCTATTGGAGTATCTGTGGGGCATCCTCAAACAGGAGGCGGAGGAGCGCAGGGTCTCTAACATCCACCAGCTCTGTGATGCCGTCATGGAGGAGTGGAAAAGGACTCCAGTGAAACCTGTGAAGCTCTAGTGAACTTCATGCCCAAGAGGGTTGAGGCAGTGCTGGAAAATAATGGCAGCCACACAAAATATTTTTGTCCAAATTTGGACATTTTCACTTAGAGGTGTACTCACTTTTGTTGCCAGTGGTTTAGACATTAATGGCTGTGTGTTGAGTTATTTTGAGGGGACAGCAAACTTACACTGTTATACAAGATGCACACTCACTACATTACATCGTGTGTAAGGGCCATTAGTCTTTTGTAAATGGCAGCCCCACAGATGTCCATTGCTGCTACTCATTTAAATAAAAATATAGGACTGAGCTATTGGTATTCCTGCATTGCAGTCACAGTTTTAGTGGCAGGTTATATTTATGCACACACACAGACGAGCCATTAATATGTTAAAATGTCAACAAAACAAAGTCATTTCACTTTTCCTTAAAAAGCATTAAAAATATTTTATTTAAAAAAAGGAGCCTATTTATAAAACGTATTCACCTAAGATTCACATACATCTTTCACCCAAAATTCACACATTTACTAACTGCATTTAATTGAATAAATGTACGAATCCGGGGGGGGGGGGGGTGTAATATATCTCAATACAACAAACCCCTTTTGCTCCTAGCAGCCATGTTGGGCTCTGATGAAGACTCTGACCCAAGTCCCTGATGTAAAGGGGCCTCTGATGTAGGCAGAACTGTAATTGGGGCCACAAAGGACCTCTGCTCTCCAATTTGGGTTCCCCCAGCATTTATGTGGGGGGGGGGGGGGGGGGGGGGGGGAGGGCAAAGCACTTACTCTGTCCAAAAATGCTGTGCTTATGCCTGCTACTACAGCCACACCCCTGGCTATCAGCCATGCTGTTATGGTCTGTGGTAAAAGTGTACTCTGATGGGGACTCTGACGATAGCCCTGATGGAAGGAGTGGCTCTGATGTAAGTGATACTCTGACTTTTTAGTCTCAAGTTTATTTGGAATTTCCTTGCTTTGAGGCTGGGTTCACACCGCTGCGGGGGGAGAACCGGATGTGATTCGCACAGCAAATCACATCCGATCTCCGTAGCACTGCGAGTTCAGCCATACAGATAGTATGGCTGAACTCGCAGCTGTCCCGCAGCAAACTCGCACAGGACCCTTTTTTGGGTCCGCAACGGAATCGGATCGCATGGGGGTTCACACCATGCGATCCGATTCCTGTGCGAGTCGGCAGATCGCACTGCGATATGCCGACGGATCTGGGGGTGTCATTAACATAACATTGACACCCCCAGCCGTCCGCATAGGGCAGTGTGAACTGCCGGCGGGAGGTATGCGATGCGGGAAAACGCCACGGATTCGCGGCGTTCCCGCATCGCAATAGTGTGAACCTAGCCTAACTGTTCTTTCTCTGTTCTTAGGGCCAGTTGATTTCAATGGGCTGCCAAAAACACAAGAGGTCACAAAAAAATAAATAAATAAAAAAAAAAAAAAAAAGGTAGAGCAAGCACTATTTTTGCAAATCATGCCCCACCGGACCACATAGTAGTACTACAGTACAACACAATCTGGGGGGCACAAATGCACAGCATTGGCAAGATGCGCTTGGGGTGCCATTAACAATGAATGGCTTCCAGATGCCTCTTGCAAGGGCAGCATGTTTGCATACAGGAAATGCACACAGAAAATGCCTTTCCTGCACCACGTTCCAGTGTAAATCAGCCCTTAATTATATCATATTATCTCAAAGTGAAATTATTTAAACATACATTTATAAAACATTTGTTTAGCCCACCAAGATTTGTAAAATATACAATGTGGCTCTTGTACTGAAAAGTTTGGAGACCCTTGATTTACGTGAGGTTACCTCATTGTTGAAAATATAAATGCACTAAAAGAAACACAAGCCAACTAATTACATTGGAACAAAGTCAGTAAAACACTCCCTACAACACATCTGCTGTAAATACCATAATATTGCACTTAATCAGCTGTCTGGAAAGCAATCTCAGGACAGCTTGCTCTAGCACAATTACTTGGCCGCTAGATGCGAGTTTAATATAGAGAATCATGAATCAATCTTATGATCAGAGTTTTCCAGTCAGAAAACATAAAAGAAAAGCTGTGACCAATGAAGAAACAGACAAAAAAAAAAAAAAAAAAAAAAAGTATATATATATATATATATATATATATATATATATATATATATATATATATATATATATATATATACACACACACACACACATATTAGTAAATAGATAGGAACAGTATAACATATTTGTTTTACTTTTTTTTTTTTTTTCACATTTCTTCAGTTACTTGCTGAATTCCAGGCCTAGGAAAAATGTCCTACATCCCGAGTGCCTTTAGGAGAGGCTTTCTCAGCTAAGCACACCCTCCCGTCTGCATGCAGGAACCAAGGGCAGATGAATTCCAGGAAGTAAATGCTACATGAATCATTTGCTCTTACTGATGGCCACGGACAGGAATGTTAGCGGAGGTTTTTCAAAGTGATTTCTGAGCAAAATAAAGCATGGAGATTTTGCTTTCAACATTAAAATTTTTGGTTTGTTTTGTTCAGATACAATGTACCGTATATACTCGAGTATAGGCCGACCCGAATATAAGCCGAGGCCCCCAATTTACCCCCAAAAAACTGGAAAACTTATTGACTCGTGTATAAGCCGAGGGTGAGACATGGCTGTCCATCCCTGTGTGTGTGTCCGTCCATCCCTGTGTGTCCATCCATCCCTGTGTGTGTATCCATCCATCCATCCATCCATCCCTGTGTGTGTGTGTGTGTGTGTGTGTGTGTGTGTGTGTGTGTGTGTGTGTGTGTATTCATCCATCCATCCCTGTGTGTGTGTGTGTGTGTGTATCCATCCATCCATCCATCCCTGTGTGTGTGTGTGTGTGTGTATCCATCCATCCATCCATCCCTGTGTGTGTGTGTGTGTGTGTGTGTGTGTGTGTCCGTGCAGCCTTGTGTGTGTGTGTGTGTGTGTGTGTGTGTGTGTGTGTGTCCGTGCAGCCTTGTGTGTGTGTCCAGCCTACCTGTGTCCCAAGCCTCCGTCCCGAGCCGCCGTCGTCCCGAGCCTCCTCCGACCCGTGCCGTGCCTCCTCCGTCCCGTGCCTCCTCCGTCCCGTGCCGTGCCTCCTCCTTCCCGTGCCTCCTCCGTCCCGTGCCGTGCCGATGGATCGCCGCTCTTCTCGGCGGCCATTCTACAATTCAAAATTCCGCCTCCGCCTGTGATAGGCGGAACACTCAATTTCCCAGCAGCCTGTGTTCCGCCTATCACGGACATCCTCTCATACTCGTCCGTAGTATGAGAATGAGCGGATGTCCGTGATAGGTGGAACACTGACTGCTGGGAAATTCAGTGTTCCGCCTATCACAGGCGGAGGCGGAGAAGGAGGCGCGGCTTTTAAATTTTAATGTCCGCCGTCTGTCTGCTCGATACGCTGATCGAGCAGTCAGACAGCGGTGACTCGAGTATAAGCCGAGGGGGCACTTTCAGCCTCAAAAAAGAGGCTGAAAATCTCGGCTTATACTCGAGTATATACGGTAGTTCCACTTTAAGAACCTGATCTGAAGAGTTGGGAATATGACGATTTATTTTGGTCTTAAACAGATCTAACAAAACCTCTTCAATTGTATAAGTGCAAAAATATTCCCAAATTATTCTGACAGAAGTACATTGGACTTGTAATTTCAAGTGAGCTTCGTCTGTGCGTGAGTGTCGACACCCTAGGGCAGGAAGTGTTACCGGCAGGATCATCCAGTGAAATAAGAAACCTAATGCAGCCACCACCTGTCTAAGGTAAGCTACAATATTTACCAATGTTGTTCTTGGTGTTAGAAAACGCTCTAAAGAGGTAGTAAACCTGCAGGGCTAAGTTATAATGTGTTAATATGCATCGCAAACTTACCTTAAAACAAAGCCCTCCAGAAGCGCATTGTCACTGCTGACAGGGCTTCCATCTTCACCTGGTATTTCTTCTGGGTTGGCGAGTTCCGGTACTTTGATTGGATGAGCCACAATGACATTGCTCTCAGCATAGTATGCACCTTCCCCAGTGGCTTCACAAGTAAATATCTCCTAAATGGGGCATGTTTGGAAGAGATTTACTGTATCTAAAAAAGTTATGCCTTACTATAGATAAAAAACATCCATGGGAGTTTACTCCCACTTTAAAAGTTTTTGGGATACGGAAAATACGGTCACAAAAACGAATCATTTTTTCCTTTTACACATTTTCCTTTGCCACTTTGCCTCAGTGCTGAAAAGTCTTGACTTGGCTCTGACTCAAGCGAAAAATGACACACCAGGGAATGAATAGGGCACAGGCACTTTCCTTATCAGACAGGTTGGTCTTGGCTTCAATCAGAGCAAGCTTTAAGATAGATGACAGCTGCTGTTTTGTCTCTAGCCAACTTATAGTACTCTCAGGCATTATTCCATATTAAATCTGAACCCCGGGATGCAAAATAAAGGGTAACACGTAAACAAAACTTTCTAAAACATAAAATGTCACATATCGTGCATGCAGGTATGTAAACTCAGCCTAAAATTTTGAATTAGGGTGGGGCTGGGAATCCAAACTTCATATTGCGATTTTCATTTTTACATCAAGTTTACAATGTCACAGAACGCAAGGATTCTGCAATGGGTGTGTTACTGCTCTCAATCTTAAATCAGGGGTTCTCAGATCACTAGCATTGATTGGTGCACTAAAACAAGGCTTGGGATTCTTACTACAGTCTGTGTTAGAAACATTATTAGAGTTGCCATAAAGGCAACAATTTGATTGTACAATCTCATTTGAATTTACCAAATCCATTTAATAGGAGGACAAACCAACACAACTTAATTTATATCCAATCACACAGGCTTATACTACATAGTTGTTTGTACAATCTCCTTTAGATTTACTAACAGAACGTATAGTGTATTGCCTGCTTTGGTGAGGGAAATTATGGGACATCTGACAGGGGGGTCAAGTCCTTCCCGAACTCTACTAAACACACTTACATTAACATTCTTATTGCTCTATGCTGCCGCTGCAGAGTTCCCCTATCTTTCTATCTGGAGGAAACATGGTCAGGACAGGAAGTGAGGGAAAATCTCAGAGAAAACAGAAAAAAAAAAAAAAAAAAAAAACGCATCAGGGGTTCTAACCTTTCCTCCTGTCTAGAGAGAAAAAAAAAAAAAACACCAAAGAAATATTTTGGCTGCACACATACTTTAACGCGGACCTTCAGTCACTGTTTTTATCTTTCCATCTAATAAACCTCCTGCCCCTGTTTTAACTTTGGATAGTAAAACGTTTATTTTCTGCTAGTAATTACCTTATACAGCCCACTTCCTATTTCTTGTCTGGTCATTAGCCTAGGCTTATGACATTGTGCACAGCTCTCTCTCGGGAGAGAGTTTGCTAGGTGGGGCGGTGAGTCATAAGAGGGCCAATGAGAGCTGCAGAGCTGGAGCTGTGCTTCTGTGTAAATCCAGGAAGTGAACAGGAAGCAGCTTCAGCGGCCCACAGTTAAAATGGATGCAGCCAGACTCAGTGGAAGGAGATTTCTGCAGCATATTTGGCAAGTACAGAATCTCACTATATATATATATATATATATATATATATATATATATATATATATATATATATATATATAGAGGGAAGCTTCAGAATGGCAAAGAGGTTTTTATTACAAATTATGTGAGCAGACCGCAGTTCTTCTTTAAATAAAACAGAATTAAAAGTGGTAGTAAACAATTTTATTTTTATTAAATACAGGTAAGCTTATAATAAAGCTTACCAGAAGGTAAAATGAATATCTTCTAAAGGTGTACTGATTAGGAGATATTCTAGCAAGCAGCAGTCGTTGACATCACCGCCACATGTGCTCTGAGGGAAAGGCATACCTGTGCTGTTCCACCAGAGCTGTGTGCCATCGCCAACACCCCTGCATGGAAGTGACATCATTGGGGAGCAGCCATTTAAGCGGCTGCAGCCCGAAAACATGAATGAAGACAGGATGGACATGAAGCCGTGTCAGCGGTGACAACATGCCACACGGGGGGGACTTTGTTTCTCCAAGAGTTTGCTAGCGCTTGAATGATCTGCCTAAAACCACACTAGAAATGTAATAATTGCACACAAAATACACCAAGTAGTTATATAAAACGAATTAAAGAGCCAGTAAAGGTTTTATGACTCGTTCACAGATGGCGTATAGAACTGACAGCAATGGGATTCCCTGCACAGGGATGCATAAACACCTCTGTATTCCCGAACGGGTAAACACTACCTTTAAGGCCGTACGATTATGTGTGCACCGTGTGAATGAGACCTTACAGTCCGGATGTATACTAAATACTCATTTTTGCAGACATCCTACTGCACTTTTCAAGAACAACAGTTGGTCAGACTACTCAAAGGTCACTGAAGAGGTTAGTATAAAACACAACACAACCCTGCTGTTTGAAGACATTTGCCGTATCAGCCATATGGTACTGCAATTACTCTTCTCAATTCCTGTGGGTGATAGGACACACATTGCACAACAAAGTAAAAGAATCAGACATTCCACACATTCATTGAATCTTCCTGTTTGGGACATTTGCCTATACCTTGTATGGATAAAATTCAGTCAGAGACTAAACTGGGTAGATTTATATAATTTCCCATCTGGAAAGTTAAATGCCCAGCAGACGTGCCTTTTTTATATTATTACAGGGAATTTGCATCAACCCTGACTTCATCTCTAAGCACATCTGGGCAGACTTGAAGCCCAAACGAACCTTTCGTTTTAAATATACAACTTCAATTCCAAAAATAGAATGCAATGCTTTGTAAATCTCATAAACCCAGTTTATTCACAATATAAAATAAAAATAATATCAAAATGTTTAGAGTGAGAAACTGTAACCTTTTTAAAAGAAAAAAAATAATAATTTTGAAATGACAGGAACGAGTCTCAAAAAAGTTGCAGCAGAGCAACAAAAAGCTGCCAAGTAAGTGGTGCTGACAAGAAAGAGCTGGAAGATTTTGCAACTAATTAAGTTAATTAGTAACAGCCAAAACATTGCTTAGTACTTGGTGGCAAAACCCTCATTGGAAATCACAGAGGTCAGACGTTTCCTGTAGTTGGCCACCAGGTTTGCACACATCTCGGGAGGGATTTTGTCCCACTCCTCTTTGAGTCATTAAAGTGGTTCTGCACTCAAAATACAACATTTGCCCATTCTGTTGCCTATAGTTAATATATCTCATAATGCCACCTGTTTTTTTTTTTTGATTCACCTACCTTTTGTAATCTTCAGTACTTTATTTCAAACCCCTGCGGCGATGGGCGGTCTCTTGCGGCGATGGGCGGTCTCTTGCGGGGATCAGCGTAATTTCCTGTTGGAGATCACAGGAGACAGTGCGGCTAATGCACCCGACATCTCGCGAGATTTCGGGTGCTACAGCCGACATCTCGCGAGATTTCGGGTGCTACAGCCAACATCTCGCGTGATTTTGGTAATTACAGCCGAGATCTCGCGAGATCTCGGCTGTAATTACCAAAATCACGCGAGATGTTGGCTGTAGCACCCGAAATCTCGCGAGATGTCGGCTGTAGCACCCGAAATCTCGCGAGATGTCGGGTGCATTAGCCGCACTGTCTCCTGTGATCTCCAACAGGAAATTACGCTGATCCCCGCAAGAGACCGCCCATCGCCGCAAGAGACCGCCCATCGCCGCAGGGGTTTGAAATAAAGTACTGAAGATTACAAAAGGTAGGTGAATCAAAAAAAAAAAACAGGTGGCATTATGAGATATATTAACTATAGGCAACAGAATGGGCAAATGTTGTATTTTGAGTGCAGAACCACTTTAAGGTTGAGGCTGACGTTTGATAACTCAAATCTTCAGCTCCCTCCACATATTTTCTATGAGGTTAAGGTCTGGAGACTGGCTAGGCCACTCCAGGACCTTAAAACAGTTTATTTTTTTTACCACCTTCTCTGCACTGAGAACCAAGAAATCAAACATCGCCGATTGCTTGGTTGCCACAGCTCCCCAAGCAGAGAGCCACTGGCCGTCAATCAGCAGCTCTCTGCAGAGAGCCAAAAGGCTGAGATGGGTATCAATCCAGGCACCTGGCAGATCCAGACTTTGTCATGACGATGCGGTGCCTGGACTGATTCCTGCGACATCAGAGAGCGGACTTCAGCCCGGTCTCTGCTGAAAACAGGTCACAGGAGTGCAAAACAAACTGCCTTGGCCATGTCTTTTGGGTCATCGTCTTGCTGGAATACCCATTCATGAACCATTTTTAATGTCCTGCCTGATGGAAGGTTTTCACTCAAAATTTAACGGTACATGGCCCCGTCCATTGTCCCTTTGATGTGGTGAAGATGTCCTGTCCCCTTAGCAGAAACACACCCCAAAGCATAATGTTTCCACCTCCATGTTTGACGGTGGTCTTGAGGTCCTATGAAGCATTGCTCCTCCTCCAAACATGGCAAGCCTAGTTGATGCAAAAGAGCTCAATTTTGGTCTCATCTGACCACAACACTTTCACCCAGTTCACCTCTAAATCATTCAGACGTTAATTAGAAAACATCACACGGGCCTGTACATGTGCTTTCTTGAGCAGGGTGACCCTACGGGTGCTGCAGGATTTCAGTCCTTCGCGGCATAATGTGTTCCCAATTGTTTTCTTGGCGACTATGGTCCCAGCTGCCTTGAGATCATTGACACGTTTCTCCCGTATAGTCCTGGGCCGATTCCTCACCTTTCTCATGATCATTGAAACTCCATGAGGTGAGATCTTGCCTAGAACCTCAGACTGGGGGGAGACTGACAGTTATTTCGTGTTTTTTCCCCATTTGCGAATAATCGTACCAACTGTTGTCACCCTCTCACCAAGCTGCTTGGCAAAGGTCTTGTAGCCCATTCCAGCCTTGTGTAGGTCTGCAATCTTGTCCCTGACATTCTTAGAAAACTTTTTTCTTGGCCACGGTGGAGAGATTGGAATCTGATTGATTGTTTCTGTGGACAGGTGTCTTTTATACAGGTGACAAGCTGAGATTGGGAAATTTGAATTTTCCTTTAGGAGTGCTCCTAATCTCAGCTTGTTACCTGTATAGAAGACACTTTGGAGCCAGAAATCTTGCTGACTGATAGGGGATCAAATACTTATTTCACTCATTAAAATGCAAATCAATTTATAACTTTTTTGAAATGCATTTTTCTGGATATTTTTGTTGTTATTCTGTCTCTCACTGTTAAAATAAGACTACCATTAAAATTATAGACTGATAATTTCTTTGTCAGTGAGGAAATATACAAAAATCAGCAGGGGATCAAATACTTTTTTCCCTCATGGTAAAATTGAAAAGACTTTAAAAATATCATCATCTACAGTACATCATATCAAATGATTCACAGAATCTGGAGAAACCTCTGAGTGCAAGAAACAAGGCCAAAATGCAATATTGGATGCCTGTGATCATTGGCCCTCAGATGGCACTGCATTAAAAACAGACATGATTCTGTGATTGACATCATTGCATGGGCTTAGGAATACTTCCAAAAATCACTTTCTGTGAATGCTGTTTGTCGTGCCACTCAAAAATGCAAGGTAAAAAGTTCTATCATGCAAACAAGAAACTATATCTGAACATGATCCAGAAACACTGCTGTCTTTTCTGGCCCTAAGCTCATTTAAAATGGTCTGTTGCAAAGTGGAAAACTGTTCTGTGGTCAGAAAAATCTAAAATTTGACATTTTTTAAGAACCATGGGCACCATGTCCCCTGGACTAAAAGGAGAAGGACCTTGTTATCAGCGTTCAGTTCAAGACCTGCATCTCTGATAATATAGGGTGCATTAGTGAATATGCAATGGGTATCTTGCACATCTGGAAAGGCACCATCAGTGCCGACAGATATATCCCAGGTTTTAGAGCAACATATGCTCCCATCTAGACAACATCCTTTTCAAGCATATTTGCAGGTCAAAGTATAAAGCCTCATGTACACGGAACACTAAAATAAAGTTATAAAGACGCCAGAAGCAATGCAGTGAGTTTTTCAATGTTTTTGCAATAGCGTTAATCAGTGTTTTTCCACGTTAGCTTTCTTTTTTTCCTTTTTTTTTTTTAAATGGATCAAAAACATTTTAAAAAACGCTGGTGAGCCACATTTGAGTGCTTATCTGCATTTGACCCACTCTTTTTTTTCCCCAGCCAAAAACAGTTGCTAACAGCCTATGTGTGCATGGACACAGGATAACATGCTGGAGAGTTTGACTGTAGAAAAAAATGCCATAAGCCAAAAACTGCTGTAAAAACGTCAAAAAATGTCCAGTGTGCATGAGGCCTAAGTGTCCGGGTGCTTAACGTGCCTGCCTGCAGCCCAGACCTTTCACCAACAGAAAATATTTGGTGCATCTTGAAAAGAAAAATACAGCAAAGACGACCCAGGAATGTTGAGCAGTTAAGAGTCCTACATCAGGCAAGAATTGGACAACATTCCTCCCCCAAAACTCCAGAAACTGGTCTCCTTAGGTCCCAGATGTTTACAGTGTTTAGAGAAGAGGGAATGCTACACCATGGTAGATACAGGTTAATGAGATTTGCAAAAAAAAAATCTGTTTTTATGTAAATTTTAAACAGTGGCCCAACTTTTTTTTTTTCTTTTAATTGGGGGTTGTACTAAATAAATTCCAGGTGTGTTAAAACAAAGCGTGTTACCATTTTATTTTTAACCACTTCAATACCAGGCAATTACCCCACTCCCTGCCCAAGCCAATTTTCAGCTTTCTGCTTTGTTTAAATGACAATTGCGGGGTTAGGGCCGGTTCACACAGCGAGGCGAGGCGACACGGCTCGCCTCGCTCCCGCAAGTCGCCCCCGTTCTGTACAATGGAACCGTTCTGAGAGGAGCGACTCGAGTCGCTCCGACTCAGGAAAAAAGGTTCCTGTACTACTTCGGGGCGACTTCGGGGGCGACTTGCATTGACTTCTATACAGAAGTCCTCTGCAAGTCGCCGCTGAGCTCCCCGCAGGTCGCGGCGAGGTAAGTCGGAGACGCCTCGCCGCGCCTCGCTGTGTGAACCGGCCCTTACGCTACACTGTACCCAAACAGAATTGTTATCATTTTGTTCCCACAAATAGAGCTTTCTTTTGGTGATATTTGATCACCACTGCGGTTTTTATTTTTTGCTAAACAAATTAAAAAAAAAAAAAGACCAAAAATTTTGAAATAATAAAAAAAAAAGTTTCACTTTTGTTTCCGTTATAAAATTTTGTAAATATGTTTTCTCCTTCACTGATAAGGCAACACCAATGAGCGGGCACTGACAGGCACTCATGGCCACTGAAAGGCTAAAACGATGGGTACTTATGGGTGGCACTGATAAGCATTGATGGCAATCCCTAGTGGCACTGGTAGGCATTGTGAGTGGGCACTGACTGACATTTCCCTGTTGGTCGGGGGGTGGGGCATACCTGGTGGTCCTGGGTGGCATCCGAGGGGGGGCTGCACTGATAAACCCCCTGTCAGGAGAGCCAATCAGCTCTCCTTTACTCGCATCTGTCAGACGTCAGTGAGTGAGGAAAAGCCGATCAACGGTCCTGCAGCAACTGTTATCCTGCAGGACATCATATGATGCCCAGTCAGGCCTTGCAATCAGCAAAGTTCATACATCCCACTAAATGAAAAGCGCTGGCTAAGACAAAGCAGGAAGTGTTTGGACCTCTGCAAAGAGATCAGCGCCTCCCCATATATAGCAGCATGGTGGCAGGATAAAGGCTTTTCCATTCAGTCTATGGCTGTTTGCACAACAAACTATAAGACTTTGCAGACCCTTTTGTTTCGATGCACCTGGAATACATTTAGCAAATTTAAGGCTCATTCACATAATTACTTATCCCTGTGCAGCAGCCAAAGCGGTTTACTTTTTTTGTACTAGCTCTGACATGCCTGCAAACAGCCCATAGAAAGCAAATGGGTATGCATTGGATGTAAGGACTCACTTACAAACAGAACCTGTTCCATTTGCCAGAATCTGCGTACTCATACCTACAAACAATGTTAACCAAACTGGATCAGAAGCCCTATTTGCATGTTAGCACTAGTATGAATGGTTACATGTGAACAGTAACAGAGCCTGGTTACAAAGCTAACCCCACAGCTGTGTGCATGGGACTCATTTCTCAGCCCATCAGAATGACTTAGGCCTCTTTCACACCGACGTCCCGTTCAGGCCCGCCTGTCAGTTTTTTAGGCGGACCTGAACGGGTGCTCCATAGAGGTCTATGGAGCGTCGGATGTCAGCGGTGACATGTCCGCTGACATCCGACCCGCTCCGATCCGAAAAAGTGTAACGGAGGAAAAAGCTATTTTTCCATCCGTCTGCGGATCGGATCGGGTGACGACGGGCACTGCGGTCCGTCGTCATCCGATCTCCCATAGGGGAGAGCGGCGCTGTGACAGATCCGTCCCTGCGCAGTGTGCAGAGACAGACCTGTCATCTCCCTGCTCAGCGGGGATCGGCGGAGTGATCCCCGCTGAGCAAAGGGACATCCACGGGGCGGATCAGAACTGATCCGCCCCGTGTGAAAGGACCCTAAAGCGTTTGTTCCCCCAACATTTCATAGTCCTGATATGTGCCTGCTGTATCATGTACCAGTATGAGAAAGTATCCTGTTCTTTTCGTATTGCTTTCTTTATGTGAAACCCCTGGGGTTCCTGCCAGTCCCTCTACTTTCCTATTACAGTGGGAGTAAACGCCCATGCGTGAATTTTACCTATAGGGAACCCTATAATAAGGCTTAACTATATGTACTGTAAATATCTCCTAAACATGCGCCAGTTAGGAGATATTTACTTTAGATGCAGCCAGTGACGTCACCGTTGCATGCACTCTGAAGGAACAGCCACCCAGGACCTCAGAGTCATGTGCTGTGAACGACAGCGCCAACATGCTCTCACTCACAAGGTATGCGTTGCATACTAGCACATTAAGACATCGCCTTTCAGGTTTAAAAAAAAAAAAAAAAAAAAAACAGTTTACTACAGCTTTAAAAGCCGACCACACTAAGCAGAAGAGTACATTGTGGTCAGTTCTCTAGCTGTGCTGAGAAGTCTACCCGCTCTCCTCTAATGATCAGACTTGTCCTGACACGCCCCTCCTGCACAGCCATTTGCTGGAAAGCTCAGTGTGCTGCTGCTTCTCCTCCCCCAGCTCTTGTGCAGCTGAGAACAGAGAGAATGCTATCACTTGCGAAAAAAAAAAAGGGAATTAGAATATATTTTTTTAAATGTATACACAAATATGTTTTGCCTTTCATTTCTATTTTTTACAAGGTGATTGTTTACAAGCACAATTGCCAGAATAGCACATCTTATCTGATAATGCCTCCAATGATCTGCGTAACGTCACTCCAGAAGATATGTTGATCAGCTAGCGTGACGTCAACACTGCGCATGCGCAGATCATCAAGGCATTATCTCTTGATAAGAAAAAAGTGTGGAGGGAGAATTGAATTGTCAGATTCGTGTAAGACTTGACACCGTCCTGCAACACACCAAAAATCAATAGCCTTCTGCCTGTGATTCCGCCTATGATGTCACTCAAGTCTCATGCATGTGCAGAGAAAGAGGCAGAATCTGACAATTTGATTCTCCCTCTGCGCTTTGCAGATGCCTCAGACGATCTGCGCATGTGCAGTTTTGACCTCACGCCAGCTGATCAACATATCAGCTAGAGTGCCGTTACGTCCTGCCCAAATCAGAGGCATTATCCGAATATCTGATGAGATTCACTATTTGACAGAACCCCGGTTCACACTGGTGTGCCGCATCAAAAAACAAAATCGCACCCCATTCATGAGTACCGCTGGGGGTGGGCGCATGTTATGTTAACAGCACCCTGAAATCAGTTTTGCAAAACGCAGTGCGATTTGCAAAGTCAGATCACTTGGATGCATACAACTATGCGATACGATTCTGGTGCAGCCAAAAAAAAAACGCAGGATCCTTCACGATTTTGGTACATACAGAATAATGGCTCAAATCACACGGCTGAAGAATTGCATGTGATTTGAACAGGAATCGCACCGCGCCAGGAAACATAAAACACTGGGACTGCAGATAAAAACGCACCAGTGTGAACCCAGCCTAATAATGGTCATGTGATTGGGCAATGCTTCTAGAGACCCTGGTAAAGGGGCGCCAGGGCTGGGCAGGAAGGGGCTTAGTATTCCCCTGGTGACTACACCTTTGTGTGTCTGCACAGACAGTAAAGTACTGCAGCCCAGAAGTTTATAAATAAGAGAAGAAGAGGGTGAATGGCATGCACAGATGGAATAGAAGGCTGCATTGATGAGTTATAGGCCAGATGGAAGGGCTGTATTGGCAGGACTATGAGGAGAAGGGCAGTTCCCACACACACAGGGCTATGTGACAGATGTCCCAGCTCCCAGCTCGGGAACGAGGACACATTCCATGGCATGGCCCCTCATCAATCACCCCATTCACAGTCCTTACTGGGTGTACACACGTGACTCACACCGAGTCCCCCTCCACCCCCCGGGAAGCCAGCACCCACTCACTCATACAGTACACAGCGCAAAGTACAACTCGGAGCACACCGCCGCCCCAGCCCCACCGTGTGATCGGAGCAGGCCGCCCACTCTTACCTGTTCGTCATTCCCACGACTCCCAACATTGGGACTGCTCGGGGGGACTCCGAGGTGCAGAGAATCTCCTCAGCGGGACTCCAGAGACAGAAATCCTGGGAGAGCGGGATGGGCTGAACCCCGGGAGCGCGCAAAACCCCTCCCACTCCACACTGTCCCACGCCCGCCACTGACTCATCTCCGCCCACCAGAGGCTGCCAATCATCGGCGGAGGAGGGGTTGCCATAGTGACAGGAGGAGGAAGGATGTAGAGTACGCCCCAGGTTGCTCTAAGCCAGTCCCTTACATCCGGGAATCCGGAGATCCACGCCCACTAGGCTGTCACTCGGCTTTTTTCCCTGTTTTCAGGAGTGATGTCATTACTAGCATTTCCGTGCTGTGAGCTCATGTGTAACCCGCTATATGCCGGGGCCCCTAGGAGGAGAGCAGCTAGAGGGAAGGAAAGAGGTTACACAACTCCCAGCTGTCCCTAATTCCGAGGGACTGTCCCTGATTTGGAAGCCCCTCTTCTCTAATTTGTTCCTCATTTTGGGCTGATCTATATAGTTATATAAAACTTTCAAAAAGTATTTTCCAGTGCTAAAACTTTCATTTAAAAATCACACCTCCCAACTTTCTGAGATGGGAAGAGCGACACCTAATATCAAAAGTATGTAGGCATAAGACACGCCCCCTGTCACACCCCTAGGCTACTTTCACACTGTAGCTGTGGCTGCTTTAGCGCTAAAGCGCCGTTAGTTTTAGCGGTGCTTTAGCACTGTTTAAGCTGCGCTTTTCACAGGCGCTTATAACCCACGCTAGCGGGCTAAGAAGGGGTTACAAGCGCCCATGTTTTAGTTTTAGCAGCGCTTTTCACAGGCGCTTATAACCCCCGCTAGCGGGCTAAGAAGTGGTTACAAGCGCCCATGTTTCAGTTTTAGCTGTGCTTTTCGGACGCTTTTCACGGGCACTTGTAACCCACGCTAGCGGCCAAAGAAGGGGTTACAAGCGCTCGTGTTTTCGTTTTAGTGGTGCTTTAGCATTGTTTAAGTGGCGCTTTTCGGACGCTTTTTATGGGTGCTTACCCCCCTCCGCCCTGCCCTTAGCCCCACCTATGCGGGACTCCACTGTGGGGGGGAGGGGGGGGGTTGAGAGGTACCAGTCCAGTGCTGATCCTCAGCCATGGTGGGCCGAGTTCTCCACATCCTGCGCTGGCAATGCCTGCTGAATGGCTTCTGCTGCTATCTCCTTCACTGACATAAAGAACACTGACACCGCACTGAGATAGAAAGCACTGATACCAGCACTGAGATAGAGAGCACTGACACCAGCACCGAGATAGAGAGCACTGACACCAGCACCAAGATAGAGAACACTGACACCAGCACCGAGATAGAGAACACTGACACCAGCACCGAGATAGAGAACACTGACAACCAGCACTGACATAGAGAGCACTGACACCAGCACCGAGATAGAGAACACTGACACCAGCACAGAGATAGAGAACACCGACACTAGCACCGAGATAGAGAACACTGACACCAGCACTGACATAGAGAACACTGACACCCACACCGAGATAGAGAGCACTGACACCAGCACCGAGATAGAGAGCACTGACACCAGCACCGAGATAGAGAGCACTAACACCAGCATCGAGATAGAGAACACTGACACCAGCACCGACATAGAGAACACTGACTCCAGCATCGAGATAGAGAACGCTGATACCAGCACCGAGATAGAGAACAATGACAACCAGCACCGACATAGAGAGCACTGACACCAGCACCGAGATAGAGAACACTGACACCAGCACCCAGATAGAGAACACTGACACCAGCACTGAGATAGAGAGTACTGACACCAGTACCGAGATAGAGAACACTGACACCGGCACTGACATAGAGAGCACTGACACCAGCACCGACATAGAGAACACTGACACCAGCACCAAGATAGAGAGTACTGACACCAGCACTTTAATGCCTGCTTAATGCCTTCCACTGCTATCTCCTTCACTGACACCAGCACTGACATAGAGAACACTGACACCCACACCGAGATAGAGAGCACTGTGTCAGGAAATGTTCCATCCGCTGATAATATCTGTCTCTTGGCGTGCAGTACTGAGGTCCACCAGGTGTCTCCTGTCAGTTTTGAGCTGTCAGGAGAGCTTTTCCCTGCTGATGCTATATCATCTTTGGGCCGCAGTACTGGCGTCCACCAGCGGATGGATCCTGGCAATATGGAGCAGGCAGCACCTCCTGCAATCAGGTGTCACTTGAGGCCAATCACAGGCCTATAAATAGCTGGCAAGCAGTCATATGTTTGCCTCGGTATTGTTCCTTGTGCCCTGACCTGCTGCTTGCGATCCTGTTCCTGTTCCTGTTCCTGTTCCTGTTCCTGTTCCTGTTCCTGTTCCTGTTCCTGTTCCCTGAACCTGTGACCCGTGGCTCTGATCCTGTTTCCCTGTCCTGGTCCCAACCCTGTCCCACCTGTTACCATCATCCCTGTCCTGCAGTCTGATCCATCCATCCTCTCCCTGTCCTGTGTTCCTTACCCCATTTGCTGATCTCCCCGTGTATGACCTTGGCCTGGCTTGTGACTCTGATTCTGGACTGCCCTTGTTATTTGCTGATCCTCTGTGTATGACCCTGGCCTGCCTATCGTTTACGGTACTTGCATTTCCCATTTATTGTACATATCTGTCTGTTGTTGTTTGGGGGTCTTTGTTGGTTGGTTTATTGCACTGTGTGGTTGTATTCATATTATTCACTTTCTTTAATAAATCATATTTCACTTATACACGTTTGGGTTTCCTCTGTTGCAGTCCACACAGTTCTGGTCTTATCTGGTACGTGACAGAATACCGGAGGCCATCCCTGACCAGAAGTGGCTACACAGAGGAACCATCTTGGTTCAGGTTGCTTACTGAAATGAATTTAGAGGTAATCCGTTATTATGCTTTGTTGGCGTCTGAGAGTGGTGACTATCTCCGCCAGACACTGAAAGGGTGGACCAGTGATCAGCTGTTGGAAACCATTCGTTTAGCTCACTCCTGGGTTGATCAGGGCTGTATGTTGTTTGGGGATGTTCAGCCGTTAATTCAAATCTGCACAGAGCTGGCCCTGCCCTGCATCCCAGAGGGCCAGGATGATTTTTCTCCCCCCTTCAGTATTAATCAAGTCGCATCACTGGTATGGCTTCTGGAAGATGATTCCCCTTACTTTTTTGAGCATTACACAGCCTGTTCCCAACAGATGATAATAGAATGTGTTGATTCCGTACAATCCCTTGTTAGACAGGCAGTCTGTAACCCGCAGTTTTTACAACCACTACTTTTAGCATGGTCTGGTATTTTGCAATCAGCCACAGCCAGCCCACAACTAACCCTCTCTGCTACCAAACACCTGCCTGCCCAAGAGTCTCTTCCTCCATCACCTATGGCAACCTCAGTTTCAGCCCAATATACTCTACTTCCCACCAAATATCAATACCCTGTTTCTTCCTGCTGCACATATCCTGCCTTTAATCCAACGGCCTCTTTACTACGGCCCACTATCCCTCAAGAACTTCCCCCAGCCACTGTTACCTCTTCCCTGCCATATTCCAACCCTTCTCTCCAGTCTGCTTCATCCCCTACCTATAGATCTGCAGCTACCTACAGGCCTTCAGTAGCTAAATCTAAAAAGAGACGGAAGTTCTTTCCTACCCATTTGATCCTGCCAGTAACGCAACCTGCCTCCGCACCAACCAACCTGCTCCAGTCTGCCTGCATGCCAGCCGAACCTGATCACCCTCCTGATTCTGCCAATCATCTGCCTGCTATCCAGCCTGATGTCCCGGCCTTCCAGCCTGATGCCTTCCAGCCTGACGCCTTCCAGCCTGATGCCTTGCAGTCTGATGTCCCGGCCTTCCAGTCTGATGCCTTGCAGTCTGATGTCCCGGCCTTCCAGTCTGATGCCTTGCAGTCTGATGTCCCGGCCTTCCAGCCTGACGACTTCCAGTCTGATGTCCCGGCCTTCCAGCCTGACGACTTCCAGTCTGATGTCCCGGCCTTCCAGCCTGACGACTTCCAGCCTGATGTCCCGGCCTTCCAGCCTGACGACTTCCAGCCTGATGTCCCGGCCTTCCAGCCTGACGACTTCCAGCCTGATGTCCCGGCCTTCCAGCCTGACGACTTCCAGCCTGATGTCCCGGCCTTCCAGCCTGACGACTTCCAGCCTGATGTCCCGGCCTTCCAGCCTGACGACTTCCAGCCTGATGTCCCGGCCTTCCAGCCTGACGACTTCCAGCCTGATGTCCCGGCCTTCCAGCCTGACGACTTCCAGCCTGATGTCCCGGCCTTCCAGCCTGACGACTTCCAGCCTGATGTCCCGGCCTTCCAGCCTGACGACTTCCAGCCTGATGTCCCGGCCTTCCAGCCTGACGACTTCCAGCCTGATGTCCCGGCCTTCCAGCCTGATGCCTTCCAGCCTGACGCCTTCCAGCCTGACGCCTTCCAGCCTGATGCCTTGCAGTCTGATGTCCCGGCCTTCCAGTCTGATGTCTTGCAGTCTGATGTCCCGGCCTTCCAGTCTGATGTCTTGCAGTCTGATGTCCCGGCCTTCCAGTCCGATGCCTTCCAGTCTGATGTCCCGGCCTTCCAGTCTGATGCCTTCCAGTCTGATGTCCCGGCCTTCCAGCCTGACGCCTTCCAGCCTGATGCCTTGCAGTCTGATGTCCCGGCCTTCCAGCCTGATGCCTTGCAGTCTGATGTCCCGGCCTTCCAGTCTGATGCCTTGCAGTCTGATGTCCCGGCCTTCCAGTCCGATGCCTTGCAGTCTGATGTCCCGGCCTTCCAGTCCGATGCCTTGCCAGTCTGATGCCCCGGCCTGCCAGTCTGATGCCCCGGCCTGCCAGTCTGATGCCCCGGCCTGCCAGTCTGATGTCCCGGCCTGCCAGTCTGATGCCTTCCAGTCTGATGTCCCGGCCTGCCAGTCTGATGCCTTCCAGTCTGATGTCCCGGCCTGCCAGTCTGATGCCTTCCAGTCTGATGTCCCGGCCTGCCAGTCTGATGCCTTCCAGTCTGATGTCCCGGCCTGCCAGTCTGATGCCTTCCAGTCTGATGTCCCGGCCTGCCAGTCTGATGCCTTCCAGTCTGATGTCCCGGCCTGCCAGTCTGATGCCTTCCAGTCTGATGTCCCGGCCTGCCAGTCTGATGCCTTCCAGTCTGATGTCCCGGCCTGCCAGTCTGATGCCTTCCAGTCTGATGTCCCGGCCTGCCAGTCCGATGCCTTCCAGTCTGATGTCCCGGCCTGCCAGTCCGATGCCTTCCAGCCTGATGTCCCGGCCTGCCAGTCCGATGCCTTCCAGCCTGATGTCCCGGCCTGCCAGTCCGATGCCTTCCAGCCTGATGTCCCGGCCTGCCAGTCCGATGCCTTCCAGCCTGATGTCCCGGCCTGCCAGTCCGATGCCTTCCAGCCTGATGTCCCGGCCTGCCAGTCCGATGCCTTCCAGCCTGATGTCCCGGCCTGCCAGTCCGATGCCTTCCAGCCTGATGTCCCGGCCTGCCAGTCCGATGCCTTCCAGCCTGATGTCCCGGCCTGCCAGTCCGATGCCTTCCAGCCTGATGTCCCGGCCTGCCAGTCCGATGCCTTCCAGCCTGATGTCCCGGCCTGCCAGTCCGATGCCTTCCAGCCTGATGTCCCGGCCTGCCAGTCCGATGCCTTCCAGCCTGATGTCCCGGCCTGCCAGTCCGATGCCTTCCAGCCTGATGTCCCGGCCTGCCAGTCCGATGCCTTCCAGCCTGATGTCCCGGCCTGCCAGTCCGATGCCTTCCAGCCTGATGTCCCGGCCTGCCAGTCCGATGCCTTCCAGCCTGATGTCCCGGCCTGCCAGTCCGATGCCTTCCAGCCTGATGTCCCGGCCTGCCAGTCCGATGCCTTCCAGTCTGATGTCCCGGCCTGCCAGTCCGATGCCTTCCAGTCTGATGTCCCGGACTGCCAGTCCGATGCCTTCCAGTCTGATGTCCCGGCCTGCCAGTCCGATGCCTTCCAGCCTGCCGTCCCGGTGCCTGCCCTGCAGCCTCCCGGTCTGATGTGCCTGCCTCCCGGCCTGAGGTGTTCCTGCCCGCTGTCCAGCCTGAAGTGCCGGTGCCCGCTGTCCAGCCTGAAGTGCCGGTGCCCACTGTCCAGCCTGCGGTGCCCATTGCACCAGCTTGGAGTGCCTGTGCCCTCTGCCCAGCTTGATGTACCCGCTGCCTCGCTTGATGTGCCTGCTGCTAAACCTGTTATGACTCTGCCTGTTGCCCAGCTTGATGCCATGGACTTGTCCCAGCAGCAGCTAGTTGGAGCGTCCGGAGGCCGCTCCTTTGAGGGGGGGTACTGTCAGGAAATGTTCCATCCGCTGATAATATCTGTCTCTTGGCGTGCAGTACTGAGGTCCACCAGCAGGTGTCTCCTGTCAGTTTTGAGCTGTCAGGAGAGCTTTTCCCTGCTGATGCTATATCATCTTTGGGCCGCAGTACTGGCGTCCACCAGCGGATGGATCCTGGCAGTATGGAGCAGGCAGCACCTCCTGCAATCAGGTGTCACTTGAGGCCAATCACAGGCCTATAAATAGCTGGCAAGCAGTCATATGTTTGCCTCGGTATTGTTCCTTGTGCCCTGACCTGCTGCTTGCTGCTGTACCCTGTACCCTGTACCCTGTACCCTGTACCCTGTACTGTACCTGTACCCTGTACCTGTGACCCGTGGCTCTGATCCTGTTTCCCTGTCCTGGTCCCAACCCTGTCCCACCTGTTACCATCATCCCTGTCCTGCAGTCTGATCCATCCATCCTCTCCCTGTCCTGTGTTCCTTACCCCATTTGCTGATCTCCCCGTGTATGACCTTGGCCTGGCTTGTGACTCTGATTCTGGACTGCCCTTGTTATTTACTGATCCTCTGTGTATGACCCTGGCCTGCCTATCGTTTACGGTACTTGCATTTCCCATTTATTGTACATATCTGTCTGTTGTTGTTTGGGGGTCTTTGTTGGTTGGTTTATTGCACTGTGTGGTTGTATTCATATTATTCACTTTCTTTAATAAATCATATTTCACTTATACACGTTTGGGTTTCCTCTGTTGCAGTCCACACAGTTCTGGTCTTATCTGGTACGTGACACACTGACACCAGCACCGAGATAGAGAGCACTGACACCAGCACTGAGATAGAGAGCACTGACACCAGCACTGAGATAGAGAGCACTGACACCAGCACTGAGATAGAGAGCACTGACACCAGCACTGAGATAGAGAGCACTGACACCAGCACCGAGATAGAGAGCACTTACACCAGCACTCTAATGCTCTTAATATATGTAATTCATACAGTTAATTTTTTTGTCGCTTGAATTATTTTTCCCATTATGGGCTTGAGTGGGGCCTCATGTCTAGGTTTTGCCTATGGCCTCACAAAACCTAGAGGGCTGGTAAGGAAGGGGTTTAACCACTTAAGCCCCAGACCATTTGGCTGGCCAAAGACCAGAGCACTTTTTGCGATTCGGCACTGCGTCGCTTTAACTGACCATTGCATGGTCGTGCGACGTGGCTCTCAAACAAAATTAACATCTTTTTTTCCCCACAAATAGAGCTTTCTTTTGGTGGTATTTTTATCATCTCTGCAGTTTTTATTGTTTGCTCTATAAACAAGTCAAGAGCGACAATTTGGGGAAAAACACAATATTTTTAAATTTTTGCTATAATAAATATCCCCCCAAAAAATATAAAAAAAACATATTTTTCCTCAGTTTAGGCCGATATGTATTCTTCTACATATTTTTGATTTAAAAAAAAAATCGCAATAAGCGATTATTGATTGGTTTGCACAAAAGTTATAGCGTCTAAAAAATAGGGGATAGTTTTATGGCATTTTTATTTATATATATATTTTTTTTACTAGTAATGGCGGCGATCAGCGATTTTTATCGTGATTGGGACATTATGGCAGACAGATTGGACACTTCTGGCGCTATTTTGGGACCATTCACATTTATACAGCGATCAGTGCGTTTAAAAATGCATTGATTACTGTGTAAATGTGGCTGGCAGTGAAGGGGTTAACTGGGAGGGGGCACTGAAGGGATTAGGTATGTCCGAGGGATGTGTTCTAACTGTAGGCGGGGGTGGGCTACGTGTGTCACGACATTGATCACCGCTCCCGATCACAGGGAGCTGCGATCAGTGTCCTGTCACTAGGAAGAATGGGGAAATGCTTGTTTACATCAGCATTTCCCTGTTCTTCCTCTCTGTGAGACCATCATACTCATGGAGCTCGCAGCGGCGCGCGTGCGCTCACAATGCCGCGTCTTAAAGGGCAACGTACAAGTACGTTAATGTGCTGTCCATGCCATTCTGCCGACGTATGTCGGCGTGAGCTGGTCGGCAAGTGGTTAACTCTAAATAACCTCAAAAACATTGACATGTAATGTTTATAATGAAAAAGTATCCAAAGAGAACCCGCAGTTGGATTGGAGGAATACCCAAGCAATCTCAAAAACGGCAGAAGGGAAGCCTCCACTTAGCCCGAAATGTCTGCCATCTCCCTATCTGTCAATGTGGGCAGTCCGGACCACAGCAAAGTTCCTTCTGACATTTTTGGGATTGCTTGGTTATTCCTCCATTCTAACTGCAGGTTCACTTTGGCTATTTTTTCATTATAAACACTACGTCAGGTTTTAGGAGGTTATTTAGAGTTAAACCCCTTCCCTACCCGCTCTGTAGTCTTTGTATTTTTTGGCCTCACCCGGAAGCACATTTGTGAGGTAAGGTACTGATATGGATTAAAAAGCCTGGCTTGTAAGGGCTGGCTTACTGTAATTTATCCAAAAGGTGTTCCATCACTTTGAAGTCAGGACTCTGTGCAGGCCAATCAAGTTCCTCCACCCCAAACTCGCTCATACATGTCTTTATGGACCTTGATTTGTGCACTGGTGCGCAGTTATGTTGGAACATGAAGGGGCCATCCTCCAACTGTTCCTACAAATTTGGGAGCATAAAATTGATCAAAATGTCTTGGTATTCTCAGGCCTTAAGTGTTCCCTTCACTGGAACTAGGGGGCCAAGCCCAACCCCTGAAGAACAACCCCACACTATAATCCCCCCTCCACCAAATGATTTGGACCAGTGCACAAAGCAAGGCCCATAAAGACATGGATGAGTGAGTTTGGGGTGGAGGAACTTGACTGGCCTGCACAGAGTCCTGACTTCAACCCAATAGAACACATTTGGGATGAATGGAAAAAACATTCCCATAGGCACATTCCTAAACCTTGTGGACAGCCTTCCCAGAAGAGCTGAAGCTGTTATAGGTTAAAGGTTGGGCCATTAAAGTTCATGTGCGTGTAAAGGCAGGCGTCCCAATACTTTTGGTAATATAGTGTATGTTAACCACTTACCCCTGGGGAAGAAAACAAAAATGAATACACTATGAAGCGGGTTAGGTATTTTTGCCTTCATGACGCAATTGTTGACAGATTTGTGTAGTTTTCTTGTGTAAACATGTTGAGCATGTCACATAACCACATTGGTGCACTTTTTAAATCATAATACCTTTTTATTATCTAAAAATAAAGTTTATATAGGTGTATACTTCTATGCCCTTTAAAGTCCCACTCAGAGGGTTCAGTTTGGTATATGTGAAACTTTATACCAAAAGGATAAGAAAAAACTTTGCTGTAACTTCTTAAGACCCCTTTCACACCACACCGCACCTTGCGTTGGCGGTAAAACGCCGCTATTTTTAGCGGCGTTTTACCGCCGGATTTGCGGCGCATTTCGGCCGCTAGCGGGGCGCTTTTACCCCCGCTAGCGGCCGCGAAAGGGTTAAAACCGCCGGCAATAGGCCGCAATAGTGGCGTTTTGCCGGCAGCATTACAGCGCTGCCCCATTGATTTCAATGGGCAGCAGCGGTGGAGGAGCGGTAAACACACCGCTCCTTCACCGCTCCAAAGAAGCTGCTGGCAGGACTTTTTTCTGACGTCCTGCCAGTGCACCGCTGTAGTGTGAAAGCCCTCGGGGCTTTCACACTACACACAATGGTGCAGCTTCATTAGGGCGTTTTGCAGGCGCTATTTCTAACGCTATAGCGCCTGCAAAACGCCCTGGTGTGAAAGGGGTCTAAGTGTTAGCGGGAGTCTAATAAAGAAAATGAATGCAGCCACCACAACTAATGATTGGTAAGTTGCAAAATATAACTTTTTTGGTTTTAATACAGCTTTAAGGATGTCAGTAAGTAACACAATGCTCTCCCACTTGTCAGCATAGTTTGTGATATGAATGTTTGAACTATTCCTATTACCAATATTTGGATAAGTCCATCACATTGCTGGCAAGTAAAGTAGTTACTTTTGCAATAAGAAGCCTCTGTATGATATTCTATTGAGTGATGTATTAAGTACAATCAATGCCCACGGTGAAAAGTTATGTGATTTACTGGTGCAAACCTGGTTGGTTTCTGGAAAGGGTGGTGACAGAGGAAACACAGCCCCCCCCTCCCCTGGTGGTGAGAGAAAACTCCTTCATGTATCATGCATCAGGTGGCCCGGGCCCCCGTCTCACATGGGTCCTGGGTAGTCGGTTGGACTTCTTGAGCTTCTATCTGGACCATGGTAAAAGTACTCCGGACGTGAAGGGATTAAAATGTACTGTGACCAGGGGGGTTGTAATAAGGAGGTCTAGGACCTACATCCATGCATATAAAGTGAATGGGTTTGGGTGGAGAACACGCTTGATGACCCTGTATATAGGTGTGGCCTAGCTGCGTGTGTGTCAGCCTCGTCAAAAGTTTGGGTACCCTGCCCTACTGTCAGGGCTGGCTTAGCCCTTCCTTCTCTGGGCTGGCTGCTCAGCTGTCGGCTAATTGCCAGCTCTCATCTCTCTTACCCAGCTGTTCCTGATCCTGCTCGTCTGACCTGCCTACTTAATACTATCCAGCTCACTTCATCTCTGCCTTCGCCTTGGTCACATCACAAGAAACCATCTCCTGCGTACCTGTTTAAAGACTGGCTTGCTGACATCCCTTCTGGCTCCTTATCCTGTTTGCTGTTCCTCCACTTGGATGCCTGACTTCTGGCCTGGCTGATTACCCGATCTGGTTATTGAACTCTGGCCTGGCTGACTACTCGATACGATTACTCTACTCTGGCTATACTTTGACTACTCTTACTCTATTTACCTTTTTATTTAATAAACAAGTGTGATTTAATTGTACTTCTGTCTCGGTCTGATTCATGGTTTCTGACACCTACGCACTGTCGGTGGCGGACACATGGTTCATACTTTTGGCCACCAGGACTAGGACAAGGTGTGGGCAGGAATGGCAGCTGCCCTGGTGCAATGGTTTACTGTAGGGATGGGTACAGGAGTAGTGATAGAGGCATTGATTGTCACAAGTGACTGACTGCTGGGGGTAGGATGCCTTAAGCTTACACATTATAAATGGGGGGGGGGGGGGCTTAGTTTGGCATCTTTGCCCTGGGCACTGGATAACTTTCTCGCAGCACGACCGCCCACATGTACTGCTGCTTTGGCTGTCCATTCTTTCTTCCATGCCATGAGTATCACAGGAGAATTGTACAAAAGAGAGGAGGAAAAGGACTGGAAAGCCCAGAATCTAGGTCAGGCCAGATTCTGCTGTTGGTGGAGAGACTGCGAAATAGAGGGATCCAGTGAGCTGCGGAAGAGACTTCTGCACCCAGAATGGCTGTAGATTCACTCTAGCTGCAACAGTGATGAGAGCCGCTACCATCACACTTAAGAGACTGCAAGAGGCAACCTAAATGTGCATCCAGTGCTTCAGATACCCCCAAGAGGGAGGATCTCTATGACCTTCTGAGTGGCTAAAGGCTGCTGGCCACCATTTTTGCTGCACTTCTACTTAAAGAGACAATTTCACCCCTTTTAGAAGCCAGGGATTTGTTTGAAGATTTTTTCCCTTTGAATTACAAAAACCCTGTTTAAGAACACCCCCATGCAGTTTTGGGCTCAACCAGGTATACCATTGGCCAGTGTTAATAAGGAAGGACTGTGACTTTTAGACCACAAATATACTGTATATAACACATACATATACAGTATATATACTGTATGTAGAGCTCCACCAAATATCAAGGCCTACGAGGTGTGGACTTTGCCCCTTTGAGACAGATTTTGGTTACCCTGTGAGATTACATTTGATAATATCTTTCTTGTGAATTATCATTGCAACTGCTATTTGCTGTTATTGTCACTGTTGTTTACTCTGCCAGGCGTGCCGCCCAAATACATTTTTTTTATTTCTCCAGTCTTGGTGTGTGAAAGGGTATGGTATTGCCTGGAAGGACCTTATCACTAAGAGACAGAGAACCCAACCATACAGCAGATCCTTTGGGATTGCACTACAATGGAAAAACATAACACTCCCACCACCATGTTTGACTGTAGGCAAGACACAGTTGTCTTTGTACTCTTCACTTGGTTGCCGACACACACGCTTGACACCATCTGAACCAAATAAGTTTATCTTGGTCCCATCAGGCCACAGGACATGGTTCCAGTAATCCATGTACTTAGTCTGCTTGTCTTCAGCAAACTGTGGTCTTTCTTGTGCATAATCTTTAGAAGAGTCTTCCTTCTGGGACAGACAACAGCCATGCAGACCAAATTAATGCAGTGTGCAGCGTATGGTGTGAGCACTGACAAGCTGACCCCCCCCCCCCCCCCTTCAACCTCTGCAGCAATGCTGGCAGCACTCATCTATTTCCCAAAGACAACCTCTAGATATGATGCTGAGCACGTGCACTCAACTTCATTGGTCGACCATGGCGAGGCCTGTTCTGAGTGGAATCTCTCCTGTCAAACCACTGTATGGTCTTGGCCACTGTCGTGCAGCTCAGTTTCAGGGTATTGGCAATCTTCTTATAGCCCAGGCTATCTTTATGTAGAGCAACAATTCTTTTTTTCAGATCCTCAGAGTTCTCTGCTATGAGGTGCCATGTTGAACTTCCAGTGACCAGTATGAGAGAGTGAGAGCGATAACACCAAATTTAACACACCCGAGACTTTGTAACGCTAACGAGTCACATGACATTGAGGAGGGGAAATGGCTAATTGGGCCCAATTTTCACTTAGGAGTGTACTCACTTTTGTTGCCAGCGGTTTAGATATTAATGGCTATGTGTTGAGTTATTTTGAGGGGACAGAAAATGTACAGTTATATAAGCTGTACACTCACTACTTTACATTCTAGCAAAGTGTAATTTCTTCAGTGTTGTCACATTATAAGATATAATAGAATATTTACAAAAATAGGAGGGGTGTACTCACTTTTGTGAGATACTGTATATGGCAGAACCAGATCCTTGGGGGAACTGAAGGCCAGATGCTAGTCCAGACCAGACTGATGACAGGAAAAAATACGAACAAGAATATTCCCTGGGACTCAGTGGTTTGTCCTAGCATCGGGCAAAATAAGCCTGTTGTGTGCTACATCAGATTTTTCAGGAGATAGCCTTTCTCACTCTGATTAGGGTGGGGATAACAGAGCATATACCCTTATCTTTTAGCACCTGGGTTTCAACAGTCATGCTCTTAAAGCCAGAAACTGAGAAGTAGGGTGGAATAGTGGGCATTGCACCTGTAAGTCTGGTCTGTTTGAGAGAGGCCAATGTATGACAGAATTCAGAGAATGTCTGTGTGCCACATCCTTCTGGGCCAATTTGGTGCAATTAGGACCCTTTCTACCTCTTGTGAACCAGTTTTGGGGGCGTATTTTTGGAGGAAAGGCACAGCTAAATCTGAAATCCAAGGAATCCTGGCCATGCAACGGTTCTGCTTGTTGTTGAACCCGGAGGCTAGGATGTCCACATCTGGTTTTTCCCACCTTTGACTGCGATTCTGGAAGATCTCATGGTGTAGAGGACACTTCCCTGGGTGTAGGTGCTATTGGCAGCTTAGGACACCTGCCTGCCAGTTGTCTGCAAAAGGGATGAAGACAGCAGAGAGAACCAGAATGTGAATTTCCACTCAGGACGACATAAAATGTGTTACTTTTAGGGAAACTTGACTTCTGGTGCCTCATTGATGGTTTACACAGTCCATTGCTGTGGCATTGTCTGATTGCACCCTGACTGGGTAACCCTGCAGAAGAGGGCCCAATGTTAACAGCTCTAATTTTCAGAATGTTGATGGAGATTCTCAACTCCTCCAAGGACCATTTGGTCCTGGACATTTAAGCAGTTAACCCCCCCCCCCCCCACTACTAGATTGTAAGGCTGGCATCTGTTGTCACCACTTTTCAGGTCTTGGGAAAGAATGGCTTTCCCAACTCCAGGTCAGAGAGTTGGCGATCCACAATGCCAGTAAGAGAATTTTACATTTTTAATTCTTTGTGGTTGAGGATACAATTATATTTTGTTTTTTTTAATGTGTGGATTAATTTTTCTTATAAAATTTTATCTATGTTTGATATATACCACTGTTCCTTTTTGGACATTGTCCCTTTGTCTATATGTCAGTAAGAGATTTATCTGGCTGGACAGATGCAAAGGATGATGCACAGAGTTGAGTTAAAGGAACCTAAAACTGGGCCAAGGGGACTGCCTCGAAGGAGGCTACCATTAGATATAGAACCCTCAAAGAGAAGCAAACTGAGGATTGCCATTTGGATTTCTGTCCACGTGTGGGACAACTGTGTCTTGTCCTTATCTTTTAGCACCTGGTTAGCGTTACAAAGTCTCGGGTGTGTTAAATTTGGTGTTATCGCTCTCACTCTCTCATACTGGTCACTGGAAGTTCAACATGGCACCTCATAGCAGAGAACTCTGAGGATCTGAAAAAAAGAACTGTTGCTCTACATAAAGATAGCCTGGGCTATAAGAAGATTGCCAATACCCTGAAACTGAGCTGCACGACAGTGGCCAAGACTATACAGCGGTTTGACAGGAGAGATTCCACTCAGAACAGGCCTCGCCATGGTCGACCAATGAAGTTGAGTGCACGTGCTCAGCATCATATCTAGAGGTTGTCTTTGGGAAATAGATGAGTGCTGCCAGCATTGCTGCAGAGGTTGAAGGGGGGGGGGGGGGTCAGCCTGTCAGTGCTCACACCATACGCTGCACACTGCATTAATTTGGTCTGCATGGCTGTTGTCTGTCCCAGAAGGAAGACTCTTCTAAAGATTATGCAAAAGAAAGACCACAGTTTGCTGAAGACAAGCAGACTAAGTACATGGATTACTGGAACCATGTCCTGTGGCCTGATGGGACCAAGATAAACTTATTTGGTTCAGATGGTGTCAAGCGTGTGTGTCGGCAACCAAGTGAAGAGTACAGAGACAACTGTGTCTTGCCTACAGTCAAACATGGTGGTGGGAGTGTTATGTTTTTCCATTGTAGTGCAATCCCAAAGGATCTGCTGTATGGTTGGGTTCTCTGTCTCTTAGTGATAAGGTCCTTAAAGAGGAGACTTAAAAGACGGTTTAGAGAAACGGAATAAGTCCTTTGGATGGTGGTAGATAAGGTTGTGGTTGAGAAGGCCGTCAGAAGAAGGTCGTCCAAATATCTTGTGACATGAACGCCTTGGGTTTGCAAATGAGTTGGTCTCCCATAGCAAAATGCAGAAAGTGTTGATGTGAGGGGAAGATGACTTGTCTAAAAGAAGAAACTATAAATATTTCTTATTCCATATAGAATTCTGGCACACAAAGAATCTGTTTAGCTATTTTGAGTCCATTATTGGATAAATGCCTCCCTTCGGTTTTAGGACTGAATAATTTTGATTAAAAATCTTAAAACCTTTCCTCTGAAGTTACTGGTACAGCCACTCGTCGTGGCTAAAGTTAGTGCAAGGCAGTCAGTAATCTGCTTTTCTTTTTTGAGTCAGCACTGGAAGATTGGCTTGTAGGAAGTGAGAAGAGGCAGACATAGAAATTCTATTTTGCACCTCTTTGAAATTATAGATTGCATTTGCACCAGTCTGTAACTGAGATACAGACTTCCCCCCCACTCTGAGGAGTGTGGGTGCCACTTCATTGTGAGGTAGGTTTGGTAGACTTAAGAGTCTAGGGCTTGTGATGAAAAGAAGTACTAAGCCTTGAGTTTGAGGTTGACACCTAGGGTGAGCAAACAGATCATTTTCTCTGAGCACAGGTAGTAGTTGTAGGAGTAGGAGACTTAAAAGTGGAAGTAAACTCCCCTATCGTTTTCAGCCAAGGAAGCTGCCATCTTTGCCTCTGTTTAATCTTCAACTGCTATGGTGCTGCACATGTGATTTGTTATGACACCAGCCATTGGATGGTTTGATAGTTTGGCTGAGAGCACAGCCAATGTGCAGTTAGCATTCCCGGCATGTCTTTTTTTTAACTGTTTAAATCTACGAGTTTACTTCCACTTTAAAAGGGGTTGTAAACCCTTGTGTTTTTTCACCTTAATGCACGCTATGGACTCGGGAGCGCACCCACAGGGTAACCCCCAGGGAAAGTGCTTCTCCCAAGGGGTTTACCGATGCGAGGAAGAGCCGCGAGCATTGCCAGGGGACCCCAGATGATGAGGATAGGGGCCACACTATGCAAAACAAATTGCATAGTCGAGGTAAGTATATTTTTGTTATTTAAAAAAAATACAAACAACAAACAAGGGTTTACAACCCCTTTAAGCTTCTTCTATAGGGCGCCTCTTAAAACATACAGGTTAAGCAGACCAAGTTTTTAATCACAAGATACTGTGCATATGCACAGATTAGAGACATTCTAGATCCTTATCAAATTGAATTATCTTCAAGTGCCTTCTTATTGTGCATCTTGAAACAGCCACACCACATGTTTTCAGATAGTCCTGTATTTCACCTGAAGTTAATTTTCCTGGCAGTTGTGGCTGAAATTTTAGTCAGTCTACCTGACCGTGGTTTGGTTTCAACAGAACCCCTCATTTTCCACTTCTTGATTAGAGTTTGAACACTGCTGATTGGCACTCAATTCCTTGGATATCTTTTATATCCCTTTCCTGTTTTATGCAGTTCAGCTACCTTTTCCCGCAGATCATTTGACAATTGTTTTTCTTTCCCCATGAATCAGAATCCAGAAACGTCAGTGCAACACTGGATGAAAGATGCAAGGATCCGTCAGGAGTCCAGAAATGGATTGACCTTTTACACACACACTAATTACAAGCAAACAGATCACAGGTAAGGATGGTTACCTTTAATAGCCATTCAAACCCCTTTGTGTCAATTGTGTGCATGTTATTAAGCCAAAATCACAAGGGTATGTAAACTTTTGATCAGGGTCATTTAGGTTGTTTCTGTTGTCATTATGATTTAAAAAGAGAAAACGCAGTTGATTGATAATAAATGGCTTCAACCAAACACTAACCATGAGTGAAAGTTTTTTGTGTTATTCATATTCTCTGAAAAATGGCCAAGAAATCATAAATTCTGCCAGGGTATGTAAACTTATGAGCACTTATGAGTACTGACACTCTCAACCTGGTTTAGGCATGTAGTGGATAAGGGGGCTTTAAATTAAACTGATTAGTAGCTAGGATTAATGTAATGGAGAGTGCATGAACTTCTACCTTAAAGTAAAATGGTAGTGCCTTTTTAATGTCCAAATGTGGGCAAACTAACTTCCAGTAAGCTTTACTTGAATGCCACTTCCCAGCTTTGCTCCCATTTGCATGGATGCCGATACCATCACTTCTGGAGCCAGCTTCCTCCTTGCTGATCTCTGCCCAGCATCAATGCACTAGTCAGAGATACCTGTTCGGGACGACTGAATTTTCTGATGAACGCCAGCATAAGTAACTACATCACAATGCCATCCATATTTAGTGATCTTGGCACTTCAGTATACTAGAAAGACAGGACAGTCTGTAGAAAGTTTTTTTTTTGTGTTGTAGTACTTATCTGTCTAGTATTGAAAAGAAAAGGGATCACAGCGCAGGGACAGCCTTGTTTCTGTTTCTAATAAACATCTGATCACAGAGAGATTTGTCTACTATGGGCAAACAATATTCCTTATGTGAAAGTGGCGCTCAAACAAATCAAATGTGAATCTGCACAGTGCAAAATCCTAAACGAATGTGTAAATAAACACAATAAATAAAAAAAAAAAATGAATACAACAATAAGTACACCCAGGGATTAAGGTGACAAATTATCACAGTTCGGTGTAATGTATGCCTCTTCTGCCTCAGTCAAACGATCACCAAGTAGCCACCCCCTGAGTGAGGCAGAGGACACTGTTTGATACATTACACGGAACGGTGCTTAACAGGGGACGAGGAGTGGTGAGATAAGAACGTATATGCTCGCACACCCTTGGTCTGCCGTGACCATCCTACACCCAGTCACAGATGCATGGAGTCTTGTGGTTTTTATAGCTTGTGGTGTGTTTTTGAGTTTTCACATGTGAGTGCAATGCAGTGAGATTTGTGATTAAAGATTTGTTACTTTATTACACTATCGGAAGCATTTTCTTTTATTTGCATATGGAACTCATTATATGGATTGCCTAAGAGATGTGCATCTGTCTTTAACTGGAAATCCTGAGGTCCCCAGTTAACCCCCATGAAAAGAGGGTCAAAGTGATTGTAGCCAAACACAAAAGTGTAAGGCATATGAAGCTGGTGAGTGTGAGATCATAAGGGAAGTGGAGTCACAGACATTGTGGTGTGGTGGAAGAGTTTTTGTTTCAAAGAATTTGAGACTCACTGGCCCTTATCCTATCAATTTTTCACTGCTATGAACTGTATATATAGTTTTCAAATCACTAAGTGAATGACACATTGTTAATTTATTGGACTCATTTGATTCACTCTTGAGTTAGTGATAATTTGTCACCTTAATCACTGGGTGTGCTTATTATTGTATTAATTTATTGTATTAACTTATTGTATTTTACACATTCGTTTAGGATTTTGCACTGTACAGATTCACATTGATTTGTTTGAGCGCCACTTTTTACATTTTTTCACATAAGGACTATTGTTTGAACAATAGTGGCAGCTGAAGAGATTTATTTAGTGTTATTATTTGTTTATTCACATTTAGCGCAAGTGGTGATGCACAGGCGGGCGAGTGTTTGTGTATCATTGATTTATAAAAGATTGTCTACTATGAAGATCTCAGCGTCCAAAAAGGAGTTATGTCATTCAGGATCCTACATAGATTGTCTCCAACCTGATTGTCTCAAATAATGTAAAAATTGGGAACCTTGCTGGAAAAAAAAAATCTGTATGAGTAAGCATGCATTAACATAAATCAATGATCAGCACCGAGAGGGCCATTTTAGATCTCGTCATTAATGTGACCTTCATTGCTGGTGTATTTTCAGTAAGTAAACAACTACAAAGGATGACAGTATTATTAAGATGCATATATGTAGTATGTATGCATGTAGTCCTGCTGTCTAGAGAGTGTCCGGATATTTTAAAGTCTCTCCATAATCCCCACCCTGTACTGTATAACCATGTTCAACTTTGGCATCTATTTTTCTATTTTTTTTTTCTATTTTTCTTTTCACATTTCAAGAATAAATTTGAGCTGCCCACATAGGCATAGAAGATAAATATGGTAAAAGAAAAGTACTGTCAAAAGGGAAATAGGCCAAATGTTACAGTGACCGGGATTTTATGCTCGGCTAAATACAATCTGATCCTCCCTTCTAGCAAGTTAACTTTTAGGGTGCTGTATGTTAGGACTACTACTACTTCTTCAAAATAGTAGTAGTGCAATTCAGGACACAGGAATCGATTTATAGATCATGAGTCATATGCCACTACCTTCAGGTGATTGGACACTGGTAAAAGCTTTGCTGGGTCCAGCCCCTAGTGTTCCCATATAACCTCACAAACTATGAGACTTCAATTTTGTTAGCAATAAAGAGATCACAAAGAGAAGGGATAGACCAGTATTCTGTACACCAGGAAAGATATGGATTTTACAGTTATGTCAAAATTACTATTTTTATCCTACAGTACAGGACAATACATTTAAAAAAGCAGCAACATGCACACAGGCAAAAAAAACAAAAAAAAAACAAGAGGGCCACAGAACTTAAAGCAAACTGTTAACAGTAAACACCTCGCTGACGGAGCAATAGCAGAGGCCCACCAGCCGCCTAGCAACTTATGCTTTGGGAGAAAAAATAAAAAAAAACTTGGGCTGTGACTGTGTCCAAAGGAGGAGTGCAAACTCCAGGTGCTGTACAGGCCCCAGAACCTGATTTCAACAGGAGCATGGGCTCAGGAAGGAGGGCCACATTATTGAACTGTAGAAGCTCCATGAAAAGAAAATTCAGATTCAGAATACTTTATTAATACCAAAGAGAAATTATTAAAAGGGGGCAAAATGAAGTGGAAGTGGGGGCAGGAACCTCATGGGGGAACAGTCCAGTGAGGATATAGCAAGAAAATGTAGGAGGTTTTCAAGGGACAGGAAAAAACATTATGGAGGTAAAGAGAACACTCTATTCCAAAGTGGAAGAGCAGTCCAAGGTAGAGGTTACTGCTGCTGGGAGAGAAGGAGAAGAACTGGATGTTACAAGGGTCCCCCAAAAAAGGGAACAACTCTTATTTAAAAAAAAAAAAGAGCACTCAGGATGGTCATATGTCAAGGAGAATCCACTATAGCACTATATTTAGTCCACTAAAGCATAAGCAGTGCAACGTGTCAAGAGAGCGTGTATAAGGTCTACCTACAGTGCTCTAATTGAAATTCTATAATATATGACCAGGTCAAGGTGTACAGTACACATTCATAAAGTATTCAGACCCCCTTCACTTATTTCAATTTGGTTATGTTGAAGCCCGATAATACAGTTGTTTAAATTCTTTTTCTCATCAAATGTATTAAAAAGAAAAAAACGGAAATATCACATCTATTCAGACCCTTTACTCAGTACTTTGTTGAAGCACCTTTGAGAGCAATTACAGCCTTGAGTCTTGTTGGGTATGACGCAACAAGCTTTCCACAGCTGGATTGAGGGATATTCGGTCATTCTTATTTGCAAATACTCTCAAGCTCAGTCAGGTTGGATGGTGACCATTGGTGGACAGTCAATTTCACTTCTCTCCAGAGATATTCAATAGAGTTCAAGTGAGGGCTCTGACTGGACCACTCTAGGACATTCACAGAGTTGTTCCTAAACCATTTCTGTGTTGTCTTGGCTGTGTACTTAGGATCGTTATGTTGGAAGGTGAACCTTTGGCCCAGTCTAAGGTCCTAAGTGCTGTGGAACAGGTTTTCATTGAGGATATCTCTGTACTTTGCTCCATTCAGCTTTCACTCAACCCTAACCAGTCTCCCAGTCCCTGCTGCTGAACCCCCCCCCCCCCATAGCATAATGCTGCCACTCCCCTGCTTCAATGTTGGGATGTATTGTGCAGGTGATGAGTGTTGCCTGGTTTTCTCCAGACATAACATTAAGAATTGAGGCCAAACAGTTAAATTTTAGTTTATTTTAACCAGATAATCTTGTTCCTCACCAGTTCAAGAGCCCTTCAGATGCTTTTTTGCAAACTCCAAGTGGGCTTTCATGTGTTTTGCACTAAGCAAAGCTAACCACTCTGCCATAAAGCTCAAATTGATGCAGTGCTGCAGTGATGGACTAGAATCCTAGTTGTGCCAAACTTCTTCTATTCAAGAATTATGGAGGCCACTGTGCTCTTGGGAACCTTCAGTGCAGCAGGATTTTTTTTTTTGTAGCCTTCCCCAGATCTGTGCCTTGCAATAATTCTGTTTCTAAGTTCTACAGGCAGTTCCTTTGACCTCAAATTCTGTTGCTCTGATAGAGTATGCACTGTCAGAGGTTAGCGAGGTTTATGCCTTTCCAAATCACATCCAATCAATTTATGTTACGATCAAGAGAAATGGGAGGCCCCGTGAGGTAAAATTTCAAGTTTTGTTTCAAAGTGTCTGAAAACATATGCCAATGTGATATTTTCGGTTTTCCTTATTCATACATTTGCAAAGATTTTTTAAATTCTTTGTTATGGGGTACTTCATTTAGATTAACAAGAAAAAAAAAAGACTTTAAACAACTGTAGTATCAGGCTGCAACATAACAAAATGTAAAAAAGTGAAGGGGGCCTGAAAACTTTATGAAGGCACTATATATAGAATGAGGGATGAGTAGGAAACTTAGGATGAAGCCAAGTGAAGCTGTTTAACCAAATATTACCAAGCAGGGCAATCAATCCGCCTGAATGGGGATATAAGGGAAGGATCCAAATAATGATGAATCAAAGTAGATACCCCTAGGGTGGACTTTTAGGCACTTACACTAATTAGATGTAAGAGTATATATAATGTTTTAGAAAAAAAATGTATTTATTAAACATGTATAAAAACAGTTGCACATATATAGAAATGGAATTAGTACAGATCTGTGTCCAGAAGCACCATATTCAAAACATTACAAACATGATTCTCCTCCAGCAGACGCTTTTTTTTTTTTTTTTTTATACAATTTGGCAATAAGTACTCGTGAAGACCTATGAAAGGGAGGGTAGACTAAATTCCTTAGCCTAGAACAGGCAAATTTTGCAAACTGCAGTCATGGAGATGATAGAAGGAAGGGTACTTCAAGCTCAGGACATGGTCTGAAGGCTAAGCCAGATCAGTAGTTCTATGGCAGTAGCTGAAAAGGAACATCCGGTTGGAAAGTGGTTAAAAAAAAAAAAAAAAAAAAAAAAAGACAAAAGTTTACTAGGTAAGCACTACAATAACGCAATGTATTAGGCAAAATAATGAAACAATACGGTTAGGGGACTTGCACTCCAAGTGGTTTTTTCCCCAACACCTGTGTCCTAAGAGCCACTTGTGTGCATAGGACTGTGGTACATCTTGTAGGATAATGATGCAGTTTACAGAGCCATCAAAGACATGTAAGCCAGGAATCGGTATTTAAAAGAAGTACAGGGAAAACATCTCTGGTTTCATCCATGGTCCAGGCTTCACCCATCATGGTTAGAGCATACCCTCAAAGGGGTCCTTTAGTGTCTGTATGCCATAGGGATGGACCAAAGCCCTGGACCTGTATAGCACCATGTGGCTAACTAGACTTGTTGCACCACGTGCCCATTAGTGGCCCTGAGGCAATAAGCAGACAGATCTTGACAGAAGTGTCAGTTGAAGTAGACTTTTTTCTAAACCAAAGTAGACTAACAAAAAGTGCAGTCCCATGGAGTGGGTGGGGTTATTCGAGGGTGCACTGGGGGCATTTCAAACAAAGCTATTGTCAGTGTCCAATCACCTGAGGAAAGCGGCAAATAACCCACGGCCTATAATTTCCTGTTCTGTGTCTGTACTGTATAATTAAGATATATACGGTTATCTGATTATTAGGTTTTAAGATTCATATTTTATTGGTGTTCAGAGATTTGCCGATAAAGGCATTCCCCAGCAAAAGGCACCCTCAAGAAATGTTTTTTGTGCTCAAGCTCCAGACCAACATTTAAGCCAAGGGGTACTCCACATATCAACCGAAAGGAAGGCATAGGGCCACAGGTAGCAGCTACAGATTTTGGAGAACAGAAAGATCATGCATTGCAAAACCAGGACCCTGACGCATGGCCTTGGACCAGAGAAACACATTTTGTCAGATGAACTCTTAATTGTGTTGGTCTTTTCTTCTAATGCTTTATTTCTTCATTGCTAATCCTCAAAAGGCAAATGCTGCCACAGTCATGGCCATAGACCAGAGGACCAAAATCTGGCAGATGGCCATTGGCCGCAACAGCAGGTTGCACGGAGAACAAGACTTTAAATAGGACTTCTAGATGTTTTTTCCACAGGGTCATTGGCCATCGGGATATCCTCAACAGGGACAGTTAGGTCTTGTGAAAGGCAGTCTTCCTAATATGCCTCTTCCTATTGCGTGGCGCTTCCTCCTCATCAGCGAGCTGCCCCTTTGTGTTCTGGGACATGTGTGTGTCTCAGAAAACAACAGGGCCATTCACAAAGCGCCGCACAACTCGCACATGTGCAGTAGGCAATGGGCAGAGAAGCTGCAAGGCTCCACTGCCTGTTTAACTTTGTTAAGATGGCAGTGCAGGCAGCCGATCAGATTTACGGGTCGGCCTCGGGGGGTGGGTGACACGACATTGTGGGCTTGCTGGACAGGTAAGTGTCCTTATTAAAAGTCAGCAGCTACAGTGTTTGTAGCTGCTGACTTAAAAACAAAAAAAAATAAAAAAACTTTAGACTTTGACAATGATATGCCCACCTCCTGGAGAGTGTCCTTCACTTGTCTGGATGTTGTGAATGGGTTTTTCTTTACCATAGAAGAGGATCCTGCGATCATTCACCACTGTTGTCTTCCATGGACGTCCAGGCCTTTTTTATGTTACTGAGCTCACAAGTGTGTTCTTCTTTCTTAGAATGTACCAAACTGTTGATTTGACCACTCCTAATGTTGCTGCTCTCTCTCGGATAGATTTGTTTAATTTTTGAAGCCTGATATAGGTTCACAGCAATAGATTCCAAATTCAAATACTAGACTTAGAATCAATTCCTGACCTTTTACCTGCTTAATTGATGAAGAAATAATGAAGGAGTAGCCCACACCTGACCTGACCATGAAACAGCTTTTGATTCAATTGTCCAATTACTTTTAGTCACTTATAAAAGGGGAATGGCTATTCTTAAGAGCTGTCATTCCTAAAACCTTCCTCTGATTTGGATGTACATACCCTCAAATTAAACCCGAGAGAGTGCACTTTCACCCTATATCTGTTATATAACAATAGCTTGAATATATTTTATTAAATACCCCAAAAAAGTCAAAAATTGTGCCTCTGTCCAATATGCAATGAAGAGGGACCTGAGAAGAGGAGGATCTGGGCTGCTCTGTGCAAATCCACTGCACAGGGCGGGTAAGTAGAACAGGTTTGTTTTTTATATATACACACACATAGATTGTGTGTATATATATATATATATATATATATATATATATATATATATATATATATATATATATATATATATATATATATATATATATATATATATATATACATATACATATACATACACACACACACACACATACATACATACATACATACTATATTTTTTATTTCTTTTAAACACAAAACTTCCCAATCACTAGGTATTACTAAATTAGAGTAGATTCTTGCCTAAACTGATGACTAGACAGCCATTGTCTGACTAGATTGTTCAATATTAATATGCTACTAGTAAAATTACATGGAAGAAAAAACAAAAAACAAAACAAGCACATTTTAACAAATAAAACCAAAAACACATTGTCAAGGCAACCATTTTTATTTCAGCAGGTATATTGTAACAGTGGGAAGACATTGAAATCTTTATTCACAGTTTAGAAAAAAAAAAAGCCTCACTGGAAAAAGAGTTCCTAACTGTAAACCTATGAGTTTGCTATCATTCTTGAACTTCAAGCATCAGTTTGTCATGGTTTTCCATAAGAGGTATCTTTCTTAGAGAATATATAGGATGATGAAAATCTAGAGGTCCTGAAAAGCATTCTTAAATCAAAAGATTCTAAAATCATACAGGGACCCTAGAGAAGGTATACATTTCTTTAAAACACTTACAAAAAAAGTGTTTATGAAAATATGATAAAACTTAAACCAGTGCCGACTTCTTTAAAATAAAAACTGCTTTTATACCTTTATATTATAACTTACAATAAGAAACAATCACATTATTTCTACGAGTACATTCTGCTCCCTATCCTTCTCTAATGCAGTATCTAGACTACAAAGACATCCCCTTCCTGGCATCGGGTAACCCAGTCTACAACAGATCTGGTTCAAGTGAGAGAGTCAGCTGTCCATATTATTCTAGAAATAACAAAAATGATTGCTTGAGAGCAACACTCACATATACAGCCCTTAAAGAGGAAGTAAACCCTGATGAGTTTACTTCCTCTTTCATTCCCTGCAAAGGCAAAGCATAATGGACTACTATGCATCGCATAGTAGCCCATTATGTGTCACTTACCTGACACAGGAGCCAGCGAAGTCACTGCTGTCCCCTGTAGTTCAGTGCATCCATCTTCTCGGTGGGGTCTCGCAGCTCCGCCACTGTCATTCGGCGAAGCCGTCACTCCCGCGCATGCGCACGGGAGCCGAGACACGCGGCATTGCGCGGCATCTTCGTCATCGAGGATGCCATGCTCAGTGCGCCTGCGCGCCGCTGTCATGCTCCGTAGACAGCGGTGCCTGTCTTCGGGCAAATATCTCCTAACCCGTATAGGTTTGGGAGATATTTCTTGGACCTACAGGTAAGCCTTAATCTAGGTTTACCTGTAGGTCAAAGTGGTTTGTAAGGGTTTACAACCGCTTTAAACCACAACATCTTCTGTCCTGGCCGTCCCAGCAGATATCTAATTTAGGTGGTCCATACACAGGCTAATTGTGGGAAGAGACAGTCTCAAATTGTATTCTTTTGCAAGTAATTTGTACTGACATTTTATCGCAAAGGGCAGGTTTATGAAAAAGAAAAAAAAAAAGTTAGAAAGCCTACAGAAACAAAAATATAAAATTTGACTTTCCTAATAAAGGTTCCAAAGCTAACCTCTTAACCACCAGGGAATCTACATTCGTTTAGGCAGGATTCACATATATGTGGTTGCGGGTTCCTGCCTGGGGTCAGGCCTGGGAATTTTTGCCTGAACTAGACCCAAACAAGCACAGGACCCTTTTGCAATCCGCTTCATCCACCCACCCCCGGACCTGTGTGAACTGGCTCCATTGAGAGCCAGTCACACTCGCATATCATGCCAATTGGATGCGGGAAAATCCGCATCCAATTCGCACATATGTGAACCCAGCCTTAATCTATTGATCCGGCAATTTTATTAATAAAAAAATAAATAAAATGTAGATACTTTTTTTAGCATTCAAGGTTAATTTTTACACTACAAATCATCAGGTAATTACAATATTAGGACCATAAACAAATATCTGCCCTTGTATAGTAAATGGGATACTGCAATTAACTTGTTTACACAACGGTTTAATCTCTAGTAACATTTGCTTAAATTAAGCATGTACTTAAGTTAAAATGTCCACCTAAACGCAAAACACAAAGAGATGCATGTCATTACCTTTATGTGGCCCCCTCTAAATTTTGTTTGACTTTACTTTCTCCAAGTTTCAAAAAGTAAATGCTGCCCTTATGGGCCACTGCAGCACTCTCAGACAGTAGAATAGCTGCTGGCAGGCATTAGCCATGAAGTCAGGGAATGTCAGTCCCCTGTAGAAAAGTGTAATTAAATAGGAGACTAGCACAGAAGAGACTATTCTGGCTATAAAAAAAAAAAAAAAAGAAAAGGTAATAGCAATAATGACTGATAATGGGAATGACGCCTGCTATCAGCCAGCAAGCTTTGACAACTTTACCATATTGTACAGACTCATGTAAGATTCAGCAGATTACAGCATTCTTACTTATCACGGCTGCATATTTTCTGGGGCACAGTTATATGGTCTACCAAATTTTCTCTAAGCAGACAAGTAGCCACGCATAGTACTTGTCTAAAAATTGTTTTCCTTCATATGCAAATTAGAAAGACAGTTATTGAAATGGTTATTGTTAAAAAAAATAAAAAAAATTGCTATTTCTGCAATGACACCAGACCCTGGTATCGATTCTTTAATATCCAGCTTATATTACAGATAGCAATTATGGAAATTAAAACAGAATATAGTATTTGCTGCCTAGGTAACACAAACATAGATCTAGAAAAAAACAGTACCCATAAGCAAATGAAGTAATAAACCAGTCTATGATTAAGACTCTACTTGTGATATAACCACCAATATACTGGTCTATAAAATTTCAGACAGGGTATCAATGCAGTTTATGTCTGTAGCAAACAATTCTACTTATTTACAATAGTAAGCAAGAAATTTAAGCCAACTCAAATTTTCCCCCCTTATTGACAAAAGTAAGAAATCGAAGCCAACTCAAATTTTTTTCCCCCTGTAAAATCTAAAACATTTTGTTCGGCTACAGCAGTGTTGAATTTTTGGGTATCTGATGTGATAGTTCTCATACTGTTTCGGGTTGCTAAATTGAGAGAGACTAATACTAGTTTAAAAGAGTGCTGTTCTGTCTATATTTATATAGGACAATTTATCAGCCTACCTGTGTCCCTTAGTAACCTGTACTAATCTATATGTAAAAAAAAAAAAAGGAATACTCAAAAAATCCATTTTGTGCTGAAGTTTATGGAGCGAAAAAAATATGTGATTTTATTTGTTGAACCTTTCAGCCCGCTGACTGAAAGAAAAAGATAATTAACAATATATGTCCAGCTTTAAACCAATCTTCACATTTTCTAGGAAAAGGGAGGTATTTAGTGCTGGTCTATGCTGAGGCATAGACCAGAGAAATTACATGCAGAATACTGAACAGTCCCCAAACACATAAGTAAACAATATTTTTTGTACTGTCGATTCCTTTCCAATTAACATTTTCATCAACATTGACAAGCACACAAAACATACATAACTAAGCTCCATAAGCCTACATGCCAAAAGGGCCAAAGTGCTTCACTGTGTTAATTACATTAACCAGTAAGGTAAACAGACAGTACAAGTCAATAAAAATATCCTTAAAATGCTTCTAAATAAACCACTTTGTACAAACAGAAAACTTGTGTTACACACACACACGCACACAAAATTAAAGCTGAACATTACATGGTTTTAAATGCATCGGGTGCAGGTACCTAAAGCTGTCTTGATATCTGTGTTCTGTAAACTTCTGACACAGCAGAACTGTTCCTGGAAGACGAAAGGCCCCCCATTCAGGATTGTACTAATAGGGATTGCGTAGCGGGATAATCCCATCACTATTGCTGCTTCTTGTTTAATGTCCAATCAGCTAATGGATGGCAGAAGTAACTGAAAAACTAGAGAACTACTAATCCAGGGTAAAATGTTGTCCATATATGTATTTCAGCTGTATAATTAGCTAAATGCCCAGAGTTCATCTTTAATGCAATCTATACATCCGACAAACTGGTTGGAGCGATTAACACATGATAAAAGAAAAAAAAAAAAAAAAAACAAGTAATATATACGTAAAAGCCTAACAATGCACTTTTCCCTTTTACTTTTTCTTAGTCTACTAAATATACCATCGACATTTTCGGTTATATCCGTTTGGTTAGTACAAAAAAAAAAAAACCCTGCTCGATTTTGTCAGAAATCTTTGTGAGCCAATAGCTTCCTGTGCTCTGTGCAAATGGAAAAAAGTATGGGTTATGGAGACGAAGAGGGGGTGGTGGGTGGGAAGAGGAGAGGGCTTTGACCTTTGTAGTGCATCAGAAATTACCAGGGTCGCCAACCATTCATAAATTTATGAATAGTTTGTAAATATCGGCCAATTTACAAACTGTCCATAAAGGTCAGTTACGGGCGACAGCTGCCATAAAAGAAATGGTTTCCGGCCAACTTTGGAACTGCGCATTTCCTTAGCTGGCTGGGCGCGCTGTGAAATCATGATGTTGCTTGGCACCTTTGATGGATCACACAGTAGGACTGGAGGGGGAGCTGGTACTCTGGAGTGGGAGAGCTGCCGGGAGTCGGAACTGTGTCACTGCAGTGGAAAACTCTAAAGGAGACGAGGACAGAGGTGGTGATAAAGAGCCGCCTGGATTGGACCGTGTATGACTGCCTGCAATGGAGGAGCATGGAGGTCAGGTCAGTGACTCACAGCTTACAGCTAGCCAGGCCTTGCAAAGTCTGTTGGGGGGGGGGGGTCATTGGTGTAAGGGAGGAGTGAATAATACACTAAAGGGAGGGGGGCATGGATATATAGGTTCCCCCTTATTTCAATAACCCTCCTCACCTTTACACCTCTACAGAAGGTGGTCTGGTCACCAGAGTTCACCAACATCAGTGTTCTCCCTTAAATTGGAGCCCTCAGGAGTTACCCTTTACATTACAGTTTGCAGTTTTCCCCTTTTAATATAACTTAAAGTGGTTGTATACTCTTACATATACCCAGTGAATTGATTGGCCTCAGGTGATACAGAGATGACAAATCCTCCTACATAAGTTGTAGCTGTCCATTTGTAGTCTTCTCTACATTTGCTCAAAGTGCTGAATATACTTGAAGCTTGTCAGAGTTTAGAAAAAAGGGGGTGGAAAGCTGCAATCACACTCTGAGGAGCTCAATGAGAAGAGTTTTGAGAGCTCATTGGAGAAGAGGGGCACACCTCCTTCAGACAGCACAGGGGACAAGAACTGAGGCATCTGCTGGAGCTCTGTCCCCTGCCACCATTTTTTTTTCTTGGTGGTGTCAGAAGTGAATTATGCAGATAACGGAGGAACAAAGCAGCAGAAATGACACTTAATACTCCTACTCGAGACACGTAGACACTATAGAGGGATATACTTTTTTCCCCATTTCATGCCTGAGGTTTACAACCACGTTAAGAACATTGTGAATAGCACTAGCTACGTTTGTAGCTTAAATAATGATATTTGCACTGAAAACAGTCATGCTGGCAAATGTTTTGCGCCTGCAAAAAAAAAAAATAGAAAAAAAAAAAAAGAGTTTCTGTCAGTAAGTTTTTTGTGTTATGTCAGTAAATATCACTTCAGGAATTCGGCAACCCTGGGAATTACATGTGAGGCTGACAACACGTGCTTTGGAATTCGCAGCAAGCAGTACACCGTGTTGTCACATCAAAGAGGAAGTTAGAAGGGCAATATAATTCTGGCACATCAGCCATTTTTTTCTGTACTTGTAGAAAGTTTACTGGGCATATATCTTTGAGAAATGTGCATGTATAGCAAAACTGTACAAAATATGCTTTTTTTTTTCAATATTTCTAAGTCATGACACTAACCTCTTACACATTGTCTACATTACTGTGTGTAATGTTATGCAATACAGATTGTTTTGTAAGGACCCCTTTACAAATAAAGCAATATCAAACCCTCTGTATAAAAATGACAAACACAGCACAGGTACAAATACCTACTTGGTTTGATATTTGAATTGTTTTCCAATCTGTGATTACTATGAAAACACAATTTAAATTATCCACATACTCAGTTTCCATTCTTAAGGTTGTTTCCTTGACCTTGGACGGAAGACACAGGTAGCATGGAACCCCACCTTTTCCCCAGTTAGCCAACTCCCTAGTCCTTCTGAGGCCGCGTACACACGCGGGGACTGTTCGCTCAACTTTGTCCGCTGAACAGTGTTTCGGCGGACAGTCCGCTCGTGTGTGGGCTTTCAGCGGACAGTTTCAGCGGACAGTCTGCTGAACAAAGTTTTTCGGAAATTCCGAAAAACTGTCCGCTGAAACTTTGTTTCAGCGAACAGTCCCCTCGTGTGTAGGCTTGTTCGTCAAACTAAGTTCCGCGCATGCTCAGAAAGGATTTACACGCCGAAGTTTGCATTGCAGTTTATAGGACGTCGTTTTCTAGTCCCGTCGTACGTGCCGTTCACGTCATCGCGCACGGTTTCAGCGGACTGTTCGTTCGTCGTGTGTGGGCAAGTCCGTCCATGCCAATTTTGAGCGGACTGTCCGCTGAAACTGTTTGACGGACAAAGTTGGGCGAACAGTCCCCGCGTGTGTACGCGGCCTGACAGAGAAAGATTAACAGCTGTGGGCACGCATGGAATGTGTGCCAATGGCTCTAATGCCTTGTACACACGGTCGGAAATTCAGACGGAAAAGGTCCGATCGGATTATATTGTCGGAAAATCCGATCGTGTGTGGGCTCTATCGGATTTTTTCTGTCGGAAATTCAGACGGAAAAAATTTGAGAGCAGGATCTCAAATTTTCTGTCAAAAAATCCAATCCGACTTTTTCCGATCGTTTGTAGAGAATTTAGATTGGACAAAGTGCCACACTTTCTCAGATCAAATTACGAGACCAAAGCTATTTGCTACTAGCCTCAACGTAGTCCCGTCGTAACAAACGAACGTCATCACTGATTTTCCAACAACTTTGTCCGACCGTGTGTATGCAACACCAGTTTAGGACAAAATCCGTCTGAAAAAAATCTGACGGATTTTGTTGTTGGAATGTCTGATCGTGTGTAGAAGGCATAAGAATGATAGAATATGTAGTTCCAGTCATGTGAATTTCTGGCATTTACAGTGTGCATCCAACTCAGCTGGGAGTATGGGTGAAATGGCACTGGGGATGAGAGAGCAGTTTGGAAACATTTGGCTAGTAACGGTATTTTTATAGATACATTGTATTATATTCTTTATATAAGGGCAAAGAGAAGCCTTATTGATTTGTGACCACCTCTCTTTCTTTCCTAGTCACCCATTCTGTAAAAATTGGGCCAAACATAACCAAAAGGAATGCTTACATTCTCCTCTATCCTCCCAAATACTTAACCACCAATCAAACTGCCCTTCTATTGTTTTGTAAACATTTTTTACACCTTTCAGATTGATAAAGTTCATAACGGTGGATCACAGGGTTCTGCAGATATCCTTGTTATCTTCATTTAAACCAGGGAAAAAAAAAAAAAAGTAATATATAGATTCCCTCTGAACTATATGAGGCGAAAAAAAAAAAAAATCTTTGTTGGGCTTTAAGAAGCTTAAGAAAAACAGAATAGTTATTTTTCTTGTGCGACTTCTATAACTGTTCAAAACTGAATATTTTCATATACACAGAGATCAAGCTGAAATAGCCAAAAGATAAGGCTTTATTATAATAAAATCAACTTAATTTAAATAAGCTGACGACCACCTAAAGAAGGTTGCTAATAGCTAGCATTCTTTGGTTTGTAATACCATATGCATTAAAACATTTCAAAAACAAAAAAATGCCACCTTCATACATGTTGCACCAGTGGGCAAATTATAAATCTTTTCTAAAAAGCAATGTACTAATTGATGATGAAAAAGCTATAACCACCCAAACAGAAAGGAATCACAGTATGTAATCATAGTAAAATAACTTTGTGCAGAGGTACTTACAATATAATATTCACTTTTAAATAGGCACTCTAAGATTCCTCATTTTTGAAAGACACCTGGGAGTTTCCAGTTTTAACAATAATTATTCATAAAACCATATACTGTAAAATCCGTACAATGTTTTAGTGCAAACTTGGAATGTTTTTGTACAAGTCTCTCTGTCATGGAAGCTACCGGAGTCCTGACCAGCTGTGGAGATAGGAGGCCCATCCAGCTGGCTGAGACGCAGACTCCTCCTCACCTATGAGACAAAACAAGAAAGATCTCAGCATAACAAATCTTACTAGGTGTGCAAGAAAAGCAAAACAAAAGACTATTGACAAAAGAAAGGCTTGTATTCAACCTTATCTATCCTACCTTGAGCTATGGCATAGAGCTTTCCTTTCTCATCTGGGCTAAGCTGCAGCATGGTGTCTATGACAGGAAGGAGACGTTGTCTTTCGCTCCCTGCCTTGAGGAAAATGAATTGCAGCAAGACATTTTTCAGGTATTCTAAATTAGCCACAGATTTCTCTCTTTCTTGATTCCTTTCCAGACGTCTAATTTCATTTTTCAAGAGCTATGATGGAAACACATTCAGGCATTAGGTTAATTAATAGCAAATTAAAGTTTACAAACAGTAGATTTCAGGATACATTGTATTCTGCTAACCAATGTCATGCATATAAAGACAGGGCCTTTATGGATGGTCGCTAGTCATCCATCACCAGACAGCTTGGTAAAAGTTAGGAAAAGGGGATTTTGGCTTACCTGTAAATTCCTTATCGTGAAATACAGTACAGGACTTGTAATCACAGACCATAGGTTATACTGTATGCCATTACCTTCACAAGATCAGGCACCGGCAAAAACTTTGCTAGAGCCCTTCCTAGGGGCATGCTCATATAAACCCACCCACTTTGTGAGACCCCAGTTTTTAGCAAGAAAAAAGCTTGGTGGAAAGTCCACAGAGACAGAGGGGAGGGTCCTGCATCCGGTATTGTACTTCAAGATAAAGAAACTATAGGTACCTTAAAGAGGAAGTAAACCCTAATGAGTTTACTTCCTCTTTGTTTCCTTGCAAAGGTAAAGCATAATGGACTACTATGCATCGCATAGTAGTCCATTATGTGTCACTTACCTGACACAGGAGCCAGCAATGACACGGCTGTCCCCTGTAGCACGAAGCGTCCATCTTCCTTCTGGGTATCACTGCTCCAGTGCTGTAAGTGGCCGGAGCAGTGATGACGTCACTCCGGCGCATGCGGAGTGCCCAGAGCGCCTGCGCCGTTGACAGCGGTGCCCTATCTTTGTAAAATATTTTTGTAAAATATCTCCTTAACCGCGTAGGTTAAGGAGATATTTCTTGGACCCACAGATAAGCCTAGATTAAGGCTTACCTGTAGGTCCAAGAAATATCTCCTTAACCTACATGGTTAAGGAGATATTTTACAAAAATATTTTACAAAGATAAGGCACCGCTGTCAACGGCTCCTGTGTCAGATAAGTGACACATAATGGACTACCATGCGATGCATAGTAGTCCATTATGCTTTACCTTTGTAGGTCAAAGTGTTTTGTAAGGGTTTTTGCTATCTGGGGCAATTTTCTGATTTTTCACATACTTGTTAAATGTCAACATTTTTTGTTAGAAAATTTAGAACCCCCAAATATTATACAGTACATTTTCAGAAAGCAGCACTGGCGAATAGAATAGTCTCTGTTGCAATTTTTTTTATTTTAAAAATGCAAATGTTTAGGAAAAAATTCACTTCAATTAATTTTCTCTAGAAAAGGAACGATTATTAAATGTAAAAAAACAAAACAAAGTAGATATAAAGAGTAACAGCAATATGCTATACTGTGGAACATATATTGCAGTAAGCGGAAGTTTAACCCCTTCCCGCCGAGCGTACGCAGATCTGCGTACTCGGCTTCCGGGGGGTATACCGGGATGATGCCCGCACCTGCAGGCATCATCCCGGTGCCGTTTTGTTCAGCGGGCGATTGGCTTTCCAGCCATAACAACCGATGCGGCTAAAAGCCGCTCGGCTGTTATGCCGGAGGAGCGGGAGGGGACGTCCCCCCCTCCCGCCGCCTCTCGCCGCTGTTACCGGTGCTCCCGCTTGATCGGGAGCACCGATCAGTGGTCCGACGCCTCCGGCTGCTGCGGAGGAACTGGAACGAAGCCGTAATCGGCTTCGTTCCAGTCTCCTCATCGTAAACACGGAAGCGACGTCATGACGTCACTTCCCGTTTACTCGGCTGCCAATGGCGCCGGTTTAAAAAAAATATCCGGTATTCAGAATCGCCGTTTTCGGCGATCTGAATACATTGAAGTGTAAAGGAGGGGTGGGGGGTCTTTTAGACCCCCGATCCCTCCATAAAGAGTACCTGTCACCACCTATTACTGTCACAAGGGATGTTTACATTCCTTGTGACAGCAATAAAAGTGATCAAATTTTTTTTTTTTTTTTTTAAAACAATTTAGTCGTTTTAAAATAAATAAAATAAATAAAAAAATAAAAAAAAAATTTTCAAAGCGCCCGCCGTCCCCGCGAGCTCGCGAAGCAAAGAAAACGCATACGGAAGTCGCGCCCGCGTATGTAAACGGTGTTCAAATCACACATGTAAGGTATCGCCGCGATCGTCAGAGCGAGAGCAATAATTCTAGCAGTAGACCTCCTCTGTAACGCTAACCTGGTAACCGTAAATTTTTTTTAAAGCGTCGCCTATTGAGATTTTTAGGTACCGTACTTTGTCGTCAATCTACAAGTGCGCGCAATTATAAAGTGTGACATGTTTGGTATCTATTTACTCGGCGTAACATTATCTTTCACATTACGCAAAAAAATTGGGCTCATTTTACTGTTTTTTTTTTTTTTTATTCATGAAAGTGTCCCTTTTCCCAAAAAGTTGCGTTTAAAACACCACTGCGCAAATACCGTGTGACATAAAATATTGCAACAATCGCCGTTTTATTCTCTAGAGCCTCTGCTAAAAAAAAAATATATAATGTTTGGGGGTTCCAAGTAATTTTCTAGCAAAAAATATGGATTTTAACTTGTAAACACCAAATTCCAAAAATAGGCTTAGTCATGAAAGGGTTAAAAAAGAACTATAGGCACATTTATTTATTTATATTTATTTATTTATTTTTTAGGTAGGGGTTATGACCCTCCCTTGCGCTGTCAGTTTTTTTTTTGCAAACTGTGTCCCATTGCGGAGATTTCCCTTTAGTTCCTTTACCATAGCCAAACAGGAAGTGAGATGAGATCCCTGCAAATTAAGGAAATAACTTGGGGGCTCCCAGGTCACCAGAACTAGTGACCCCATTGGAAGATTCCCCTTTATTACTTTTCTGGGCGCAACCCAAAATCTGGGTTCTCTTTTACTTTTACTTTCAAATGATAATGGTAAATAGAACAAATAGAGAGCGTGAATCTCCTGAAGGGGGGCACAGGCAGCAATAAAAATCGACAGATGTTCTAATTCCTCTGCACCCTATCCTGTCCCTATAGGACTTTAGTTCTGCTTTAAAACACTCATATGACAGCTTGAGCCACCCTGTGCCTGAAACTTGTATTACAGGTCTAGACACTGTAAGGAAATGTCTTCATGGAATGGGTGCAGAAGTCATGGGGGTTTGTGTGTCCAAAAAATGGGAGCAGCTTTATCCAAGTACTGACTGTGTTCTTTGGCTATGTCTCTGTAGAAAACAGCAGCAGGAAGCGCAACAAAGTGTCCGTGTTTTTAACAGAATTGGCTGGTGGAAGTGTGTCAGCAGGATTGCATGTTGAAACTAGGGCACGATTGCGAGTTTGAAAGGGCAAAGATCGCCAAATTCAAAGTATTATTTATCGTATTTATCAGCGTATAACACGCACTTTTTTCCCCTTAAAATCAAGGGAAAATCGTGGGTGCATGTTATACGCGATCCCCCGCTGACTGTGAGGAAAGGGGCGAGCGGAGCCAAGATACACAAAGCTCAGCTTTCTGTATGTCAGCGGCGCTCGCTCCTCTCGCAATCATCGGAGATGGGCGGGACTGTGAGCAGAGCAGAGTCTAGCTGAAGTACACGCTGCTTTTTGTATCTCGGCTTCGCTTGCTCCTCTCCGCTTACAGTCAGCGGAGATCGGCGCCAAATTTAAATCAGAACAATGCTGCAAAGAGACTGGGCAAGGCTGCAATGATGGACAAGACTGCAGATGGACATTGATAAGGCTGCATTGATGGGCATTTAAATGTAAGTTTTTTTCCTTAAAACTCCCTCCTAAACTTGGGGTGTGTGTTATATGCTGATAAATATAGTATATGTCAAATGCATTAAGAGATGAGTACAAAGGAGAACACCACAAAGTGAAAAACTCCCATTCCTACGCACATGTATCTGCTTGTGTGTCAAACAATGCATTGTTTTTATAGCCAGGAACCTAGTGCACAGCACAGGGAAACCCTGTCTTTGGTTCAGATCTATGCATGCACATTTCAATGGACTGCCCTACCCCCGAGAAATGTGGGGAATAAAGTCCCTGGCCCCTCTGTAAAACCGTGACGAACCACACTGTACTGCAACATCATGTGGGTTGGCACATGCAAAAACATGTGGATGCCGATGTATTGAGGCGTCATTAACCACTTTCCAACCGGCGCGCGCTGATGTACACCAGCAGAATGGCACGGACAGTCAAATGGGAGTACCCGTATGTCCCTTTAAATTTGCCGCCGTTCCAAAGGCATGCACGCCGGTCGGGACCCCCGTGAGTCGGATTGCGGGTCTCGCCCACTTGATCGCCGCGGGCATACCCGCGATCGTCTCACGGGGATATGCTAATGTAAACAAGCATCTCCCTGTTCTGCCTAGTGACAGTGTCACTGATCGCTGCTCCCTGTCATCGGGAGCAGAGATCAGTGACGTGTCACACACAGCCCTGACCCCCCCACAGTTAGAAACACACCCCAGGACACACTTAACCCTTACACTGGCACCTACTGGTTAACCCCTTCACTGTCATTTACACAGGAATCCGTGCATTTGTATAGCACCGATTGCTGCATAAATGACAATGCTACCAAAAATGTGTCAAAAATGTACGATGTGTCCGCCATAATGTCGCAGTCACTATAAAAATCGTTGAATGCTGCCATTACTAGTAAAAAATAAAAATAAAAAAAATATTAATAAAAACTATGCCCTTTTTTTGTAAACGCTATAACTTTTGAGCAAACCATACACTTATTGAGATTTTTTTTAACCAAAAATATGTAGAATACGTATCGGCTTAAACGGAGGAAAAAAAATGTTTTTTTTATACATTTTTGGAGGATATTTACTATATCAAATTAAAAAATTAGTTTTTTTCAAAATTGTCTTTTTTTGTGTTTATAGCACAAAAAATAAAAAAAACTGCAGAGGTGATCAAATATCACCAAAAGAAAGCTCTATTTGTGGGGGGAAAAAAAAGGATGTCAATTTTGTTTGGGAGCAACGTCGCACGACCATGCAATTGTCAGTTGAAACGACGTAGTTCCGAAATGCAAAAAGTGCTCTGGTCTTTGGCCAGCAAAATGGTCCGGGGCTTAAGTGGTTAAAGGGGTTGTAATTCCTCAGGGTTTTTCACCCTAATGCATTCTATGCATTAAGATGAAAAACCTTCTGTGCTGCACCTGCTGTCTGTGTTAATGGACGCAGCAGCAGGACACGGGAGCACGTCCGCATGAGTGACACCAGGGAAAGTGCTTCTCTGTCAGGGCACTCGAGAAGAGGAGGAGCCAGGAGCGCCGTGGAGGGATCCCAGAAGAGGAGGATCGGGGCCACTGTGCAAAACCCTTGCACAGAGGAGGTGTTATTTAAAAACAAAAGAAAAACAAGACTTCACAACCCCTTCAAGAATTAATGGTTTCTCAACGAATCTGCTAAAGAACAGTGTGTTTCTACTGCCCAAAGCAAACATAGGCAGACTCCGCACAGTGGGGTCTGGGTTTGGTACCCAAGGTAGACAATCTAAGATTACTGAGTGAGGAGTCAAATTTTGACTCATCAGTCCAGAGCACCTGCTGCCATTATTCTGCACTCCAGTTCCTATGTTTTTGTGCAATATTGAGTCATTTAGCACTGTTTCCATGTGCTATGCATGAAAACCTAAGAAATGGGGCGGACAAAAATGGCTCTAGACTGACGAGTCAAAATGTGAAATATCTGGCTGTAGAAAAAAGGCAGTTTGTTTGCAAAGGGCTAAAAAGCGGTACAATAATGAGTGTCTGCAGGCAACAGTGAAGGTGGAGGTCCCTTGCAAGTTTTATTCATTTCTACAAATGGAGTTGGAGATTTGTTAACCACTTCACGACTAGGCCAATTCTGACATTTCTCTCCATCCTAATGTAAAATTCCAAATTTTTTTGCTAGAAAATTACATAGAACCCCCAAACATTATATATGTTTTTTTAGCGAAGACCCCAGAGAATACAATGGTGGTCATTGCTTTTTATCTCGCACGGTATTTGCGCAGCAATTTTTCCAACAAGTTTTTTTCAGAAAAAAAAACAGTTTCATGCTTAAAAAAAAAATAATAAAAATAAAAACAGTAGTTAGCCCAATTTTTTTGCATAATGTGAAAGAGGAGGATACACCAAGTGAATAGACACCCAACATGTCACGCTTCAAAATTGCATGCGCTCGTGGAATGGCGCCAAACTTTGGTATTTAAAAATCCCCATAGGCGACGTTTTAATTTTTTTTTACTGGTTACATGTTTTGGGTTACAAAGGAGGTCTAGTGCTAGAATTATTGCTCTCGCTCCAACGTTCGCGGCGATACCTCAAAAGGTGTGGTTTGAACACAGTCAAGACCCCATATCTCACCTCTAGGCTGGGAAGAATAAAATAATAATAAAAAAAAAAACGATCCTGGCTTCCTAGCCAAATCGGCACCGTTAAATTGAATATAGAGGCCGGGCGTGACGTCATAACATCGCACCCGGCCTCCAAACGATCATAAAGACTCTGGAGACGATCTGGTCCGCCGGAAATCTCTATGGTAACTTGCGGGGTCCGACGGATCCTGTGACCGACTCACCGATGGAAGCGGTGAGTCCGTACAAGCACCGGAATGCGGCGGGAGGGGGCGTCCCCTCCTGCCGCCCGTAAGAATGATCAAGTGGCGGAACAGCTGCTATGATCGTTCTTATGGTGCAGGGAATCGCTGGCTGAAAGCGCCGATACCTGAATGATGTCTATGGCCTCAGGCATCATTCAGATATAACCACCGAAAGCCCATGACGTCAATAGACGTAGTAGGGGCGCCAAGTGGTTAAGCATCAGTGTCCTCAATGCTGAGAAATACAGGCAGATACAGGCATCACCGAGTCTGTCTGGGATTATATGAAGAAACAGAAAGATTTGAGGCAGCCTACCTCCCACAGAAGATCTGTGGTTAGTTCTCCAAGATGTTTGAAACAACCTACCCGCCAAGCTCCTTCAAAAACTGTGTACAAGTGTACCCACAAGAATTAAGGAACTGATGCTGTTTTGAAGGCAAAGGGTGGTCAGACCATTTATTGATTTGATTTGGATTTCTCTTCTGCACACTTTTCATTTTGTTATTTGACGAAAATAGACTCAACCCTTATATTTCTGAAAGCATTCTTAACCAGCTCAATACAGGGCACTTACACCCCCTTCCTGCCCAGACCGATTTTCAGCTTTCAGTGCTCTCACAGTTTGAATGACAATTACTCAGTCATGCAACACTGTACCCATATGAAACTTGCGTCCTTTTTTCATACAAATAGAGCTTTCTTTTGGTGGTATTTTTTCACTAGTTTATTTTTTATTTTTTGTGCTATAAATAAAAAAGACCCTAAATTTTGTGAAAAAAAAATGCCCCTTTCTGCTACATATCTTTGGTAAAAATAACACAAATTAGTGTATATTATTTTTTATACAGAGTTGTCAATATATAAGCTATTTCTAACACATAGCATGTATATAGCAAAAAGTACACCCCAAAATACATTCTGCTACTCTTCCAGAGTATGGTGATACCACATGCAAGACTTTTACACAGCCTGGCCACATACAGAGGCCCAACATTGAATTAGTACCTTCAGGAGTTCTAAGAGTATAAATTACACATCTCATTTCATTCCTACCTATCACACTTTTGAAGGTCCTTGAGCACCAGCCCAGTGGAATTACCCACAAAATGACCCCATTTTGGAAAGCAAACACTCCAACGTATATATTCTGTGAAGCATGGGCTGCAAATAGGTACTCATGTACTCTGATGGGCTGGAGACAGGTACTCGGGTAACTTGAGGAGCTGCAGCCTGGTAATCGGGTAACTTGAGGAGCTGCAGACTGGTACTCGGGTACTCTGATGGCCTGGTGACCGGTAATCGGGTATTCTAATGGGCTACAGATAGGTAATGGGATACTCTGATGGGCTGGTGACTGGTATTCGGTACTATGAAGGGCAGTGACAGGTACTCATATGGACTGTGACAGGTACTCATATGGACTGTGACAGGTACTCATATGGACTGTGACAGGTACTTGGGTACTCAGATGAACTGTGACAGGTACTCATATGGACTGTGGCAGGTACTCTCAGATTCTGATAGACTGTGACAGGTACTCATATGGACTGACAGGTACTCAGATGAACTGTAACAGGTACTTTGATGGGTGGTGACAGGTCCTCTTTATTATTTGGGGGGGGCAATCAGTGTGGTTGGTGCACACTAAGCGGTAACGAGATGTTACTGCAATCTCCTCACACACAATCGGTGTGTGAGGAGGAGAACACGGTAACATCACGTTACCAGGGTTTGTAGACATTTAGTGATCGGCTGTGAAAGGATCACAGCCGATCATGTGGTAAACAGCCGCCAGCCAATGGCTGTTTACCAGCGTCGGTGACGAGCATTGTTCCCGGGAACACGCTGCCACCGACGAGATCGCGTGCATGCGCCGTGCAAAGTGTGGCGGTACCACCTGTGATCGGCTGTGACTTCATCATGGCTGATCACGTGGTAAACAGCCATGCCCAATGGCTGTTCACCCTCCTAGGTGGCGAGTGGCGTCTCCGTGACATGCCGTCACCGAAGAAACAGGGATGCACGCAAACGATCGCGTGAATTCCCTGTTTAATAGGAGGGACGTCATATGATGCCCTCCCAGAACGAGAGCCACGCCGACTGGCCATCATATGACAGCCGGTGGCAAGTGGTTAATTTACAGCAATATTCACACCTGCCTAACAATTAGTTTTTATTTAATTAAATATTAATTAAAATTAATTTAGCACAGTACTGTGCATTATATACACACATACACACACTCACCAGCCACTTCATTAGGTACACCTGTTCAATTGTTTGGTAACAAATTGCTAAGCCAGCCAATCACATGGCAGAAACTCAATGCATTTAGGAATCTAGACATGCTGAAGTTCAAACCGAGCATCAAAAAGGGGAAGAATGGAGATTTAAGAGACTTTGAACGAGGCATGGTTATTGGTGCCAGATGGGCTGGTCTGAGTTTTAAAAAAACGGCCGAGCAACTGGAATATCCAACCATCTCTAGAGTTTACAGAGAATGGTCCACAAAAGAGAAAATATCCAGTGAGCGGGAGTTGTGTGGACGAAAATGCCTTGTTGATGTCAGATGAGAATGGGCAGAGATGATAGAAAGGCACCAGTAATTAAAACAACCACCAAGGTATGCAGAATACCATCTCTGAACGCATAACACATCCACATCGAATCTTGAAGCAGATAAGACGCTGTCAGCTAAGAACAGGAAACGAAGACTACAATTCACACAGGCTCACCATAAGTGGACAATAGAAGATTGGAAAAAAACGTTGCATGGTCTGAGGAGTCTTGATTTCTGCTGCGACATTCAGATGGTAGTGTCAGAATTTGGCGTAAGGCACATGAAAGCATGGATCAAGCCTGCCTTCTACCAATGGTTCAGGCTAGTGGTGGTGTAATGGTGTGGGGGGGGGGTTTGATGTTTTCTTGGTATACTTTGGGCCCTTTAGTATAATTGAGCAAAGGCCCAAGCTTCATCGCTCATGGTGTTGGCCTGCCCCGTATGGCCTTCATGGTCTCGACTCCCACTAATGGGATCACTGCCATGAATCTGTACAGCACCTCATTAGCAAGGTCTTCAGATGTGGAGTACCCTGGAAATCACTGTCTGCAGGACCCAGTGCCAAATGGCAACAATATAGGCTGCCCCTGCTCTTGCATGCAGGTCCTGGGTATGTGCCCTCTTGGCTTTAGGGCCGTAGGCGATCAATCCAGGAGAAACCTTTCCTCCCCAGCAGGTGTGTGCAGACTAGGTCAAGAAATGGAAGACTAACGTCCACTAAAAGAGAGAGACATTGTAGGCACATTCATCACCTAACAACACAAACTAAAAACTGAGGCTTAGCTGAGCTGGAAGGGGTTATGCTTGGCAAGGAATCCTTTTTTTACAGGACCCATTCATCTGAAAGTGGCAGTAAAATACAAGTAGCTATGTATATTAAAGCAGTATTTATTAAACCCAAAAATGTAATATATTGCAGCTTACCAATCATTAGGTGTGTGTGTGTGTGTGTGTGTGTGTGTGTGTGTGTGTGTGTGTGTGTGTGTGTGTGTGTGTGTGTCCCTCTCAGTGTTAAATGGTTTGTCTCATCTCTAATGATGCATTCTGCTGGAGAGCTTGTTCTTTAAAAAAAATTAAATAAAAAAATTGTGTTTTTTTCAGCTGGATCACCAGATGAAAATATAAGAAAGCCTGAACAAGAAAATGAATGAAGTCTTCAGATCTAAGAAATGGCAAGCTGCAAAATAATAAATGTTTGGTTTTGGGTTTAAAATTGCTTTATGTACTCTGCTCCCTGTTTTGTAAAATTAATTAAATTCAATAAATGGTTGTCTTTTGATCTTTTGCTTTGTAATGTCTGTATATCTACAATAAAGTGCATATTTATAAAATAGTAAAAATAAATACGTTTCACCAAGCATCCACTGGGGGTAAATCAATCACGGTCATTTAAATCGCATACACCAGGAATTTTTGTGTGGTTACTGTTTAATAGCAAATGACATACTGTTATCTGTTCCATAAGCATGGCATTTGTTGCCTCTGTTTCGTGCAGCAAACCACTCAGATGATCCACACTCTTTGATGCTGTATTGAGCTTCTCATTTAGTTCTTCCCTGGAAATTTCAGGCTGCCATTGGGGTGTCTCTACAGCTAAAAACAAAAAGTAGTAAACAAAATATTTGCATTAAAATCTTGCTACAAACACAAATGAAACCAATTAGACCCGGTTCACACAGGGGCAACTTGTCAGGCGACTTAGCCATCTGACAAGTCGCGTTCCGTTCTGTACTATGGAACCGTTCTAATAGGAGTGACTCAAGTCGCTCAGACTTAGAAAAATGTTCCTGTACTACTTTTGGGGCGACATCAGGCGAATTGCATTGACTTCTATAAAAAAAAGTCATTTTGCAAGCCGCCGCTGAAGTAATTTGCAGGTCGCCTCTAAGTCGCGTTGCAAGTTGTGCTGCCCCTGTGTGAACCGGCTCTTATCTAAAAGATCTAGAATGTTTTATTTTTTTCAGATAACAGCATTTCCTTTAGTTATCAGACACACTAGGGACACACTAGGGAAATGTATGAAGCCCAGCAAAAAGGAAGGAAAGATTTTCTTAGAGTTGAGTCACCTGATAGTTTCCCTCATCTCACTCTACTTACTGCTTTCTTAGCCTAGGTTCACACTGATGCGATGCGGGAATGAGCGCGATTACAGAGCTGGTTCCCGTAACGCTCTTCTCCCGCGGGCAGTTCACACTGCCTTCTACAAACCGCTGCGGGTGTCATTACATTGTTAATGACACCCCCTGTTATTACATTGTTAATGGCACCCCCAGATCGGTTCACAAATCGCAGTGCAAACTGTGAACTTGCACAGTTCGAGCTTTATTTTGGTGATATTTTCAAATTTTTGAGAAAAAAATTTTTTTTTTTTAGGGTAAAATGTATTTTTGGCTACAATTCTTTGGTTGAAACAAAAAAAAAAAAAAAAAACACCCACATCAGTGTATATCAGTCTGTGTAAATGTTTTAGAGTCTACAAACTATGGTGTGTGTATATATAAGAATTGATCAAGCCCGATGCACGCATGGTACAGTGATATATTAGCAGCCAGCCATTGTACATGATCATTGCCAGTGGAACAACGTCACCATAGTGACACTGCATTTGAACGGGTAACAGTATGCAAACAAACAACTATATCTATATATTCTATTATTTTTTTCAACAATTTTTTTATTTTTTTTACATATGGTCACCAGAGCAATGCAATGGTCACATGGTACAGGGCTGTTGGAATTGGCCCCGTTTTCTTGTGATCGCTCTGACCAATCACACAGTAGTAAGCAAGGCATCATGAATTTTAAAATTTTTTACTACAGTGATTGGTCACAGCAATCACATGATACCAGGGCTGCTCAAGCACGTCCTCCCAGAACAACAGAGCACCCACTTGGCCGTTTATGTACATTCGCCTTGCGGGAAGTAGTTAAGCATGTGCTACAAGTGCGAAAAACACCAATGCTAAAAAATTATTTATGCTAGCTTATTAACAAAAACGGAGTGTTTACCTGTTTTTAAATCAGATGAACTAAGTAGCTGCTCTAGACTAGCTATATGAGTGTTGGCAGAGGACACAGAATCTGTGTCTGTGGTTTCCATTCCTTCACCTTCTTCTCTAGCAACAGAGTACAAATCCAACACAAGGTCAGTTGGTCTTCTTTCTCTTAAGCTTTTCACAGGCTGCTGTGAACCTGTAGGATCTGCATGTAAAAAAGAAACGGAGAGTGAGAGAGAGAGAGAGAGAGAGAGAGAGAGAGAGAGAGAGAGAGAGAGAAAGAGAAAGAGAAAGAGAAAAAGTGTATATGTGTTTGACATTTCCAAAGCCTGTCACAATCATTAGCTTCCCCAGGAATGCACTAAATTGTAGATGTCATGGCAGCAAAAAAAATAAATATAAAAAAGTTAATTAAGGAAATAGCCTATTCAACAAAAAATAAATAAAAAATAAGATTCAATCATGTATGGCCACTCTGAAGCATAAATACAAATAGATGTAAGAACTCTTATATCCTGAGGCAGTTATTTTATTTTTAGGCTACATTCACACTAGCATTTTTTTTAACTCTTAAAAGCCACATCCTGTGTGTCCAAGCACACCATTTTATGCTAGAAGCATTTTTCAAGCTTCAGCATACAGGAGCAGAAAAAAATAGTTTTTGTATAGATTTTGCAAGCGTTTTTGCTGGCAGAAAAAAAAAAAGCAGAAAATGCTCCTAAAACAACAACTTTTGAGCATTTTTTTCCTTCATGTACTGGAAAAATGATAATAAAAAAGGAACACAAAGTTTGAAAATGCTACTAAACAAGCTGCCACAAAAACTGCATTAGCATTTTTCATCCAGCGTGTTCTTTTCCACTTATAAAAACCGCTAGTGAGCATGGAGCCTTAAAGCGTTTGTTAACCCAAAAAAAATATATATATATATACTGGTTTCTTAAAGCAGATTACATAGCACAGCGCAGAGTGATAGGCTGCTGTACTCTCTGCTCTCCTCTCTCCCCCCTCACCCCTTCCTTCCTCCCTGTCAGCACCCTCTGTCTGTCTGTCTCTGCTCGGCCCGCCCCCCCCCACCACTGTTATTATTAAAAAAAATATAAACCTATAAATTGTCACTGCCAGCCCCTCTATTAGAGGTGGGAATAGCACACTGCGTTAAGCATTTTTTTAAATGAGCGTTGTAAATACTGATTTTTAGCTGGCCTCAGGCTGTCACGTGACACGTGGCCACTTTACAGCTATGAGACAGGGATTCTGCGGAGGAAAGGAACGGTCATGTGATCTCCCCAGCTGATGTGAGAGGGAGATAATGGCCCCTCCCACAAAAGCCATCCATCAGAGCTGGAAAGGGGCCGCAAGTCATGTGACCGGCCTGAAGATAGCTAAAAATTGGTTATTTACAACACTCATTTAAAAAAAATGCTCAACACAGTGTGCTATGCCAGCCTCTAATAGAGGGTCTGGCATAGACTTTTATAAACCCTTTAATCAGAAGTATTTTACAATGTAAATAAAAGCAATATTGTCTAGATTTCAAAATGCAGTGATGTCCTACTCTCATGCACTTCTATAATGCCTTAATGTTTTCTTTGTTTGCTCTGCTGTCATACAAGTAAAAATAAATGCACATCCTTGAACATTCAAGTAGCAAACTAATGGGATATTCTGCAAACACTTTTTAGATGTCGCTAATATTTGCATGCACAAACAGGTGTTGTTCTCATTTGTCTCCCACACAATGCACCAAGGTACATACAGTGCCTTGCGAAAGTATTCACCTCCACACACTTGATGTTTTTCCAGTTTTTTTTTGTTAAAACTTAGAAACAAAATAGATTTATTGGGGCTTTGTACCCTATGATTTACATAATACCTTTGACCAGGGATGTCCAAACTTTTTTCAAAGAGGGCCAGATTTGATGAACTGAACATGCGCGAGGGCCGACCATTTTGCCTGACATTCTTTGAACCATTAAAATTCGGTCCAAGTGTGTTCGTCCGAGTACTAATACACTGCCCAACAAGAATTCTCTTGCCTTTGTGGCTGTGTGTGGTGAAGAGATGAACTCAAAATGTATTATTTGGATATACCGTATTTATTGGCGTATAACACACACCTTCACTTTAAGAGGGAAGCTTCAGGGAAAAAAAAATTAAAACATTTTAAATAAAGAACTGTGAAGCAAAATAAGGGTCAGTGCCCATCTGCAGAACCACCATTGCCGGGAACGCAGCGCCCACCACTGCCGGGAACGCAGCGCCCACCACTGCCGGGAATGCAGCGCCCACCACTGCCAGGAATTCACTCACCATTGCCAGGAATGCAGCCCCACAATTGCAATTGCCAGGAATGAAGCCACCATTACCATCAGTGCAGCCATGGAGGGCAGGACGAGCGCCAAAGACATCCTACAGGAGAATTTCCTGTTTACACAACGGCCTCTTTAAGAGAAAGTCCCGCGTCCTCTGATGGACAAAACAGTCGTCCAATGGCAGAGATGGGACTTCCTATTACAGCTGCCGTGTAAACAGGAAATTCTCCTCCTGTGTGCACAGCACTCGTCCCGCCTCCTCCCTCTGAGGCAGCCGGACTATATATCTTTTGTGACCCCGGCGCTCGGAGATCGTCGGGGGCCACAAAAGATGTATATGTTTAAATAACTAGGCGGTCACTTTCAGGTAATTGGAAAAAAAAAAAAAAAAAGGCAGGGAGCCCACTCCTAGGCATAACCCCTGCCTGTTACTCAAGGCTTCCATTTTTGTAGCACGCCATAAACCACAAGTTAGAGGGGCAGGATCTTTGTCTCCTATGATCTACTCCAAGAAAATATTTTACATGTAAAACAAAAATCGTATTTTCTTTATTGTACATCATGTGACACGGAGTATCATCATATCCGTTACAACAAGCCAACTGGCCCCAAACAAGTAAACCAGATGTTAGAACCTCATGCAGTCTGTAAAACAGGCCATCCTCAGTGGTTCTAACGTCAACATGGTGAAAAAACTTTGTAAAAGTATTAACTGAAAACCAGGTAGCTACTTTACAAAACTTCAACTACCAAAGCCTGATGACGAATAGCCCAGGAGGCACTTGACAAACTGTAGATCTGGAAGCTGCGTGACCACTCCTTGGGCCTTCGGGAAGCACAGAGAGGGAACAGCAGCAGTTGACTTCAGGTAACACCTGAGAGCACAAACCACATCTAAAGTGTAAAGAGCCTGGTCCCCTGACACCTGAAGCTTAGGGAAAAAAAAAAAAAAAAAAAAAGGCAACACAACATCCTGGTTTGGAACGAACAAGAAAAATGGTGGAAGAGGCAACAGAACCACCTTGTCATGGTGGAGCGCCTTGCAGGAAAAGGGCAGCCAATTCCGAAATGTCAGACCTCGAAAGAATGGACTAAAAGAATATCCTGGGTGGGATTTTGTACAATACATAAAGCACCGAGCTGAGGTTCCAAGAAGTCAGAGTCCAGACCATTGGAACATGTGACACCTGGCACAAAGCCATTTACCAAGTAATGTGAACCAATCAGTCTCTGAACAAAGACCAACAAGGCTGACAATCAAACACTTGATCATACTCTAGGCCAGACCTTGATCAACTTGAGACTGTAGAAAAATCTTAGTTAGACTTACCGGTGATGGTATTTCTGGACGTCATTCAGTACAGCACTTGGAGAGAGCGTAGCTCCACCCAACTTCCCAGGAAACACTGCGAATAGTGCTTTTTAAAAAAGGCAGCCCACTTCCACCATGGCCTCAGTCCTAAACGAGAAACCTCCAACCATGCCGAAAGACAGAATTTTGAAACAAAATATACACATATAACAGTGCAAGTCATATTGGAAACCACTAGGGGGGGTAATAGCTGCTGTCCTGAAGGACTTCTAGAAACAGAGTCACTGGTAAGTCTAACTAGGGTTTTCTCAAAAAGTATTTCAGGGCAGCACTTGGAGAGGATAAGAGAGAAAACTTACTTTAGGGTGGGACCACCGCCTGTAGGACCTTTCGGCCAAAGGCCTGCTCTGAGGTAGATAGATCTATTCTATAATGCTGGACGAATGTAGTGAAGCTTGTCCACGTTGCAGCTTTACAGATCGGGTTGGGTGAGGTGCCAGCCCTCTCAGCCCAGGATGTTGCTACTGCCCTAGTTGAATGGGCCAGAATACCATCCAGTGGTATCTGCCCTAAAGCTTTGTAGGCTTATTTAACGGATGTTCTGAGCCATCTTCTTACTGAACTTTTGGAAGCACGTTGTCCCTTACAAGCCCCTGAGAACAGCACGAAGAGCATTTTACTTCCTGAATTGCCTAGTAAATTCCAGATATCTCTTCGCATCCAGTATATGGAAATCTTCCTCTTTATAATTGGCTGGGGATGAGCAAAACGTTGGCAGAGGAGACCTTAGGTAGAAAGCCTGGGTCCACCTTTAAAACTATCCAATTTGGAAAGACCATTAGGAAAGGTTCAACCATGGAAAAAGCCTGCAGCTCACCGACTCTCCTGGCCAAGGTTACTGCTACCAATAGGGCCATTTTCCAAGTCCACTTTCTTACTATTGCCTCTTTTAGAGGTTCAAAAGGTTTCCTACTTAGCCCCTGCAGCACCACTGACAAGTCTTCAAGGTGCTAACTGCTAACCCTTTCTCCATTCCATCATGAAGAAATTCCAGGATGGAAATGATCTCCTGTGGCAAATACGCACTAGGAGTTGTAGCATTTCCAAACCTTGAAATAAATATCTCTAGTGACTTTTTTCCTGCTGTTTTCTTTAGGATCTGCTCCTCAGAAACCAGACTGCTAACTTGAGCTGGCTTACATTTAGAAGCCATATGGGTCCCTGACTCAGTAGATCATCCCATGGAGGTAACATCCAATAAGCTGTAAGGGGGGAAAAACATAACACAAACAGAAGTCCCACGGATGACCCAGAGCATCAAAACCTCTTGCCTGATCCCTTCTGTTCAGAGAAAAGCAAGTCGGGAGCTTTGCATTTGAGTGGGTCGCAAACAGGTCGACCTGAGGACTGCCCATTTGGTTTACCACCATTGTCTTCCTGCCCAGGGACATCAGATTTGTTTCTGCTCAGATTAGGGTTCGCCTGTCCTTGGCTCAGGAGATCTTGCTCCTAGCACCCCCCTGCTTTGTCATGTAGGGGACTGCCATGGCATTGTCGCACAAGATCTGAATGTGTTGGCCCCTGATCTCTTCCTGAAACCAAAGAAGCCCCATCAAAATTGCTTTCAGTTCTCTCCATTGGATGATCTTTTGGAGTCTGAGCTTGTTCAGATTCCTTGGGAAAAATTATCTTTCAGATGTGCCCTCCACCCCCAGGAGCTTGCATCTGTCGTTAGCCTTTTTGATACAGGGAATAGCCAAAGGTAGGCCTTTGCTTCGGTTTAACTGGTTCCTCCACCATCATAATTTTCTCCTCACTTGCACAGGAATCACAAACTGTTTTTTAAGGGCTCTACATGCCTCCAATTTTTGAGAATTGCTTGCTGCAGATCCCTTGAGTGGAGGTGGGTACACTGAATGGCTGGAATGGAGGATGTTGGGAGACCCAACGTTGACATCGCTGACCGTACTGTTACTGGCGAGCTCGTCTGGATCTGCTTCATTGTCCCCAGGATCTTTTCCCTTTTTTCGGCAAGAAGATCTTTTGTTGGATAAAGTCGATGCTGTACTTGGGAAGGGATTAGGTTTGCACGTGGTATTTTGTTCTGTTCATATCTGGGAGTAGCTGATTTTCTGAGCTGGCTAATAGAAGCAAAACGTCCAGATACAGAACTCTCATGATTCCCTGGATCCTCAGAGGATCTGGAGCCTCTGCCCCAGCTTACCTGGGCTGGGGCTTGTGGCTCCTGTTCCTGCCATTGCTGCTAGCTCCGCCAAACTCCATGCTGCAGCAAGTGTAGCAGCTCTATTGTCCTTTTTTCCCAAAACTCTAGGTCTCCTCGCCATTTACGATGACTGGAAGTCTACAAAAGCCAGGGCCCGCCTTCCACAGGCCAGAACCAGAAGCCGCGTGCCCGGCCGTAAATTCTGCCCTCCGCCATCCAGACCCGGAATGAACAGAGACCCAGAAAGACCCTGGCTCCACTCTCCAGGAATGGGAAAAACTCTCCCAGCTGGCTCAAGCTGTCGCTAAGTGGGGAAAAAGGGGGGAGCTCCAGAGCATCCCCTACACATCTGGGCTGGCCCAGAGGACCGCAAGGTCCAAAGGAAAAAAAAAGAAAAGCCCACCCACAGTTCCACGCAGCACTTCAACCATGGCGGAGAAAAGGTAAGACCTTTGTCAGGAGGGATGATCACTCTTGCCTAAATATTCAAATGTCTGTGTTGGGATTAAAGCCAAATTTCGTTCAATTCAGAACACATCCGTAACGCTCCAGTGTGTGCACTGTGAGACCCATTATTCTCTAAAGAGTGAAGTAGATTGCTCCCTCAGAAGTAAAATCATCTAGGTACCCTATGACAATGATACTCCGGGTATGCTGGAGCCTCAGAGAGGAAGTCAGGACCTTGGTAAACACGCAGCTGCGGCTAAGCAGAAAAACCCCCCCAAAAAACTGTGCTTAAGGTCTGAGGGCGCAGAAAAAAATGCATACTGGTATGCCGCAAGCTTCTAATAAATGGTGCATTGTAATATATTAATACGTTAAATATCTGCTGTGATACTCATTAAATAAAAAATAGCAAAAGAAAGATTAAAACATACAATCTAAAAATCATAGTCCAGTGCAATATGTAGTCTTCACATAAGTCGGCCATAGACAGATTGAAAATTGGCCAGTTCAGCAGGACTTCAGTGAAAGTTGCCTCTTTTTTTTGACAGCGGGGAAACCCTCTGAGAAATCTTCCAGGTTTCTGCTGGTTTCGGTATCACTGAAAGAAGGATTGGTCTCTCTTCTTATGTGAAAAGCCCGGACCTTTAAGCTTTGCATATACATATAGCCGCAGTTGCTGGCTGTAAAGCTTCCCCCTTTGGAGAACACTTTAAATAATGCCTCCAGACACTTGTTTGAAGCATCTTTAAAACACTGGGACTTCATTCTCTGGGCACATGAGGTTCTTACTGAGATAAGAAACAGCCAGATCTATGAAAGGCAAACTCCATTTTACACTATTTGTGGGGTATTGCTGAGGAAACCTTTTGGTGAAACCACCTTGCTAAAAAGTCTGTGTACAAAACATTCTTTAAATGTGGAAGTATAGAGAAGTTCTTGTGGCAGCCTCCACAATCCAAATCCTCCGATTTTCGGAGAAGAGGCCTTGGGAAGAGGTATTTTCCTCTGAACGTGTAAAAGCTGTAGGAAAATAGATCTGAAAAATGGAGTCAGGTATTCTGACAGCCACTGGGAATTTACTATGATTCCTATATGAAGGTTATGGGATATCAGACCTATTAATCCAAATTCATGCTTTGTCTGTATTTGCATTTAAGAAGCAATCTAAAAAGTTTTATGTAGTGTTCATAAAAGATTAAAATACAAGATTACAGGATAATTTTCCAAAGAGCAAAGTATTAGCAACTGGTAAAAATTTCACGCTTACGTGTGACAGTAACTTCACTCTTAACTTGGAAGAGCTGGGCTTCTACTTTGGACAGCTGCTGCTGAAGAGTCTCTACAGTCTTCCTGTGATCATCTTGTAAACGCCTCACTTGGTCCCTAAAGTTGTTGCGTTGTGCTTCATTTTGAGCACCGAGCTGACTCACTACCTGAGTGTGCTCAGTCTTCAGCACCATGTTTTCTGACTGCACTGTACACAACCTGCAGGATAAAACGAAATACGATAAAAAAAAAAAAACACAAATTAGGTATACAATAAATCCATTAATAGTATTCTCATTAAAAATGTAGTTAATCTTAAGCTCTTTAAGGTTCCACAGTTGTCAAAACTGCAACAGATCCCTTGATGGATCTCCATCTGTGTCTTTTCCAGAGAGTTATCTACATACTTAAAACTATCCCAGTGACAGGATCCTCTTCTTAACCACTTCGCATCCAGTCCAATTCTGACATTTCTCGCCCACATGTAAAATTCATCATTTTTTTCTAGTAAATAACATAGAACCCCCAAACATTATATATGTTTTTTTAGCAAAGACCCTAGAGAATACAATGGTGGTTGTTGCAACTTTTTATCTCACACGGTATTTGCGCAGCAATTTTTCGAACGCGTTTTTTTCAGAAAAAACAAACAAACAGTTTCATGCTTAAAAAAACAAACAGTAAAGTTAGCCCAATTTATTTGCATAATGTGATAGATGAAGATACGCCGAGTAAATAGATACCCAACATGTCACGCTTCAAAATTGCACGCGCTCGTGAAATGCCGCCAAACTTTGGTATTTAAAAATCCCCATAGGCGACGCTTTAAATTTTTTACTGGTAATATGTTTTGTGTTACAGAGGAGGTCTAGTGCTAGAATTATTGCTCTCGCTCTAATGTTCACGGCGATACCTCACATGTGGTCTGCACACCGGTTTCATATGTGGGTGGGACTAATGTATGCGTTCGCTTCTGCGTACAAGCTCATGGGGACAGGAGCGCATTAATTTTTTTTTTTTTTTTATTGTTAATTTTACTTTTATTTTTTTAGTTTGACACTTAAAAAAAAAAATTGATTACTTTTATTCCTATTACAAGGAATGTAGACATCCCTTGTAATAGAAATATGGCACGATCGGACCTATTTACAGTGAGATATGGGGTCAATAAGACCCCATCTCTCACCTCTAGGCTGGGAAGCCTAAAATAAAAATAAAAAAGTTCCTGGCTTCCAAGCCAAATCGGCGCCGTTTTTTGAATGCAGAGGCCGGGCGCGACGTCATAACATCGCGCCCGGCCTCCGAACGATCATAGAGACTCCGGGGATGATCTGGCCCGCGACGACGTCCCCTCCCGCCTCCCGTAAGAACGATAAAGCGGCGGAACAGCCGCTATGATCATTCTTATGGTGCAGGGAATTTCTGTCTGAAAACGCCAATATCTGAATGAGGTCTGTGGCCTCAGGCATCATTCAGAAATACCCCCGGAAAGTCAAGGACGTCCCTGGACGTACCTTGGGCGGGAAGTGGTTAATGGTGGCCAAGGTGCTTCTCTTGAAAAAGTCACCGCTGGAGCATCAAGGAGGGACCCAACCACAAAACAACTCTGGGCATCACTGTTAGTTAAATATTAGTAAAAACAAACAAAAAAAGGCTTTAAAATCAAGTTGGTCTACTGTGCGGACTGCTGGAAGATCTTTTTCTATGTCAACTGGATAGAATAATAAGTCATAAAATTGATCCACCGTCTACACCAACGAGGTGGACGAAGGACTCCTCCCCACTGTGCTATTGTATTCTCAGCTGCCAGAATGCACTGATCAGCGCTGCACGGTGAACAACGTTTTCCAACATTACCGTTCGACAGAAGTCAAACATTAAATCCTCTTCTGTTAAGTTGGAGCAGCCATAGATGGAATTTTGATCCATCTATGGTCAGCATTATAGCAGAGCCTGTGAAGACAAGTTAACTGCATTCCTATAATAAAGAAATGTTGGTATATGGCAACATTTTCAGTATATATTTCTAAACAGTAAAGATACTGTTTAGAAATACTGTTATCAATAACATTTCCTTGAATGGGGCAGAGCCATTTGGTATTCTTAGTTATCCTTAGATCATTGATAGAAAAAAGGACAACGATGTGGGAAAATTGTGGCCTTATCATCACACTTATCAAACATCATTTGGAAAGGTCCAATGAAACAGCTAATGAAGATCTGAACACAAAGGTTTGGTTTAGAGCTATGACAGTGCCAGTTAATAGAGCTCCACTAAGGCCTATTCCACAAGGAAGTCCTCTATTACCTTTGTCTCCTTTACATAGTGCAGCCTAATATAGTCCGATTTCCTGCACATAGATCAGTAGAATATACAAGCCCAATCTCCACTGTTTATACCACTCCTCCGGGCTCTTCCGCCTAACTTAAGAGAACACTGAGAACTGAGCGATCAAATACCGATGATCGCACAGTTCTTAATCTTCAGTGAGCAAAAAGTAGTGACCATCAGTCACCAGTTCTCTGCTCTGCCCCTCCAGAGCCTATACTGGCTGGGTGACATCAACCGACCATGGGACTTTAGCCTATCAACAGAATACGGGTGAAAAAAGTGCAGAACCTCTCCGTCCACCGTATAGGTCAAAGAAATATATATAGTGCACTATTGCCTTTTACTTAAAAAATACTTTATTAAATTGGAGGAAGGCAATAGTAGCTGCAGTATTTAGATCGATACACTGCTCTTTTAAATTATGTGGTTGCCATTTTTTTATGATTTTTTTGCTGAGTGTCAACCATACATTGGACCTTCCTCCAATTTAATAAAGTATTTTTTAAGTGAAAGGCAATAGTGCACTATATATATATATATATATATATTTTTTTTTGTCCTATACGGTGGATGGAGAGTGAGTACGGCGTGCTCGCAGCTTCTGAAATAGAGGAAGCACTGTGTGATGTGCTGTAGCTGGCATTAAGTGCAGGAGAGGTTGCTGTACACCTGTGGACTGAACTTCTACCGAGGAATCGGAAGGAATTATCACCCAGTGTGTGGGATCTTCCCTTATATATGCCTATTTGATCACTGGATCTGGTAAGCGGCTACCTGATTATATTTTTCAGTGTTTCTGGGCTGACAGTTGCTGGAACAAGTGTGGTGCTTTCATCTGAAGGGATGAAGAACTGCTACTAAATTGCTATTTGGCTACTTTTTCCTACATATTGTAAAAGCAGGATAAACAATTCTTCTGATTGTATCAATTCACTTTGACTTGTATTGAGAGTCACTTGTTCATATTACGGACGCTTGTGGACAATATTACACAATAGATCAATTTATATTTATTTTTGCACATGTAGGGATATATTTATTTATATTTTTTGGGTGCAGCACAATTATTTGATTAATTATTTATTTGTTCATGTATTGAAGGCTAAAGTAGGATTGTCTTACTGATTTAATCTTGGTTTAAGTCAAGTTTTTTAAAATTAAATTTTTAAGTCACAATTTTGTTTGAAAATTAAGAAATTAAATAAAATTATTGTTTTTTTTTTTTTTAAACATACAGTCACCAGAGCAGTAACAGTGTCGCCATATAATGGGGTTGATGGCGATCGGGAAAACTGACTGGTGAGTAGCTTAGAGGGCTCTTTAAGTTAATAACATGCTTCTAAGTGTATATTTAACAAGCCAAAATAGACAAAACAGAGGGAATATGCTACTGATGACTTTCTTAAAATGCTAGTTGCCATGATAGTTTCAATACCTTCTGTGCTCTGACCTGGAAGAAGCATGTAGATCACAACTTCAGTCTCCTCTGACTTTCTAATCTGCATATTAGCTCAGTGATTTGAAGTATTTATTTATTTATTTATTTATTAATGAACCCAGAGGTAGCTGGCAAGTTATTAACGGAACCAGAAGTGAAGGGAATCTCCCATGTGCTGTTCCCAGTGACAACCGTAAACATTTTTGGTTTCACTTTCCTCTTTTTCCATACAGGTGAAAGCAACAGTAGTCCAACATTTCTGTTGGCACAAAGTTCCTTTTACATACTCCTTTGGAAACTCAAACCAACATTGCCCTTTTCATTTTGGTTAGATTGGGGAGGGGGGGTTAGAAACTGTCAGGTTCTTTTTACTGCCTGCATATCTGCTTGGAAGAAGATTCCCCATAACTTTCTGCCCTAGTGGCAGTTTTCATGAGGTAAGACAACAAAAAGGTGGAACCAAAAGGTTTACAGTCCTCACCAGAACAGGACATGAGACATTCCCTCTCACCTCTGGTTCCACTGGCAACCCCCAAAACGTAGAATTCCTCTTTACCTTGTTTATTTTTTGGTCTGCAGATGATTGGTTTTATTTCACAGGGGTATGTTAATGAAACAATACCCTAGAGAATGAGCTGGACAGAACCTTTACAGTTAGGAAAATTAAAGTAATGTAAAATTACCAATTCAGGAATCGAGCCTTGAAAATAACCAACCATGGTGGAAGGAAAGAAAATTGCATAATCTATGGCCTGCCATAGTCTAATGTACACATTTCTTAATAAGAGACCATAAAATAACTCACTTTTCTCTAAGTTCAGCTTCTTTGGTCACAGTCTCTTGCAGCATTTTATTATGCCTCTCCAGTAACATGTCATGTTCAGACTGTAAAGCCTGCAACTCCACTGTGTTCATCTGAAGACTGTGCTGAGCGTCCTGTAATTTATTTTTTACTTGATCCAACATTGTCTGCAGGTGCTCCCTAAAGCCAAAACAAAAACACGAACTTCAACTTACAAAAGAAAAAAATATATATATATTTGCGTGATCCTACTTTTTGTCATATTTCTTTATATATAGCTAGCTTTGTCCCAAGTATTTTCATGCTAATAACTGCATACTCTAGAGCAGCTCAATATGTTTTACCCCAGAAGTTCCCTTGAATGATTTTCAAAGAACATTTGCAAAAAAAACATTTCATTGGTGGTCACTGGGACATATTGGTGACTAGTTGAAAGAATGTTCTCTTACATTGGATTCATGCTGCTTGTGTTGTCAAGTGCAGTTGACCCTGTAAATATGCAGACAACACCAAATGGGAGGTCAACCAGCCACAGCTCAAGGAACCCTAAGGGCGCGTACACACGGGCGGATTGTCTGCCCAACTTAGTCCGCTGAACCGTGTTTCAGCGGACAATCCGCTCGTGTGTGGGCTTCAGCTGACTTTTTCAGCGGACAGTCTGACGGACTAAGTCTTTCGGAATTTCCGTAATTTTGTCCGTCCAAACTTGGTTTCAGCGGACAGTCTGCTCGTGTGTAGGCAAGTTGGACTGACTAAGTATGGCGCATGCTCAGAAAGGATTTACACGCCAAAGGTTGCATTGCAGTGTATTGGACGTCGAATTTCTAGTCCCGTCGTACTGTACACGTCATCGCGCAAGCTTTCAGCGGACTGTCTGTTCATCGTGTGTGGTCAAGTCCGTTCATTTAAAAGTTGGACGGACTGTCTGTCGGATTGTCTGACGAACTTAGTTGGGCAGACAATCCGCCCGTGTGTACGCGGCCTAAGCAATCTCCGGAGGAACACTGGTTCAAATGGCTGCTTTAGAGCATAAATCAATTGCAATTCATTTATATTTAAGTTTGTTACCTTTCCTGCCTGAAGACCTCATGTTCAGCTTGAGATGCAGACTTATTTTTCTGTTGCTTTAACACATTATGAACACGAACTTTGTAGCTTTCAAATTCAGCAGTTATTGCAGCTTGCTCTGCCTGCATCATAAAAGAGACATGTTACAGTATAGTTCACATCGCACTATTATATAAATTATTAAAAAAAAATTTTAGTGGCTGTACTGAAGAATTACACACATATGCTGCCATTATTGTTCAATGCGCCTTTAACCACTTGCTTACTGGGCACTTAAACCCCCTTTCTGCCCAGACCAATTTTTAGCGTTGAATGACAATTGCGAGGTAATGATACAGTTAACCCAAATGAAATTTATATCACTTTTTTTTCACACAGATAGAGCCTTCTTTTGATGGTACTTAATTACTGCTGGGTTTTTCCTTTGCTAAATAAAACAAAAAAGGACTGAAAATTAAAAAAGCAAAAAACTAAAAACTGTTTAATAGTTTGTTATAAAATTTTGAAAACAGGTATTTTTTCTCCTTCACTGATGCGCACTGATGAGGCTGCACTAATGGGCACCGATGAGGCTGCCCTAGTGGGCACCGATGAGGCTGCCCTAGTGGGCACCGATAGAGTGGGGGCACTCTAATACAGAAGTGTGTTAATGGTCAGATTGCCAGAGAAAAATAGAGTAAAAAAAAAAAAAAAAATTCATAAAAAAGAAAACAAATGCATCTAATGATTGGTAAGCTGCAACATATTACATTTTGGATTTTTAGTTTAATACTGCTTTAAAAAATATGGCTATAGTACTCTTTCGTACTTTAGGCTCGGTTCACACTTGTGCGATGTGGGAACCCTGCGAATCCACTGCAGATTCCCGCATTGCACCTGACTCGCACAGCAGTTCACACTGCCATATGTGAACTGCCGGGAGAGTCAATACAATGTCAACCACTTGTCGACCAGCCACCGTCATTATACGGTGGCAGGTCGGCTCGTTCCCACAAATCGACATGGGTGTAAGTCAGAACCTCTGAGGGCGTTAACAGGGGCGTGCGCACACGCTGCTTGGTGGGGGCCACGATGCACGTGGCTGTGATGTCCAGTGGCCGTGAGAGCCAGAACGGGGATCTGTCAATGTAAACAGACAGATCCCCTTTCTGACAGGGGATGAGCGACAGATTCTTAGTAATTTGGAACAGCGATCTCTCTCCTCCTCCAGTCAGTCCCATCCCCTCAAAGTTAGAAACACACAAGAGGGAACACATTTAACCCCTAGTTTTTATAGCACTGATCGATGTATAAATGTCAATGGTCGCAAAAAAAGTGTCAAGCGTTCAATCTGTGCGCCGCAATGTCACAGCCCTGCTAAAAATCACAGATTGTTGCCATTACTAGTAAAAAATAAATAAATAAAAATGCCATAAATCTATCCCCTATTTTGTAGATACTATAACTTGTGCAAACCAATCAATATATGCTTATTGCAATTTTCTTTTACCAAATATATATAAACTTAAACTTTTTTTTCTAGATATTATAGGAAAAAAGTAATAAATCGTCTTTTTTCAAAATTGTCACGTTTTTTGTTTATAGTGCAAAAAAATAATAAACGCATCAAATACCACCAAAAGAAAGTTCTATTAGTGGGGGGGAAAAAAAAGGATGTAAATTGTTTGGGTACATAGTTGCAGGACCGCGCAACTGTCAGTTAAATTGATGCAATGCTGTATAGCAAAAAATGGCCTCGTCATTAAGGGGGAAATGTTCTGGTCTGTAAGTGGTTAATGACACCCTCATTTCAGCTCGCATATCGTACTGCGAACTGACAGTTCGGACATGAATCGAATCGCATGGGTGTGAACGCCCATGCGATCCGAATCTACTGCAGAACAAAAAAGTTTGGTCAAGTTTGGTCTGAATGCGATGTGATGTTAGCCATACGAACTGTATGGCTGACATCGCATCACACGGACATTGCATGTGATTTGCACTGCAGTGCGAATAGCATGCTATCTTACAGAGCGCACTGGTGTGAACCGGCACTTAGTCAAGAAAGAGGACATGGGAAACTAGGCTTTTATGTAACAGGTATAGATAAAAATGATATTTCTCATGATCTATTCTTTTGTACACCATGCTAAATTTAGTAGTAACTCTGAAATCCTGCATGAACACATTCCTGACAGTACAATACACTTCAATAACATTTTTCAATATTATTTAATGGATTTGTCCAGCATTTCTGTTTTGGGGAAAACACTGGACAATTATCTACATATGTATCTGGTTATTGAAAGCCTAATAGATCCAGAATAACTTTTATCTAATATATTAAAAGCAAGAATCAAAACGTTCAGATCTGTCTATTTCTCCTGTGTTCAGGTCTCTAAACAAGTGTTACCCAAAGTACGCAGAGCATGCATTTATCTTGATTAGTTGCAAGAAGGAAAAAAGATTTAACGTATATGATTGTGAACGCTGAGGCCTTGTGAAAGCTGTAATACAATATAATGGAGTGCAGGATGGGAAGCATCACTGGCTCAGAGGGCTACAACAGGAAGCATGAGGTCAATAGGGAACAGATGTCTGCAGTGGAAAAAATGCTTAAGCAGAGCACAAGTATACGTCATTCTTAACATAAAAGGTTATAGCAGCAGAGAATGAAATTCCCAGAGATAAACACCCAAAAATCAGATCTGCAAGCACAAGAGCTGTTCATTCAGCTTGAGCTATAATACAACTCTCACAGATGCAGTTCTGTATATCCATCACTGAAACAAACAATAAGGGCTGGCAATTTTTTTTGTAAATTAAGCTCCTCCCAATATTAAAGCCCAGCTCTGGGAAGCTTGAGAATCATCCCCTGCAGTGAGGCTGTGCCTGGACTGCAACGAGGGTTAATTGCTCATTTAGGTCCAAGGGACTTGTTAAAGTAGATTTACTTACCCGATCCTCCATGCTGCTGCACTGCTCCCCAATGTTCCAGTGGTCTAAGGTCCTGACATTATGAAAACCAATGTAGACCAATGTAGCCATCCATTGAACATGACGACGTCAAGGGACAGTCCACTGCTGAAGTGTGTGACAGCGCCGCAGGAGTGGATGATCACATAAGTAAAACCGCTTTTATTCTTCCCTAGACTAAATCATTAACCCTTGCAGTGCAAATGCAGCCCCACTGCAAGGGATTATTTTCAAGTTTCCTGGACCTGGGCTTTAGGAAACAGGAGTGTGAACATAAGTGTGTAAACAGTCTGACTTTTACATTGGCTACATGTAACTGATTGTACACAAACATTTATATTTACCAAAAACAATGTAGTGCAACAGCATGTCTAATAAAGTATATATTGGATGGATTGTTTAGATTGGCCATTGCGTTAAATAGATATTGATATTTCCAAAGGGAGTTTCAGATCAGACTGTAAATATGTAAGCATGTTCAAGGAAAAATTATTTTGAGGTAAAATGTGTCACATGTATGCAGATTTATTAATGAATAAATCACATTAGTGAATAGGTGTATAATAAGTATATAACCCAGACTGACTCTCCTTTAAATAATTCTCTCCAGTGCTACTTCAAACTACTCCAAACTACTCCAATGTCTCACATAAGGTCTTCAACAAATCATAAAACATGCTCTTCCTTAAAACAGTCTTATTTATTGAGTTCATGCATTATTTGTGTAATTTCCTGAACCCACCTTCCATCAAGCTTGGCAACACAATGTCTGGTAACAAATAAAAAAAAAAAAAAATCCTGATAAGTGTATAATGAGTTTGTGTGAAAGTTATAGTACCTACAAGCTTTACTAAGTATCACTGCTAATTGATCAATGATGAAGTACTGACAGCCTCACTCACCGAGACAGATGTGCGCCACATGATCACCGGGACAGATGTGCGACAGGTGTTTTTTTGTGTGGGGACACTGACTGAACACTATTTTGGGTACACTAGCTGGGTGATCAGTGTGTAAAAAGCTGTAAAAAAAAAAAAAAAAAAAAAAACAGCTCAAACACACCGATTACCATCTCGCAGCACAGATCCACTCTCATTCTCCCCACCAACATGCTCCGTGTGAGGAGAAGGAGATCCTGGCAAAGGATCTCCTTCCTGGCAAAGATGGCTGTGATTGGACCATGGATTGTGGGGAGAGAAATTTGCATGATTCCCCCATTAACACAGACAGTGCTGACGGGGGAATTCCTCCAGCCAAGCAATTGTCTGCTTCTGGGGGGGGGGGGGGGGGGGGATTTTTGCTGCTATAGCCGCTAAAGATAAATCACAAGTGAATCCAGCAGGCTCATTGTAACCAAGTTGATCGATCAACTTGTTACATTCACAGCCTGCCCACATACAGTATTGAATCTTGATCGGTTCAGCAGGAACTTCAAACTGTCTATGGCCAGCCGGAGGCAACCCGGGGACCAATTTGATGACAGTCTGAAGCACCTTTTGGCCAAAGTTTGCATCAGCTAAGGCCTAAACATTTACCTGGTACATGTTGGAGAACGTGAACAGAGGACAAGGTGGCAGCCTTGCAAATCTGAGATACAGATGCTCAGTATTGAAAAGCCCAAAACACATCAACAGACCTGTTGGTATGAGCTCTGATACGGAAAAGAGGAGCTTTTTCCTTAAGGCGCAATCCCTAGAAATTATTTGAGTGATCCATCTGACAATGGTGGAGCAAGAAAATTTAATATACAAGAGCCTAGAGGTAAGACAAAAAGGGACTCGGTATTGCAAATAGAAATTGGGGCTGCCAGGAGCACACGACAACACCATAGCAATGTTAGGAAATTTTCTTGGCGTGTTTTGGATCACCACAGAGCTAAGAGAGAATGATACCCTTGTTGAAGTAGAAAAGGGGAGAGTACCTTGTGTGGTACAAAAAAGGCTCTTTGTAAGAATGGTCCGCTAGCCCAGAAACATACCTAACTGATGTAATAGCCAGAAGGAAGGCAACCTTACACATGAGGTCACTCAAGAGAATGCCTCTAACCCAAAAACCTCAAAAGGAGGTCTCTGAAGTCCATAGAGTTTCAGGTTACATCCCAAGGGGCTTGTAACCTGCAACAAATGGGGTTGGGGAATTTTTGTAAGCAACTCCCTGAAGGAAAATCTTTATTAACTATTGCAAAGGAGAGGTTGCTAGAAGAGGATGGAAAAGGCAGAAATCTATCCCTTGAGGGTACTCAAAGCCAAATGCTGGTCATAAATAGTTCGAAGAAAGACCACAATAGGTACAACAGTATTCCCTGGGACTCAACTGTCTGTCCTTACACTTGGTGAGGATAACAGTCAGAGATACCCCTATACTTCAAGACTTGGGTTTCAAAAGCCATGTCAGTAAAGTCATGACTGAAGCAGGGTGGCGTATGTCTATGTACCAAATGTTCTAGGCCAACCTGGTGTGATGGAGGATCACCAGAACCCTTTCCACCTTTATCTTGCAAAGCAGCTGAGAAACTATCTTTAAACAGAAAGAAGGCATAGATAAGCCTGACTGGAGACCTAGGAATCATCAAGCATCTACTGCGATAGTCATAGGATCCCAGATCCTGGCAAGGAATTTGTTCAGCTTGTTGTTGAAACTAAAGTTCAGAACTGCTACATCTGGGATGCCCCACCGTTGACAGATATCCTGAAAGATCTCGAGGTGCAGAGATCACTCTATTGGATCTAGGTGTTGGCAGGCTTCATGCCAATTATCCATGCCAGAGATGTGAACGGCAGAGAGGCACAGTATGTGAATTTCCCTCCAGGCGAGTATCACATTTGTTTCTATTAGGACAGCTTGAGTTCTGGTGTCCATTTGATCGCTTATGTAGACCAGTAACTGGGTGACCCTACAGAGGAGGGGTCCAATGTTACATAGTAGGTGAGGTTGAAAAGAGACAAGTCCATTAAGTCCAACCTATGTGTGTGATTATATGTCAGTATTACATTGCATATCCCTGCATGTTGTGGTCGTTCAGGTGCTTATCTAATTTTTTGAGACTATCAATGCTCCCCGCTGAAACTACAGCCTGTGGAAGGGAATTCCACATCCTTGCCGCTCTTACAGTAAAGAACCATCTATGCAGTTTAAGGTTAAATCTAATTTCTTCTAATTTTAATGAGTGGCCACGTTTCTTTATTAAACTCCCTTCCGCGGAAAAGTTTTATCCCCAGTGTGGGGTCACTAGTGTGGTATCTGTAAATTTAAATCCTATCCCCTCTCACAAGCATCTCTTCTCCAGAAGTTTAGTGCTTGCAACCTTTCTTCATAACCAATATCCTCCAGTCCCTTTATTAGCCTTGTTGCCCTTCTCTGTAATCGCTCCATTTCCAGAACATCTTTCCTGAGAACTGGTGCCCAGAATTGGACAGCATACTCCAGGTTAGGCCAGACCAGAGAGAGTTAAATGTAGCACAGTTAATTTGAAGGCTCACTGTTCAAGAATGCTGATGGGGAGTCTCAACTCCTCTGAGGACCAGGTTCCCTGGACAGTTAGGGATTTTCAAACTCAGCTTGTAAAGCCAGGATCCGTTGTTAAAGCGGAGTTCCGCTTAAAAAAAAAATTAAAAGTCAGCAAACCAAATGAGGCATGTCAGGGGGTCACCTTCCCTTAAAGTGGAAGTTACATTTTTGGGTGGAACAGCACTTTAACACCTTCCAGGACATGTGAAAAAATGACTTTACCAACCCAGGGGCAGAGCTGGAAATCCACCATTTCAAGGAGAGATTTGTCTGGTTTGATAGATACATAGGACAACATAGAGCAGGGATCTCCAAACTACGGCCCTCTAGCTGTTGCGGAACTACACTATCAATGAGGCATTGTAAAACTGACATTCACAGACATGACTAGGCATGATGGGAATTGTAGTTCCCGAGGAAACTAGAGGGTCATAATTTGGAGATCCCTGATCTAGAGAAAGGATATATTTGTTTCATGACATGACCCAAATGAAGATGGGTGTAACTGGGTAAAGGGGACTGCCTTGAAGGATGCTACCATTAGGCCTAGAACCTTCATGTAGAAGATCTTGCAGATTCCTTATGAAATTTTGGTACCCAGATATATATGTTTAGAAACTTTAAGTCCAAAAGGTCGACTTGGTATCGGGACTGTGAAAAGATTTGAACAACAACCTCTGAACCTTTCCGCTGAAGTTGATGCTGGCAAACCACAGGGTAAGAACCGAGGAGGTAGAGACAAATTCAAATTGGTAACTCTTTGAAATGACAAACTGGACTGAGATATCTGGGCAGTATCAAATCCAGCACCAATAGATGGCCCCCCACTCCAAGAATTGGGTTGACCCTTTATTGTGAGGAGGGCTTTTGAGTAGCCTTGGTGTACTTGGGTTTCCAAGGCTTGCGTCAAAAGGAAGCATTTTGAGGTTGATGTCTGGACGGAGCAAAGCAGCTTGCGTTCAGAGCATAAGTGCTCCTTCATCAGGCATGGTCTAAAGCTGTGTAAGGGGCCCAAAAATTTCTAATGGCTGCCCTGATGGTCACCTATCTCTAACCGAAAAAGTATCCTCTTTAAATACCATTGCAACCCAATCTTTAACCCTTTGGAATCGCTATGAGAGTAAACTCAGTCTGATCTCATCTGCACCTCCGAGTTCACCCTTCCTGGGAGAAACATCATTTGCCCCAGCTTTTGACTCCTCAGAGAACATTTCATGGTGGCAGACTAATTCTCTTGTCACTTTAGCGAATCTCCAAATAGGAGGAGCATTCACTACTTTTGAATTTTTACATACACAGAAACAAATTCAGCCACGAGAATATCATCATTATGTGCAAATTAGACACTTTCATATTATGGAATTTCTCAATGCTCCTCAATTTCATTTTTTGAAAGGCTATACTGTAACTCTCCCAGAGCAAAGTGCCTCATTTCAGATCTCTATAAAGCAGCGATTGCTTCCTATTTTTCCAATGTGCTCCCTTATAGGACCAAATGGGAAGTAGACTGTGGTGCACAGTTCACTACGGAGGACTGGAATAGAATGCTGGATAATTTGCGTAAACGCACTAAATCTCTAGCAGTTAGAGAAACCGCCTTTAAAGGGTATTAACCAGGTGGTATTATACCCCTTCCAAACTCCAAGCCACCTATCCAGGAACCACCGGATTCCGTTTTCAGGTATGTCCACTTGTGGGTACCGTCAAACTTGGGAGTGCGGGAGTCTCTCCTCTGTGTGGAATAAAATATTTGCTATAGCCTCAGATATCAGGTGCATCTTTAAATCTTACAATTTCAATGTGTCTAATCGGAGCTCCTATTCTGGGGGTCCTTTGCAGGGAGGAGAGATTAATTCACTCCATTTGTTTATCGACCTTGTGGGCTATTGCTCTACACTGGAAATACCCGACAATCCCCCTGTCCTCAATATTAGATAGGGTTGATGGGGTTATGCAGATGGAAAGTATTCTATATACTCTACAGGATAAAATGCACCTGTTTGATCGCAAATGGGATGCTTGGAACACTCAGACATATTCTGCGGGCTTGAACCAATATAGTACCTGATATACCATGAGCTATAGGATCAATAACCCTAGGTATATCTTCAGATCCTTCATGTATCTATTCTTGTTCAACTATTGATTGATGTTTTCTGAAGTTTTTTTTTGTATGCTTCTGAATTGTTTTTTGTTATGACTCAAGTTTATACTTGTGACATTTACTCTTTTTTGTATCTGGTCACACTAATGTATATTTTATATACTTTTTTTATTAAAGTTTGTAAACAAAAAAAAAAAATTACTTGCCACCTCATGGGATCGGCAGGGTAAGTATGAGTCATTTATAGCTTATTTTATTCTGCCATTTTATACTTTGAACAGAAAATAAAGCTTAAAAAAAAAACAAACAAAAAAAAAAAAACAAACAAAAACAAAAACGGCTCATAACTTTTTTTTTTAGCTGGCTTCTAGTAATGCATGTATTCTGAATTCAACCAATCTTAAATGATGACAAAAACTATACAAACTAATACAAATAAAATATTCCATCAAGACTAATTAATAACAAAAACATAATATTTAAACACACTGGACACTGCGTTTTTCCCTGCCAGGAACACAGAATTTATTTTTACTATTTAACTATTACAGAAAAGAGTACCCCTGGCTCTCCCTGGTGTTACCCAGTGAAAACTGATATCAGCAGAGATTTATGCCCTGTACACACGTACCGATTATCGTAAGACAGATCGTTCACATTGTGTTGCATACAACAGTGCAAAATGTGTGTAAGATTTTTGTCGCACGATTCTGGAAAATTCTTCCGTTGCGCGTAGCTACGTATTTTAAATGATGTCAAATACGTGTGACCCGTGTGTCCTTCTGGTTTATTTTCGTGTTTCCGATCATGTGTGGCGTTTGTCAAACTACTTTTATCGGACGCATACTGTACCGACTACACGATTGTCGTACGATGGGCTTTCATCCGACCAAAGTTTTCCTGTTTATCCCTTCGGATTTGGTTGGACGGACTGTCGCGATCGGCTGTCGAAAGCTTCAAACCAACGATCAGATTATCGAACGATCTGTCCGAAAGCGACTTTTGTGGTCCGATAATCGGAACGTGTGTACGGGGCATTACTGTAGACTGCATACTGTATTGCAGTGTAGAGGGAATGTATTAGATACCTTTGCTGCAGTACACTCCTCTTGAAGGGCAAGCAGTTTTTGTTGGTATGAGTTTGCCGCACGTTGATGCTGTTCTGTCAATGCTCTGAGTTGCTCTTGTACTTTGTGCTTTTCAGATGTCAGATCAGCAACCTGGATCTACACAGCAAAGATATAGCAATGGAAAAAATCTAGATTAAAAAAGGTAAGTTACATACATTAAAACCCACTGCAAAAAAAAAAAAAAAGAAGACCACAAAAACAAAACCTAAAATATTTCTAAACACCACTAATATCTGAAGAGAAATCATTCCCTAAAAGTATTAATAGCTTATACATGTATTTATGATTTGTAATTTCCTCAGCTTACGTACCTTATAAACTTCCACATGTTGCTGACATGCCTCCAGTTCCCCTTTTAGGGAGGCCTGAATTATTAACTGATCAGACTCCTGTAATGAAGAGTAAACATCAGTAAGGTGAGGAGATCAGCAGGCAGCTAAGTAAATGAGAGGTTATACATTAGCATGCAGTTGCTCACCGCCTGCTTGGAATCAGACAGTTCTTTTTTGGTTTTAACTAGCAGCTGCTTCATCTTAGTGCTGCACTCCTCATGCTGCTCTATTGTTGTTTGCAAAGTTGCTAATCGGAGAAATGGAGATGAAATAGAATTAAATATAGCTTTATGCAATATGAAAATAACACTTAATGAACTGCAAAGCAAATGTAAAATACTTTTAGAAAGCAGTATATTCAAATCTTGACAAGATTCTGCATATATCAGGGGTGTCCAAATAATTTTCAGAGGGCCAGATTTGATGAAGTGAGGGCTGACTATTTTGCCTGACATTCTTTGAACCATTAAAATTCGGTCTGTGTGTTAGTTCAAGCACTAATACACTGTCCAACAAGAATTCTCCTGCCTTTGTGGCTATGTCGTGAGGAGATGAGTTTGGGCGTGTTATTTGGATATACCGTATTTATTGGCGTATAACAAGCAATTTCACTTTAAGGGGAAGTTTCAGGAAAAAAACAAAACAAAAAATTTTTTTTAAATAAAGAACTATGAAGCAAAATAAGGGTCAGTGCTCATCTGCAGCACCCACCATGGCCAGGAATGCAGCACCCGCCATTGCCAGGAATGCAGCACCCGCCATTGCCAGGAATGCAGCACCCGCCATTGCCAGGAATGCAGCACCCGCCATTGCCAGGAATGCAGCACCCGCCATTGCAATCAGTGCAGCTTGACTGATGCCCATCCATCTGCAGCCTTGGAAGGGACAGAGAGGGGACGGGACGATCGCAAAAAGATTAGATAGAGGAAAATCTCCTGTTTTCTCAGCGGCCTCTTTAATAGAAAGTCTCGCCTTCTTTGATGGACAGAACAGTCGTCCAATGGCAGCACCGAAGACAGGACTTCCTATTACAGAGGCTGGCATGTAAACAGGAAATACTGTGTCCACGGCACTTGTCTCACCTCCTCCCCGTCCCCTCCAAGGCAGCCAGAACATATATATCTTTTGTGGCCCTGGCACTGGGAGATCATTGGGGGGGCCATAAAAGATGTGTGTGTCCAGATAACCAGGGGGCCGTTCAAAACTGGAACGCGGGCCGCACTTTGGACATGCCTGGCATATACAGTAGATATAAAAAGTCTACACACCCCAAGATATCATTTCAGAACTTTTACCATCTTGAGACCTCATGCACACTGGACGTTAAAATAACGTTATAAAAACCACTGCCCCAGAAGACTTCCTATGACGAAACGTGTAAGCTGGAGCTTGATACGTACTCACGTCACTTCCAATTTGTGGAGTTTTGGTCTGTGGAATGCCTGCTGACCCAGATCTCTTGGATTGCAACTATTTTTTTTACACACTTGACTATGCCAAGCATTTTTTTATTGTACTTTTATAATAAATTTAACATATTGGGATTCACTCAGGGTGCTCGTCTCTTCTATATATGAGGATACCTTACGGTTTGCCACAGAGGAGGATACCCCATGGTCTGCCACGGAGGAGGTGATTGGCCTGAATATTGCAATTAAACCTATTGCATGTGCTTCACCCTCAGAGGCATAAAAATCTCGATAACCCAAGGTTTGATGTGCCAAGCAGGAGGAGATCGTTTTGGATATTGCCATCACACTCACTACATGCGCTTTACCCCTGTAGGGGTGCAAGGATCTGGTAAATGGGGATCTGAAGGGGAGCACGGATGTCACTTGACTTTTGTACAAGTCACTTGACTTTTGTATTATATACAGTGGTGTGAAAAAGTGTTTGCCCCCTTCCTAATTTCCTGTTCCTTTGCATGTTTGTCACACTTAAGTGTTTCGGAACATCAAACCAATTTAAACAATATAGTCAAGGACAACACAAGTAAACACAAAATGCAATTTGTAAATGAAGGTGTTTATTATTAAAGGTGAAAAAAAATCCAAACCATCATGGCCCTGTGTGAAAAAGTGATTGCCCCCTAAACCTAATAACTGGTTGGGCCACCCTTAGCTGCAACAACTGCAACCAAGCGTTTGCAATAACGTGCAATGAGGCTTTTACAGCATCCTGGAGGAATTTTGGCCCACTCATCTTTGCAGAATTGTCCTAATTCAGTTACATTAGAGGGTTTTCGAGCATGAACGGCCTTTTTAAGGTCATATCACAACATCTCAATAGGATTCAGGTCAGGACTTTGGCTAGGCCACTCCAAAGTCTTCATTTTGTTTTTCTTCAGCCATTCGGTGGTGGACTTGCTGGTGTGTTTAGGATCATTGTCCTGCTGCAGAACCCAAGTTCGTTTCAGCTTGAGTACACGAACAGATGGTCGGACATTCTCCTTCAGGATCTCTTGGTAGACAGCGGAATTCATAGTTCCTTTTATCACGGCAAGTCTTCCAGGTCCTGAAGCAGCAAAACAGCCCCAGACCATCACACTACCACCACCATATTTTACTGTTGGTATAATGTTCTTTTTATGAAATGCAGTGTTCCTTCTACGCCAGATATACTTGGACACACACCTTTCAAAGAGTTCCACTTTTGTCTCATCGGTCCACAGAATGTTGTCCCAAAAGTCTTGGGGATCATCAAGATGTGTTGTGGAGAAATTGAGACGAGCTTTGATGTTCTTTTTGCTCAGCAGTGGTTTTCTCCTTGGAACTCTGCCATGCAGGCCATTTTTGCCCAGTCTTTTCCTGATGGTGGAGGCATGAACGCTGACCTTAACTGAGGCAAGTGAGGCCTGCAGTTCCTTGGACGTTGTTGTGGGGTCTTTTGTGACCTCTTGGATGAGTCGTCGCTGCGCTCTTGGGGTAATTTTGGGCGGCCGGCCACTCCTGGGAAGGTTCACCACTGTTCCATGTCTTCGCCATTTGTGGATAATGGCTCTCACTGTGGTTCGCTGGATTCCCAAAGCTTTGGAAATGGCTTTATAACCCTTTTCAGACTGATAGATCTCAATTACTTTCTTTCTCAATTGTTCCTGAATTTCTTTGGGTCTCGGCATGATGTGTAGCTTTTAAGGATCTTCTGGTGGACCTTACTGTGTCAAGCAGCTCCTATTTAAGTGATGCCTTGATTGTGAACAGGTGTGGCAGTAATCAGGCCTGGGTGTGGCTAGGGAAATTGAACTCAGGTGTGGACAACCACAGTTATAGTATGTTTTAACAAGGGGGGCAATCACTTTTTCACACAGGGCCATGATGGTTTGGATTTTTTTTTCACCTTTAATAATAAACACCTTCATTTACAAATTGCATTTTGTGTTTACTTGTGTTGTCCTTCACTATTGTTTAAATTGGTTTGATGTTCCGAAACACTTAAGTGTGACAAACATGCAAAGGAACAGGAAATGAGGAAGGGGGCAAACACTTTTTCACACCACTGTGTGTATATATATATATATATATATATATATATATATATATATATATATATATATATATATATATATATATATATATATATATATATATATATATACATATATATATATATATATATATATACATATACACACACACACATATATACATACACACATATACACATTTTTATTATATATTTTTTTTTCCTTGTGATGAATTCTTTAAAAGGAATTTTTTTTTTATGGATTTTTTTTTAGGAATTTTTATAGTATTGGATTTTGTATTATACTATACATTTACTTTTATGGTACTGTGTGTTTGGAATATATACATACCTCCTGTGACCATAAAGCTACTTTCACATTGAGGCACTCTACAGGCACTACAGCGCTAAAAATAGCACCTGTAAAGAGCCTCTCCTGTCTGGAGCGGTGAGCTTGCAGGACAGTAGAAAAAAAAAAAAAAAAAAAGTCTGGCAAGCCGCATCTTTGCAGCGCTGTAAGAGCGGTGTATACACCACTCCTAAAGCACCCCTGCCCATTGAAAACAATGGGAGAGCGCTGCCAAACCACCACTGCAGTGGCGCTTTGCGAGCGTTTTTAACCCGTCAACCCGCCCCGCTAGCGGCCGAATAACACCGCTAAAACAACGGTAAAGCGACGCTAAAAATAGCGCCGCTTTACCGCCGATGCCAGCTAGCCCCAGTCTGAAAGTAGCTCAATATTCAATAGAACACCACACACAATATATATCTTTATTGGCACAGGGTTATAGGTGAGAACACCTTTAATTACACGATTTCATATTCACATAGTGACTTATCACATTGCCTGGCCTAGTAAGAGCACTTTTATGCAAGTGTGATTCACCAGGAGGTTCACGCCTCAGGCAACTGGCAGTGCCATCCACCCCTCATATTTTTATTCTTAACAACGTTAAAAAAACTCTAGAAGCTTTGCAGTGAGTTTTTCAAAGTTTAACATTTTTGCAATAGCGTTTTTTTAGCGTTTTTTTCGCGTTAGCGTTTATTAGCTTTATTTTAAAGCCAAAAAACTCCCCAGACAAAAACTGCCGATAACAGCCTATGTGTACATGGACACATAGGATGAAATGGAGAGTTTATTGACTGTAGAAAAAAAATGTCTGAAGCCAAAAACAGCTGCTGTAAAAACTCCAAAAAACATCCAGCGTGCATGAGGCCTTAATGTGACCTCTAAATTGTACAACTTAATTAAAAAAACAAACTGAAATAGTTAAAGGAGACTAGAGAGCTTTCAAAGCATTAGAGGGATTTCACTGTTAAAATGTATCAGTCAGGAGAAGGGTACAAAAGAATTTCCAAGGCATTAGATATACCATGGAACACAGTGAAGGCAGTAATCATCAAGTGGAGAAAATATGGCACAGCAGTGACATTACCAAGAACTTGACGTCCCTCCAAAATTGAAGAAAAGACAAGAATAAAACTGAACAGGGAGGCTGCCAAGAGGCCTACAGCAACATTAATGGAGCTGCAGGAATATATCTGGCAAATACTGGCTGTGTGGTACATGTGATAACAATATCCCGTATTCTTCATAAGTCTATGGGGTAGAGTGGCAAGATGGAAGCCTTTTCTTACCAAAGAAAATATCCACATCCTGCTACATTTTGCTGCTACATTTTGCAAAAATGCATCTGCGAAAAGCATGTGGGAAAATGTGTTCTGGTCTGATGAAACCAAGGTTGAACTTTTTGTAAAAGATGTGTTTGGCGCAAAAACAACACTGCACATCACCAAAAGAACACCATACCCACAGTGAAGCATGGTGGCATCATGCTTTGGGGCCGTTTTTCTTCAGCTGGAACAGGGACCTTAGTCAGGGTAGAGGGAATTATGAACAGTTCCAAATACCAGTCAATATTGGCACAAATCTTTGTAGGAGAGATAAAGCGATTGATTCACTGGAAATGATAACTGTTTTTTATCACCTTACATTCTCACTCATGTCACTCACACAGCTATTGTAGTACCACAGATCTCGTAAAAAAAAGAATATACACACACTACCCTGTAGATAGACTTCTCTATATATACAGTTGTGCTCATAAGTTTACATACCCTGGCAGAATGTATGATTTCTTGCCCATTTTTCAGAGAATATGAATAACAACACAAAATTATTTCTTTTACTCATGGTTAGTGTTTGCCTGAAGCCATTTATCATACAACTGTGTTTACTCTTTTAAAATCATAATGGCAACAGAAACTACCCAAATTACCCTGATTCAAAGTTTACATACACTGGTGATTTTGGCCTGATAACATGCACACAAGTTGACATAAAGGGGTTTGAATGGCTATTAAAAGGTAACCATTCTCACCTGTGATCTGTTTGCTTGTAATTATTGTGTATGAAAGGTCAATGCATTTCTGGACTCCTGACAGACCCTTGCATCTTTCATCCAGTGCTGCACTGACGTTTCTGGATTCTGAGTCATGGGGAAAGCAAAAGAATTCTCAAATGATCTGTGGGAAAAGGTAGCTGAACGGTATAAAATAGGAAAGGGATATAAAAAGATATCCAAGGAATTGAGAATGCCAATCAGCAGTGTTCAAACTCTAATCAAGAAGTGGAAAATGAGGGGTTCTGTTAAAATCAAACCACAGTCAGGTAGACCAACTAAAATTTCAGCCACAACTGCCAGGAAAATTGTTCGGGATGCAAAGAAAAACCCACAAATAACTTCAGGTGAAATACAGGACTTTGAAAACATCTTTTTGAAGAAAGATGGGCTGCATAGTAGAGTCACCAGAAGAATGCCATTACTACGCAAATGCCACAAAGTATCCCACTTACAATATGCCAAACAGCACAGAGATAAGCCTCAAACCTTCTGGCACAAAGTCATTTGGAGTGATGAGATCAAAATTTAGCGTTTTGGCCACAACCATAAACGCTACATTTGGAGAGGAGTCAACAAGGCCTACGATGAAAGGTACAGAGGTGGATCGCTAATGTTTTGGGGATGTGTGAACTACAAAAGGCACAGGAAATTTGGTCAAAATTGCTGGCAAGATGAACGCAGTAAGTTATCAAAAAAAATACTGGAGGAACATTTGCATGCATCAGCTAGGAAGGGAGATACTTGGACATTCCAACATGACAATGATCCAAAAGACAATGCAAAGTCGACCTGTTATTGGCTACAGCAGAATAAAAAAATGAAGGTTCTGGAGTGGCCATCTCAGTCTCCCGATCTCAAAATCATTGAGCCACTCTGGGGAGATCTCAAGAGTGCAAGACAGCCCAAGAATTTACAGGAACTGGAGGTTTTTGCCAAGAGGAATGGGCAGCTTTCCCATCTGAGATAAAGAGCCTCATCCACAAATACCACCAAAGACTTCAAGCTGTCATTGATGTTAAAGGGGGCAATACCAGGTATTAAGACCTGGGGCATGTAAACTTTTGATCAGGGTAATTTTGGTAGTTTCTGTTGCCATTATGATATAAAAAGAGTAAACACAGTTGATTGATAATAAATGGCTTCAGCCAAACACTAACCACGAGTGAATGAAAAGTTTGTGTTATTCATATTCTCTGAAAAATGGCCAAGAAATCATAAATTCTGCCAGGGTATGTAAACGTATGAGCAAAACTGTGTATAATATTATAATATATATATGTATGTATGTATGTATGTATGTATGTATGTATGTATGTATGTATGTATGTATATATATATATATATATATATATATATATATATATATATATATATATATATATATATTATATATATATATATATATATTATATATATATATATATATATATATATATATATATATAATATTTTTTTTTTTTTGGCAAAGCTCTCTTTCTTACATATTTCTTGTTGGAGAGTTTCTTGTTTCTGCTTTTGGATGGAAATCTCCTGCTCCAAGTCCTCCAACTGACTGCTTTTATGGGTGAGTTTTTGGTTGAGCTCTTTTACCAAGCGCTCATAATCGGCCATCTCCATATCCATCAATGTGCTCTTCTGAGCATCCTGAGGAAAAAGAACATAGAGAATTACAAGCTATGGATATATAGATTTATTGGTTATATGAAATAACAACCTGAAAATTCCATACTTGGACTCACAGTACAGGGCACAAGTGGGATATTCATAGATCCTGAGTTTATAGGCTGCTATCTTTAGGTGATTGGACACTGGCTATGCTGGGCATGCCCCTTGGGTGTACTAATATAACCCCTCACCACTCCAGGAGTCATTAGTTACTTAGCAAGCAATGCAAAATAAGACAGAAACAGAGAGAAGGGCATCCTGTGCTAAACTCCAAGATGTGGGAGTTACAGACATAGACCCTAGGCCAGTGATGGCAAACCTTGGCACTCCAGATGTTTTGGAACTACATTTCCCATGATGCTCAACTACACTGCAGAGTGCATGAGCATCATGGGAAATGTAGTTCCAAAACATCTGGGGTGCCAAGGTTCACCATCACTGCCCTAGGCCATCCCCACGCAATCAGAGTTGCGGGCAAACAAAAACAGTGCCAAAAGACCCAAACAGATGTTTTTTGTCATCTGTGTCCCATTGGTGAGATTTCCTTTCATTTCCTGTCCCATAGACAAAACAGGAAGTGGGAGGATATCCCTCAATAGTAATGGAATCCTAGGGTGTCACCATTGGAAGATTTCTCCTCTATTCCTGTTCTGGTGTCAACCCAAAATTTGTGATTTTCTTTTAACCTTCACCTTCAATGATAAAAGTAAAACAGGAGAAATAGAGAGGGTGACTCTCCCTAATGGGGGTCACAGACAGCAATAAAACCTGGCAAGAGTTTTAGCTTCGCATTACTCCAAAACTAAAAAAAAAAGTTTTGCCTTTAGTGACACTTAATATAGTGTTAGGTTAACAAGATTTGCAATCAGGATTTCCCTAACATAGCAATACTTGATCTAAAGAAAATCGGTATTTTACCTTCCTCAGAAGTTCAAGCTCTTGTGTAATTTTCTGTAGCTTATTTTTCTCTTTCTGAAGCTCCTGTTGAAGTTCTTCTATCTGCTTAAGAGCACTGTTATGATCCTGAAAGGAAACAAACAATAGTTAGTACAGCAATCTAAAATACATATTTAGTTGCCATTCTTGCCATCTGCTGTTGATTCACATACTTTTGAAACAATTAAAAATATTGTACAGTGTAGTAGTATATCACATGCAAAAATAACCGCATTCACGAAAAGCTGCCCTTTTAGCCCAGGTTCACACTACTGCGAACACAGACATTGCATGTGATACGTACCACATTGCCGATTCCGATTTGAGACGATTCCTGTCCGAATTCACAGTTAGCGCTGCGATCTGCGAATCGATCTGGGGGTGTCATTACCTTTATATTGACAGTGCAGCGGTTCACAGAGGGCAGTGTGAACTGCCTGAGAGGGAGATGCAATGCGACAACCGGCACTGGATCACACCGGTTCTCGCATCGCAATAGTGTGAACCCAGGCTTAGGCTAGGTTCACACTTGTGCATGTGGTTGCAGGTGCAGGACAGTGGCTAAATTGCACATGTTTCCGCACCAAAAATGCATTGCACTTTTACAGATGCGCAGGGCTGCCATTCATTCTTAAAGGCACCCCTACGCATCTAAACACGCACTGTTTGCAGGTGTAGCAAATTGCATGGTGCAAAAGGATCATGCGATTTGCTGCACCCTCAAACAGTGCGTGTTTAGATGCGTAGGGGTGCCATTAAGAATGAATGGCAGCCCTGTGCATCTGTAAAAGTAAATTTCTCTGCAGCTTTAAAAATTTGCAGGGAGTGAATGGGTTGCTGTGCAGGCGCAGACACGGGTTGCATTGAACGCGCAAGTGTGAACCAAGTCTAAATAAAGGCTGGTGTACTGGTGAGCATTCAATAGCCAGATGCGAATGTCCACACTAAAATCAGCAAGTAAACAGTTTTACACAGACAGATTAGGCTGTGTCTTTACTAGAAGCAAGCAGGTAAAGGAGGCTATACACAGAGGGTGCAAAAAACTATTACACCTTGGCTACAGGTGTCCCAATCTCAAACGGATTTGGAAATTCACACTATTTCTTGGTGGATACACATACTGTAAGGGTGACATTAGAGATGGAAGTACAAGAACCAAATAAGTAGACTGGTACAATACTTATACAATTGCATCTTCCATCTTAGCAATTTAATATTTAAGTAGCTATGTGTCAACTTAAAGCAGAGCTCCAACTGTTAAAATGTTTTATTTTTTTGAAGAATATTGTTAATTTAAAATTTATATTTATAGCAAACAACTTTATGGTATGTATCGCCGCTCGATTGCCAATTTCATAAAGGAAGATATCTTATATTCCTCTTTCCTGGCAATTTCCATCAAGCACTATCTTCCAGGATCAGGTGTAGCTGAGCGACTAGCATGCACTGCCGGTTTTCGCACATGCGCAGGAGGTACAGGTCACAGCACCGTACGCTTCTGACGTTGCCATCGCAGCAGGCGTCGCCGTCGGAAGTGTCTGCCCCGTTGTGATGGCAACAAAGCCCTCAGCGTTGCCCACTGACTCCTCAGAAATGATGACGCACATCTCCGAGGAGCACTAGCGAGCAGGGGCGCCAAAGAAAATGTCGTCAGGCACCAGGGAGAGGAGAGGCAGACTATGAGGCACCCCTTAGCACAATTTTTTTTTTCCCAAATGTTGTTGCTTAGGTTTATTGCTGCTGAATACTGCAAAGTAAATTTTATGGGTTTAACCACTTCAATACAGGGCATTTTCACCCCCTTCCTGCCTAGGCCAATTTTCAGCTTTCAGCACTGTAACATTTTGAATAACAATTGCACGATCATGCAACACTGTACCCATATGAAATTTTGATATTTTTTTCCTCGCAAATAGTTTTTTTTTGTGGTATTTGATCTCCTCTGCGGTCTTTATTTTTTGTGCTATAAACAAAAAAAAAAAAAAGAGAGTGGCAATTTTGAAAAAAATAAATAAAAAACACAATATTTTTTACTTTTTGCTATAATAAATAGATATCCCAAATAAAAATAAATAAATAAAAAAATATAAAAAAAAAAACACCACACCAATTTCTTTCTCCGTTTAGGCCGATATGTATTCTTCTACATATTTTTGGTATTTAACCACTTGCTTACTGGGCACTTAAACACCCTTCCTGCCCAGACCAATTTTCAGCTTTCGGTGCTCTCACACTTTGAATGACAATTACTCAGTCATGCAACACTGTACCCAAATGATTTTTTCTGTCCTTTTTTTCCCACAAATAGAGCTTTCTTTTGGTGGTATTTGATCACCTCTGGGGGGTTTTTATTTTTTGTGCTATAAATGAAAAAAGACCGAAAATTTTCAAAAAAAAAAAGGATATTTCTTTGTTTCTGTGACAGAATTATGCAAATTATTAATTTTTCATCATAAATTTTGGCCACAATTTATACTGCTACATATCTTTGGTAAAAATAACCCAAATTAGTGGATATTATTTGGTCTTTGTGAAAGTTAGAGAGTCTAAAAGTTGTGGTGCGAATCGCACAAAATTGATCACATCTGATGTACTGGTGGCCTATCTCGCTTCTTGTGACCCAAACAAGTCAGGAAAGTACAAATACCCCCCAAATGACCCCTTTTTGGAAAGTAGACATTCCAAGGTATTTAGTAAGAGGCATGGTGAGCTTTTTTAAGTTGTAATTTTTTTCCCACAATTCTTTGCAAAATTAAGATTTTTCATTTTTTAAATTTTTTTCCACAAAATTGTCATTGTAATAGGTTATTTCTCTCACATGGCATGTGTATACCACAAATGACACCCCCAAATTTTTTTTCCTACTCCTCCTGAGTATTACAATACCACATGTGTGGGACTTTTTCACAGCCTGGCCACATAGAGAGGCCCAACATGCAGGGAGCGCCATCACGTGTTCTAGGAGCATAAATTACACATCTAACTTGTTGACTACTTATTACACTTTTGAAGGCCCTGGTGTACCAGGACAATGACACGTGACACTGATGACAGATGGCACTGATACGTGGCACTGATGACACGTGGCACTAATACGTGGCACTGAAGACACGTGGCACTGAAGACACGTGGCACCGATGACAGATGGCACTAATACGTGGCACCGATGATAAGTGCCATTGATGACACGTGACACTGACAGGTGGCACTGATGACAAATGGCACTGATATGTGGCACTGATGACAGATGGCATTAATATGTGGCACTGATGACAGATGGCATTAATATGTGGCACTGATGACATTAATATGTGGCACTGATGACATTAATATGTGGCACTGATGACAGATGGCACTAATATGTGGCACTGATGACAGATGGCACTAATATGTGGCACTGATGACAGATGGCACTAATATGTGGCACTGATGACAGATGGCACTAATATGTGGCACTGATGACAGATGGCACTAATATGTGGCACTGATGACAGATGGCACTAATATGTGGCACTGATGACAGATGGCACTTATACGTGGAACTGATGACAGATGGCACTGGGGACAAAAGGCACTGACAACAGGTGGCACTGGGGACAGATAGCACTAACAGGTGGCACTGGGGGCAGGTAGCACTAACAGGTGGCACTGGGGGCAGGTAGCACTGGGGCAGGATGGCACCTTTTTTAACTTTTTTTTTTTTTTACACTTGCAGCCGTTCATCTCTCCCCTCTCACACTCTGTCTGTGTGAGGAGGGAGAGCGGCGCTGAGAGATGATCTCATATGTTTACATATGAGATCATCTCACATTGGACACGCCGATCGCGCTGTATACGGCCGCTGTGATTGGCCGTTTACAGTGATCTGTGTTTGTCTGCCTCCAGGGGGACACGGCAAACACAGAACTTCCCCAATGCGCGCCCGCGGCGGCGTGCATTGCGGAAGTAAACAACAGGACGTCCAGGGACGGCCTCCCGGACGAAAGCGCCTGCTCTACGGCCGTCATTCCGCTATAGGGCGGGCGCGAAGAGGATAAAAAATAAAAATTTTAAAAAGTGTATATTAATTGGTTTGTGCAAAAGTTATAGCGCCTACAAAATAGGGGATAGATTTATGCCATTTTTATTATTATATTTTTTTTACTAGTAATGGCGGCGATCTGTGATTTTTATTGGGACTGCGATATTGCGGAGGACAAATTAGACATTTCTGACACATTTTTGGGACCATTGACAATTATACAACGATCAGTGATATAAATATGCACTGTTTACTGTATAAATGTCACTGGAAGGGAAGGGGTTAACACTAGGGGGCGATCAAGGGGTTTAATGTGTTACCTAGGGAGTGATGGGACTGACTGGGGGAGGTGACTGATCGGTGTTCCCATATACAAGGAACACACGATCGGTCTCCTCTCCCCTAACAGGACGTGGACCTGTGTGTGCAATTGTGGGGGGCCCGGCGGACATCAGCCACCGGGCACGTGCATTGGCTACCGAGTGACGTGGCAGGCATGCGCCCCCTAGACTGCTGGGAAGCTGAAGATGTCGTATGACGGCCGCCAAGGATGTGAGAGCCCCCTTGCGGACGTCATATTACTATACGCGGTATGGAAAGTGGTTAAAGAGGTAGCAAACAATACACAGATCTTGTTCTGCAGTTAATCTCCTTGTGTGCAAAAAAAGGGCATTTTTTTGGGGGGGATCCTGTAAGAGCAGAGAAGATCTCCTGTCCACTGTCAAAAAGGAGGGGGCAGATCAGTGAGGTGAGAAAGGGCCAAATTACATGGCACTGTGCTGTATAACCAGCTTTAAGGGATCTATCTCTATATGATATATATAAAAAAAAAAAAAGGCTACACGCCCGTTACAATGTCAGGTTTCTGTGATATAAAAATATAGCACAAAGATAAATCAATTTCTGAACTATTTCCACCCTTAACCACTTCACCCCTGGAGGAATTGGCCCCTCAATTAGCAGAGCACTTTTAACAATTTGGTACTATGCTGCTTTAACTAATTGCGGTCATGCAATGCTGTACCCAAACAAAATTTGCGTCCTTTCCCCCCCCCCCCCCCACAAATAGAGATTTCGTTTGATCGTATTTGATTGCCTCTGCAATTTTTTTTTCCCAAGGAAAAAAATTATATTTTCTACTTTTTGTTATTAACCACTTGCCGCCCACCCTATAACAGATACACGGCGGAAAAGTGGTTTAAAAATCCTGCCGCTGCGCGCCCCCGGGGGCACGCATCTTGGTGATCTTTGTTGCGGGGTGTCAGTCTGACACCCTGCAACTACGATCTCGATAAAGAGTCAACGGAGACTCTTTACCATGTGATCAGCCGTGTCCAATCACGGCTGATCACAGTGTAAATAGGAAGAGCGAGTAGAGGAGAGCCGATCGGCTGCTCCTCTGACAGGGGGGGTCTGTGCTGATCGATCATCAGCGCAGCCCCCCCCCCCCCCCCGAGGATGCCCACACTGGACCACCAGGGACGCCACCAGATCACCAGGGATGCCTAGGACAAGGTATGCCACCCTAGACCACCAGGGATTCCAGTCAGTGCCACAATAGATGCCAATCAGTGCCCACAAGGGCATCACTGATTGGCATGCATTATTGTTTGGCAACGATTAGCATCCATTAGTACAGTATATTAGAATATAATCCATGCCCATAAATGCTGCCCATTCATGCCAATCCGTGCCAGCTATCAGTGCCAATTTGTGCCACCTATCAGTGCTCATCCGTGCCGCCCATCAGTGCCACCCATCAGTGCCACCTATCAGTGCCACCTTATCATTGCCCATCAGTCTAACCCCATCAGTGCCCATCAGTGAAGGAGAAAACTTACTTATTTACAAAGTTTTGAAACTGAAACAAAAAAAAAAATTATTTTTTTCAAAATGTTCGGTATTTTTTTATTTGTTTAGCAAAAAATAAAAACCGTAGAGGTGATCAAATACCACCAAAAGAAAGCTCTATTTGTGGGAAAAAAATGATAAAAATGTAATTTGGGTACAGTGTAGCATGACCGCGCAATTGTCATTCAAAGTGCGACATCGTTGAAAGCTCAAAATTGGTCTGGGCAGGAAGGTGTTTAAGTACCTGGTATTGAAGTGGTTAAAAAAATCCAATAAACTCAATTTTAGTCATACATTTAGGCCAAAATGTATTCAGCCACATGTCTCTGGTAACAAAAAAAAATAAAAAATGTATTGGTTTGCGCAAAAGTTATAGCGTCTACAAACTAAAGTAAATTTTCTGAAATTAATGCAGCTTTTAGTTTATGACTGCCTATCTCATTTCTTGAGGTACTAAAATGGTAGGGCAGTACAACCCCCCCCCCCCAGCTCCCAAATTACCCCATTTAGGAAAGACACCCCAAGGAAATTGCTGAGAGGCATGTTGAGCCCATTGAATATTACATTTTTTTGTCACAAGTGATTGACCCCAAAATACATTCTGCTGCTTCTCCTGAGTACGAGGATACCTTATGTGTGAGACTTTTCAGGAGCCTAGCCATGTACAGGACCAGAAACCCAAGCACCGCCAACTCCTTCTGTTCCACCAGGCCCCGATACATCTGGTCATGGAGAGATAGCGGCTTCTTTTCCTGGATTCCCAGGGTGGTACGGATGTCTCCCAAGAGATTCTCCACCCCCTCAAGGGAAAGCTTGTAGCGAGAGGGTCCAAAGGGCTCACCACCCAACCCTTCTCCCTATGACTCCACGTGGGAGCCTGAAGAAGCGCTAACTGGCTCCTCCTCAGCTTGTCACTAGTGCCCCCCCAATAGCGGAGGATAAGACTGGCTGGCAGGTGCAATACTCTGCTGAGCTGGCGGGGGTCAGTCTGGGGGTGAACCCAACTAAAAAAAAAGGGGCATGCTGGGGATTGTAGTTCCTCAGGCTCACCGTACAAAAGGGGCATGCCGGGCATTGCAGTTTATCAGGCTTACTGCACAAAGGGCATGCTGGGCATTGCAGTCCTCCAGCTCACTTTTAAAATCAAATGCAAGGCCATACTCCTAAGCAGAGTGTCACTAGGAACAAACAACGCCAAGGTCCCAGTACCACCTCTAACCACTTGACCACTAGAGGGGTCTACACCTGTGGAGCGATCGGGTAAGGGGGAAAGGGAATACCCACCCCAGGGTTCCTCTCATCTTAGTGGCTGGTGCTGGCATTACCAGGAGTATAAGAAGAAGAAAAAAATAGTACTCAATAGTGACAAGCAATCCGCAAGCTCTGGGTAAATACACACCTCAAAAAATATCAAATTAAAAAAATGAACTTGAATGTTGCAAAACAGGATATAGGACCCAGTATAGCTTGATCTCTCCAGGTGCAATCACGAGATCATCAGCTGTCCAGAAAGGATGGAAGGTGTTCGTTAGACACTCGACTTTTTTATACAATGCTTTGTTTTAAGCTTTTTATGTAAGTGCAATTCTTTATTAAAACTATTAGTGCTTTACCCGATTTACACTATGAAGAGCCTTTTTTATTTCTGGGTATACATGTCTGATGTATACTTATGAACATTGGAGAGATCGAGGTATACTGGGTCCTGGTGTTTATCCCAGGACTCGACAAACCCCGGGCGCCAGGTCGCATTTGCGACTAGAATTAGCGACCTGGCGCAGCACAGCTGGGGGGTATCCTGTCTCCGTGCACCCCTCCGGCGTGATCGCGTTGGGCCACCCGCCGGCCGGTAATTGAAGCTGTGGCTTTGAGGCCTTCTGCGGTCCTATGCTTCCTTCTGAAATCCGGTGCCCTCTTGTGGTGGCCGCTGGTATGACAACCAGCAATGCTAATGGCGCTTCCCCTGCCTGTTTTCACTGCCCATCTCCTTCACTTTACTTAGAACCCCTAAACATTATATATATTTTTTATTCTAACACCCTAGAGAATAAAATGGCGGTCGTTGCAATACTGTCTGGCACACCGTATTTGCGCAGCGGACTTACAAGCGCCCTTTTTTGGGAATTGTTTTTTATTTAATTAAAAAATAACACAACAGTGAAGTTAGCCCAATTTTTTTTAGATTGTGAAAGATAATGTTACACCGAGTAAATTGGTAGCCAACATGTCACGCTTCAAAATTGCGTCCGCTTGCAGAATGGCGACAAACTTTTACCCTTTAAAATCTCCATAGGCGACGTTTAAAAAAAATTCTACAGGTTGCATGTTTTGAGTTACAGAGGAGCGTCTAGGGCTAGAATTATTGCTCTCACTCTACTGATCACAGCATGGTTTGAACACCGTTTTAATATGTGGGCGCTACTCACGCGAGCTTGGCGGGAGGGGCACGTTTAAAATAATTATTTTTCTTCTTATTTATTTTTATTAATTTTTTTATTACTTTTTTCACAGTTTTTTTTAGAAAAAAAAAATGGTCACTTTTATTCCTATTACAAGGAATGTAAAAATCCCTTGTAATAGAAAAAAACACGACAGGTCCTCTTAAATATGAGATCTGGGGTCAGAGAGACCTCAGATCTCATATTTACACTAAAATGCAATTTAAAAAAAATAAAATAAAAAAAAATGTCCCTCTAAGAGCTAAGGGCAATAACTTGGAGACAGGTGGGGGGGGGGGGGGGCATCTTCCCCTCACTCATCTCCATGTCAGGCTAGGGACAGGTCCAGATCGCTGTTACCGACCTGGCTCCTAACTTTTTTAGCTGGCTCCTAGATTCCAAGCAAATTTGTCTAGCCCTGGTTTATCCCGTTTTGCAACATTCAAGTACTCTGCTGTGAGCTGACATTTCCACACTTCCAGGATAAAGGCCCTGGCTGGGTTCATAGCCACAAGCTTATACTGCTTGCCTTTTGGTAAGCTTGCACTCTGCGTGGTGGAGGTGTACGTTGCGGTGTCATGTGAGATTTCTTCACTTATTAACTATCAAGTAATTTTTATTGTTCATAAGACTATGTTTAACATCATGATTTTATGTGCGTTTTAAGTGCTTTCATTATTTCACTTATTCAGTATTACCAGGAGTAGTCTGGCCCAGGCATCTCCCGCTAAGGATCATGGTGGTTCTACCTTCCTGAGCCACTCGTTGACATCTAAAGCTTTTACATGCTCCTACCAGCCAGAGCCTGGCCCCCTTTCATAAACCGTGTTCATGTTCTCTCCCACTTGTAAAAGCAGTCTAGAGGCTACTTGGCTTTCATGTAAAAGCTAACCGCTGGCTGAAAAGAAGGATACCAAGATGATACCTAAACCTGCAGGCATCATTCTGGTATAACCACTCAAAGTCCAGCAACATACCAGTACATTGCTGGACCGTTGGGCATATATTGTAAATGTTCTTTTTTTTTAATGCAGCCTGTGGGTTCATCAGTGGGTATGCCCACCATCAGAATATCGCCCTTCATACATCCACTTCTATTGATGGGCATACATGCATCATTTTAACGGTGGTGGTGAAATCACAACCTACAGCGCTGGAATCGCTGATTTACATATCATGAAAGCAATGATTTGCTGTCATTTAAAAAAAAAAAAAAAAATCAGTGCTGCAGTTGGCGTACCTGAAAAGCAAACAATGGTGACGATAAAACATTAACTCAATAAAACAACTTGATTTTTAAACACAAGCTGTGGCTAAAAAAAATATGCCGAAGCATGGGGGGCAATCCACCCCCAACGTTGGGAGCAAATCGCTCCTCCATCCCCACCCCCAATTCGGCATATATGCTCTTTTTTTTTGCTAAACAAATAATGGTTAACAAGAAAACAAAGTAACATTACAGTATAACAGTAATGCCCTGTACACACGGTCGGATTTTCCAATGGAAAATGTGCAATTGGATCGTGTTGTCGGAAAATCCGATTGTGTGTGGGCTCCATTGGACTTTTTCCGTCTGAATTTCCGACACACAAAGTTTGAGAGCAGGATCTAAAATTTTCTGACAACAAAATTCCGATCGTGTGTAGACAATTCCGACTGACAAAGTGCCACGCATGCTCAGAATAAATTACGAGATGATAGCAATTGGCTACTGCCATCTTTATAGTCCTGTCGTACGTGGTTTACGTCACCTTGTTCTATACGATCAGATTTTCTGACAACTTTGTGGGACCGTGTGTATGCAAGACAAGTTTGGGCCAAAATCCGTCTGAAAAAATCTGACGGATTTTGTTGTCGGAATGTCTGACCGTGTGTACAGGGCATAAGACATACCATACCTGCAAAGCAAATACAATAAAACATAGTAAAAATAAAACATTACAGTTCTAAAATACAGTAACAATAGAGAGCGAACATCAGAGAGAACAATAGAGAGAGAAGAAAAATAAGAAAACTATTTTTGGCTTTTTTATTTTTTTGTGTTTTTTTTTGCACATTTATATCAACTGTAAATGTTCCAAATTACGGTCTCTCAAAATGTGACGGCCATCACTTTTTGAGACCCTATGTAAGTGTGCCCTAGGACTGTGCAATACTTTACCCTACGCTAATACTCCACTAGTGTGCGGTAGCATTTGAAACAAACAGTCACCGATGCAGAGACCAGGTTGGTCAGGACAGGAGAGACAATTAAAATGGGTGTCACTCCTAAATCCGCGTTTTCTGCAGACACAACATCTTTGGGGTGTTTTGTGGGCAGGGGTACGAGGGAGGACATAAGTTGGGACTCCAAGCCGTTGGGGGAAGCCCCAGCAATTTGATCGCAAGGTGTCACATGCGGCAATTCCAGAATTCCACACTGTCGGACTGTTCAGGTCCACTTGTCAGTTTTGTCGGCGGACCTGAAAGGGAGCTTTACGTTAGTCTATGGAGCGACGGATGTCAGCGATGACATGTCCGCTGACATCTGACCTGGTCAGATCTGCTAAAATCAGACGGATGAGTGAGATCTGATGAAAACAGACATGCTATCTGTTTTTGTCCGATCTCTCCATATCAACCAGCAGCACTCGACAAGCCCCTCCTCGCTCAGTGAGCAGAGAGGAACCTGTCATCTGCCAGCTCAGTGGAGAGATCTCCCGCTGAGCTGGCGGACTCCGTGGCAGCGGATCCACCTCGTTCCAATTGGTTCCACTAGATTTGAGTTAGGTGTATTAGAGTAAAAGGGGCTGAATACATATGTACGCCACAATTTTCAGATATTTATAAAAAAAAAAAAAAAAATGTAGAAAGCCATTTTATCATTTTCCTTCCACTTCACAATTATGTGCCACTTTGTGTTGGCCTATCACATAAAATCTTTTTTCAGGGCACTGTGTGTGTAATACATACATACACACACACACTATATTATATATATAATATATATATATATATATATATATATATATATATATATATATATACATATACATATACACACACACGTGTGTGTTATTGCAGAATATCTTATTAAATTGACAACTTTGTGTGGTTAAAAATAAAAAATTGAATTTGGGTACAGTGTTTGAATTGTCATTCAAAGCGTGACAGCTCTGAAATCTGAAAATTGGCCTGGGCAGGAGTGAAAGTGTCCAGTATTTAGGTGGTAAAAAAGAAAAAAGAAAAAAAAAAAGAAAAAAAAAAAAAAAAAAGTACAGAAATGTATTTTCCAGTTACCTGTTGTAATATTTACAGAAGATAGCTGCTGCCAGACTACACAAAATGAAAATATGTGTTCCATTTTTATCATACTTGCCTTAATTTTTTGCTCTTTAATCAGTCTTTCAGCTTCCAAGTCTTTATCTAGTGCAGTTTTAGCTCTCTGCAGTTCAAGTATCTGAGCTTCCAGTAGCCTGTTGTTGGACTGTAATGTTTCCATGCGGGTCACCAGGTCTTCATTAACAGAATTCAGCTTCTCATGCTAAAAGACAGTTGCACAACATCAAAGGAGTTCTATGATCACAGCATACACTTTCATTTTAAAACATCATCTTTGTAGTAGCAATACAAACATTTACTGGAGATACAAATGTAAGCTTATTTGAACTCTGCCTCCTGAAACATCTTCTTTCAGCCCCTTGAAAGGCAGGTTCTGTAAAATGTGTTACACAGCAGTTCCTACTCTCAGGAAATAGCAAATACAGTGGTGTGAAAAAGTGTTTGCCCCTTCCTCATTTCCTGTTCCTTTGCATGTTTGTCACACTTAAGTGTTTCGGAACATCAAACCAATTTAAACAATAATCAAGGACAACACAAGTAAACACAAAATGCAATTTGTAAATGAAGGTGTTTATTATTAAAGGTGAAAAAAAATCCAAACCATCATGGCCCTGTGTGAAAAAGTGACTGCCCCCTAAACCTAATAACTGGTTGGGCCACCCTTAGCAGCAACAACTGCAACCAAGCGTTTGCGATAACGTGCAATGAGGCTTTTACAGCGTCCTAAAGGAATTTTGGCCCACTCATCTTTGCAGAATTGTCCTAATTCAGTTACATTAGAGGGTTTTCGAGCATGAATGGCCTTTTTAAGGTCATACCACAACATCTCAATAGGATTCAGGTCAGGACTTTGGCTAGGCCACTCCAAAGTCTTCATTTTGTTTTTCTTCAGCCATTCGGTGGTGGACTTGCTGGTGTGTTTAGGATCATTGTCCTGCTGCAGAACCCAAGTTAGTTTCAGCTTGAGTACACGAACAGATGGTCGGACATTCTCCTTCAGGATCTCTTGGTAGACAGCAGAATTCATAGTTCCTTTTATCACGGCAAGTCTTCCAGGTCCTGAAGCAGCAAAACAGCCCCAGACCATCACACTACCACCACCATATTTTACTGTTGGTATAATGTTCTTTTTATGAAATGCAGTGTTCCTTCTACGCCAGATATACTTGGACACACACCTTCCAAAGAGTTCCACTTTTGTCTCATCGGTCCACAGAATGTTGTCCCAAAAGTCTTGGGGATCATCAAGATGTGTTGTGGAGAAATTGAGACGAGCTTTGATGTTCTTTTTGCTCAGCAGTGGTTTTCTCCTTGGAACTCTGCCATGCAGGCCATTTTTGCCCAGTCTTTTCCTGATGGTGGAGGCATGAACGCTGACCTTAACTGAGGCAAGTGAGGCCTGCAGTTCCTTGGACGTTGTTGTGGGGTCTTTTGTGACCTCTTGGATGAGTCGTCGCTGCGCTCTTGGGGTAATTTTGGGCGGCTGGCCACTCCTGGGAAGGTTCACCACTGTTCCATGTCTTCGCCATTTGTGGATAATGGCTCTCACTGTGGTTCGCTGGATTCCCAAAGCTTTGGAAATGGCTTTATAACCCTTTCCGGACTGATAGATCTCAATTACTTTCTTTCTCAATTGTTCCTGAATTTCTTTGGGTCTCGGCATGATGTGTAGCTTTTAAGGATCTTCTGGTGGACCTTACTGTGTCAAGCAGCTCCTATTTAAGTGATGCCTTGATTGTGAACAGGTGTGGCAATAATCAGGCCTGGGTGTGGCTAGAGAAATTAAACTCAGGTGTGGACAACCACAGTTATATTATGTTTTAACAAGGGGGGCAATCACTTTTTCACACAGGGCCATGATGGTTTGGATTTTTTTTTCACCTTTAATAATAAACACCTTCATTTACAAATTGCATTTTGTTTTTACTTGTGTTGTCCTTGACTATTGTTTAAAATTGGTTTGATGTTCCGAAACACTTAAGTGTGACAAACATGCAAAGGAACAGGAAATGAGGAAGGGGGCAAACACTTTTTCACACCACTGTACATTGCACAGAATTTAGGGAAGTAAATGCATGGGGATCTTCACAAAGTAAGTTTACAAGGATCGTTCAACTTAAGAAGAGAAGGTTAGCAATAACAAATAAAATATAGAATTGATTATATAGGAGTTAATATTCATGACTACTTGGGATGTCCCAATGCAGTGGACAAGCAGCCCAAAATCCCAAACATAAATGGTGGAACTACACTACAAAAACTGCCTGCAAGACTTTCCATCCAAGGTAGCAACTGCAGAGGCATAAACATCAACCTTGGTGCTGAAAAAAATAAAAAAATAAAAAACAACATGAAGAATTCCTGAGAGAATAAGCTTATTTGGGAAAGGGTCAACTTTGTCCTTGATCCAATTTGCCTGAGAAATAAGCTGACAAACCCACCTAGATATAGATCAAGAAGTGATCTTACCCTTGCAAGGACCCTCGGGCAGAACAAACAGGGAATAATACTAAATGAAGCTGTAGAGTTTAACCACTTGCTTACTGGGCACTTAAACCCCCCTCAGTCCCAGACCAATTTTCAGCTTTCAGCGCTGATGCACTTTGAATGACAATTGCGCGGGCATACAACACTGTACCCAAATGAAATTTTTATCATTTTTTTCCCACAAATAGAGCTTTCTTTTGGTGGTATTTAGTTACAGCTCGGAGTTTTATTTTTTGCTAAACAAACAAAAAAAGATGCAAAAAAAAAAAAAAAAAAAAAAAAAAATCATGTTTTAATAGTTTGTTATAAAATTTTGCAAACGGGTCATTTTTCTCCTTCATTGAAGTGCGCTGATAAGGCGGCACTGATAGGCTGCATTGGTGGGCACTGATAGGCTGCACTGGTGGGCACTGATAGGCATAGTTAAGGCGGCACTAATAGGCACAGATAAGGCGGCACCGATGGGCACAGATAAGGCGGCACTGATGGGCAAAGATGGGCACAGATAAGATGGCACGGATGGGTGGCACGGATAAGTGGCACAGATGGGTGGCACGGATGGGCACTGATAGGTACCACAGATAGATGGGACTGATGGGCACTGATAGGTGGCACTGATAGGTGGCTCTGATAGGTGGCACTGCTGGGCACTGATGGGCGGCACTGCTGGGCGGCACTGCTGGGCACTGATGGGCGGCACTGGGGTGCAGCACCTTTGAGGCAGATTGGGTGGCACTGTGGGTGGCACTGTGGGTGGCACTGTGGGCACAGACGGGGGGCACTTACTTTTACTTTATTTATACTTCAGGATGGCACTGCGGGAGGCAGGTGGGCACTGGCAGGTGGCATGTGGTGCCTTGCATTGCTGGCCGTGATCGGGACTGATATCCCGATCACGGCCGCCGGTGATCGGCTTTTTTTTTTCTCCTCGCGCTGTCAGCGCGAGGAGGAATAATAGCCGATTACCGGCTCCGTTCTATCACATGATCAGCTGTCATTGGCTGACAGCTGATCACGTGATAAGGGGTCGGGATCGACCCCTTGCACGGATCGGTGATCAGGCGAGTCTCATAGACTCGCCGATCACAGAGCGGGGGGCGCGCAGGCCGCTCGTAACCGGGACGACGTCAATAGACGTAGTCCCGGAAATCTAGGTCCGCGCTAATGCCGTCATTTGGCAATAGCGCGGATCTGAAGTGGTTAAATAAACTTGGACAGCTCAAATAGCATCCAAACAGTGAAGCATCTTCTCCTTAGGATGATTAAGATGAGGACAAAAAAGGATGGCAATACAATGCCCCGACAGCCAGGTGGAATGAAGAAACCACCTTAAAGAGAGGTTTGAGGCCTCAACACAACCTTGTCTTGGTAAAAAAAAAAAAAAAAATTGGCTGCCAGCTCTGATCAGCTGCTGTTTTTCCAGCATGCCCCTTCGACAGAACCAGGACATCCAGTGGGCGATTTTGCTTTAATTTATTGTTAATATTAAAATAGCGCTTTGGGTTTGTGGTGATCAGATTCAGTGTAGTTTCGTTTTAAAGTTATATCAAATCAGTGTAATAATTTTCATTAAAGACCAGAAAATTATGTGACACGTAGCGCTCAATAGGTGAATGCTTAACTTCACACTGCCTAAAATAAAAGAAAAATAACAATAACATTCACATGCATAACTGTAAATATATATAAAAAGTGCTAAACATGCAAATATATATGTATAAATATCTCACAAAAAATATGTATATCTAAATAATTACCCAAAATATTCCAGTGCAAATAAGCAGTGAAAAAATATACCCAATCTAAACAGAAGTACTCAAAAATAATTAAAGTACATCAAAAAATGTGAATCAATAAATAGAAATATATCAGTCCAAATAAATAGAATCCAAATAATAAAGTCCACGTGAAAAGTGATAGTGTCCAAAAAATTATTTGCTCCTTCACCACACCATCTGTGATCGTGAAAACCCCCGTTGTGGGTGCACTCACCGGCTAATAAGCCTCACACTCACGTGTTTGGCAAAAATAGCTTTATATCCTCTAGATGGGTGCCCACTGTATACCACCAGACTTGCAAAGCTCATATATCTTGATCCCTTCTCACCAAATCATATGTATATATACCTTATTGGTGTGAACGGAGATCAGAGGGCTCTGTGATCGGAGATCGGAGGGCTCTGCGATTGGGACTCAGGCACACTTGTGTGGTCACTGAGCGGAGACGTCCGATTCAGGAAATATGCAGTGATCAGTGATGGAGGTGCACACTCCTCAGTGATCAGTGATGAAGCAGCTGATGAAGTAGCTTCATCACTGATCACTGAGGAGTGTGCACCTCTTTCATCACTGATCACTGCATATTTTTCGAATCAGACGTCTCCGCTCAGTGAAAGCACAAGTGTGCCTGAGTCCCGATCACAGAGCCGTCCGATCTCCGATCGCAGAGCCCTCTGATCTCCGATCACACCAATAAGGTATATATACATATGATTTGGTGAGAAGGGATCAAGATATATGAGCTTTGCAAGTCTGGTGGTATACAGTGGGCACCCATCTAGAGGATATAAAGCTATTTTTGCCAAACACGTGAGTGTGAGGCTTATTAGCCGGTGAGTGCACCCACAACGGGGGTTTTCACGATCACAGATGGTGTGGTGAAGGAGCAAATAATTTTTTGGGATTTGCAGATTTTGATGTACTTTAATTTTGAGTACTACTATTTAGATTGGGTATATTTTTTTCACTGCTTATTTGCACTGGAATATTTTGGGTAATTATTTATTTAGGTATACATATTTTTTGTGAGATATTTATACATATATATTTGCATGTTTAGCACTTTTTATATACATTTACAGGTATACATGTGAATGTTATTGTTATTTTTATTTTATTTTAGGCAGTGTGAAGTTAAGCATTCACCTATTGAGCGCTACGTGTCACATAATTTTCTGGTCTTTAATGAAAATTATTACACTGATTTGATATAATATTTGTATAAGTAGCAGCTGAGGGTATAGGAGGTGGGTAATTGCAGCGCAGTGGTGATGTACATTTTGGAGGGTATGTGGCTAAGTGCATCAGTTTGTTTTTTATCGCTTTAAAGTTAGTTCAAACCATATAAGAAGCCCTCTGTGGCCTTTTGTGTCCGAGACAGCCCTGGACCCCTAGATTCTTCCTGGAAGGACTCATCTACATTAGATACCTGGTCCTCAAAGACTTCCACTTCTTCCTCCAGGAATTTCCTCAAACAATTAATCATCCTTTAAAAAGGGGGGGGGGGGGGAGGCTGGGGGGGGGGAAGGAAGGAGTTTCCATGTTTGCATCCCAGGTGTTCAAAGTCAAGGAGAACACCTGAGAGCTGATTTCATCCTCCAGAGAATTCCCCTCTTGACAAAAAGGATGTTGTGGACTGTGCCCCTTAAATAGTGGACGTACCATACAAGGGCAGGGAATCAGTGCCAATGATCCTGCCCCGATGTTGGAGGAAGCGGGTAGCAAGGAGCAGATGTGCTTTTTGCATTCTCTGTGAAAATGGCGGTGAAAGTAAATCAGCTGGAAGGCATCTGCAGCTATGTCACTAACCAAACAGCAATGTTGTGTGTGAAAAATCAGCAAAAATGTAAAATGGTACAGTTACTCACAAAGGGTGATTGAACACCAAGTGAAATAAGAACCCACATAAAAAACCAGGGCAAGAACACAAATTAGCAGAAAACCCTGCCTTACCTATCCATGCTGCAGGTTCCCAAAGATGACCAAACGTCATTCTTTATGGTGGGCATACCCCCAAAAGGGGGTCTTCGGGGTCTGGGTGCCACAGTAATGGCCCGCTGCCCTGGACCCATATAACACCCTGCGGTTAACTAAATTCATTGCCAAGGTGAGCATTGAATGCAGGATCCAGTGTGCAAAGCAATATTACAGGCCAGCCATGCTGATGCAGGGTCCAGGAACAGCTCCCGAGATATGCATCGAAGACAACCAATCCAGAAACTGCTAGCGAGTCCTAGGGGGATAAGCAGCTGGATGCTGATGGAAGTTTGAGTCAAAATGTATTTAAGAAAAATAAGAATTGGTGTAGAACAGGGGTCTCAAACTGGCGGCCCTCCAGCTGTTGCAAAACAACAAGTCCCATCATGCTGTCAGCCTTGCAATGCCTTATGGGACTTGTAGTTTCACAACAGCTGGAGGGCTACCAGTTTGAGACCCCTGGTGTAGAAGCATCTCCAGAGGAGAAGAGGACAATCCTCTAAGGAGACTAGGATAAAACTGAGGTCCAATAGAGTGGGTGGGGTTAAATGAGAGTGCATTGGGAGCCAGCAAAGTTTTTACCAGCTTCCATTTACCTACAAGTAGTGGCATACAATAAATGATATGTGACTACCCATGTCCTGTATTGTGTAAGAGAATACATTTTGCACTGACCAGCCAAAGTCTCCACAACCCAGGGAAAATTTTAAGAGAGGGGGACGGCTGTGACAACTCCACATAACGCAAAGGCATTCACCAGACAATGCTGAAATCTTGACTGAACTGACTGTTATGCCTGGGTGAGGATTACTGCTGCTTTTTGGCCAGTGTTTATTCACATGGAGGTAGCAGCATAACCCAAGTAGTCATGAATATTACCTCCTCTGTGTTCTGTAATGTACAATTAAGAATCAACAACACATTTTAGCGGTACCTCCAGAAAAGCAGAATGTAAGCGACGTGTGAGCTCTCCCAATTGTTGTTCTGTAGAGCTGGCCCGCTGCTTCTCATTTTCCAGCTGTTCCATTTGTTTATCATATACTATCATGAGATTCTGCAAGACCAAGAAATAAATAAATCAACTATCGTTTGTACTCAGTAATGTATCTGTTTGGAAATCATGATGAACACAAAAGTAACCACATATTTGATTACTGTAAATAGCAACCCAGTACGTAATGGGTCAAAGTAATAAAATTATATATAAACCTAGGTTATCATAAAAAGGTATATTATTGTTGTTTTAGTTAATAAACGAGTAACAAAAAGGCTGAAATACCTCTCCTGGCAAAAAAATGGCACTACAAATTCATTCTGTGCTGGCCACATGTCTATGGGTCAAGGCCTTGGTCATGTAATCTCTGCTAAATGGGCTGATTATTGGCTCATTCTCACCACAATAAAGTGCACTGACATGCACATGCGTTTGTGGACTCAATTCATGTATATTTCTAAAGCGCTTTTCTCTCTGGGGACTCAAATCGCTTATCACGTTCGCATTGGCGTAAATAGGGGGTAAAGGCAGCCATTTTGGGGTGCTTAGTAGAATATCATACTGGGGTCAACAGATAGGAGTTAATTAACATACACACATTTGTTTGAAAGTAGGTAGGAGCATGACTTTGCCATTGGACATAATTGGGGTTTTCGATCTTGATCGAATTTGTATGCCGTTCGGTAGGTATTTTATAAACTTTTACAAATTCTTCTATTTTTGGTAACGGGTGGGAATCTGGGCTCCGACCTCGTTCGAATGAATTAGTAGTTCGGTGGTTAAATCAATGGAATCTACGATTGGGTGTGTTGTCTCTACCTATGGCAGGGCTCCTCACCTTACCCATAGGCTATAAAAGGGTTTAGCACAAGGGTGTGGGCGTACCCCTGATGACGTCAGATTTTGACGAAACGATCGTCGGGTAGTTACGCTCACCCTTTGTGCTTTAGCATTCGTTCATTTTATTTCTTTTTGCTAGCAAATTGTTCATTTTATACGTTACGTCTACTTTTGTATGGCTCGGTGGAGTCATTTGTAGCGCTTAACATTATTCGGTTGAATAATAAACTTTACGTGTTTAGAACTTTATTACACGATTGGGCGCACTTTTATTTTTGTTTTTATGGTGATACGATATCCCAAGACTTCTGAAAGGACCGGAACGGACTTGGGAACTACGAGACACTCGAAGGTGTGGGCTGTCTTTCGGCTTCCTACATCGAAATTTCTACGCGGCCGTGCAGATCGTCTTGTGAGAGGACTCGAGCTGATTCGGTGACTGTGGAACGTCCGAGAGACTGGGTCGTTTTCCGGCTGTCCGTTTCGAATCGTTTGGGTATTCGTATTTGTATATACCGACTGGTGATCTGGTAAGCCTCCATTCCTTACCGATTTGTGAAGGGTCCACGTGGTCAAGCACTATTTTCTGAACAAACAAGATTAATCACAAATTTTTTTTGTTCACTTATATAGGACACTACCTACACTGTGTAGTATTATACACTTTTGAGATTTTTTTCACATGTTTAAATGCACTGGACATTTGAGTTTTAGATGATTGTTGTTTTTTATTTTGACAACTAATTTTTTGAAAATACTTTTCACTATTGATTTTCACTATATTTGGATTCACTAATATTTAGATTTTTTTTTATTTTTGTTTTTTTACGAAAGTTTATTCATTTATACTTAGTCATATGAGAATTCACCTAGTGGTAAGCGTTGCACTTTTATTTTTTTCTATTTTGTTGTGCCCAGTATCCTGGTTATTGTGTTCAGCTGCTGTTTTTTTAATTTTTTACTAAGCGCAGATTTTTTATAATTTTTCTAGGAGCATAGAGTAGCCAGGGGAAAGAAAATACACAAGCACAGGGAGAACATTCAAAATTCCATAGAGATAGTATCCCAACTTGAATTTGAACTGAGGACTCAGTTCTGAAAAGGCAGAAATGCTAATTAGTGAGCTTTCCTCAAGGGGATGTTTTATTAAGCAGCCAATGCGAGACACAATTTTAAGTGCAGCCTAATATACAGAGTATATAGATGTGTATATGTGTGTTGTGGTGCACTTTAACACATGTGCATTGCAGTTCACTCTGGATGTGTGTTGAGCGCAATTAACTTTACATTGCAGCATACATACTGTACATTATATGTGTGTGCTATGATGTGAATGAGAAGAGTTCAGATAGGCTGATCTTTCACTTCAAAGATCATGTGATCAAACACTTAAAATGGCCATAAACATATTTAAACAGATTTCTTGGTTCATTCTACACAGCAGGAGAGACAAATTTCCCACTGCAGCTATTGTATTTTGACAGCTGGCACTGCCAGCTACCAAAACACAACGGCTTTAAAAACAAACACACAGCCATCAGGGTAGGCAGCACTTTCTTCAAACAAAAAGTATGTATTTCAGCCTATCGCTGTTGACACAATGTTGCCCTATGATATTAACCCTTTTATTCCCAAGCCTATTTCTAATCATGTGTTGCTTAAAAGTTAAAATCAGTATTTTTTGCTAAAAAATTACTTAGAACCCCAAACAAATATATATATATATATATTTTTTTAGCAGAGAATCTAGAGAATAAAATGGCGAACGTTGCAATATTTTATGTCACACTGTATTTGCACAGCGGTCTTTTAAACACAATTTTGTGGGAAAAATTCATTTTCATGAATTAAATTAAAATAATATTGTTACGTCCTCTCCTGCTCCTCCTGGATAACAGCTGAGCTGCTTTTAGCCGCATCGGTTGTTACCCCTGAAGAGCCGACTGCATCACCCTGGTATAACCCCTGAAAGCCAATGGGGGCCAATGTTTTTTAATGATATTGAATACCTTCTCACTATGGCTGTTAAATTGAAAACTGAAGGGAAACCTCGGTTTATCCTTCACATGATGACAGTTCGATTACAGGCATTGAGCCCCAATGGAATGAATAAAGACTATGATATGTACCTGTTTCTCTAATGCACGAGCTATGATAAGTTTTGTTTGAAATCATTGTTTCCTGAATGTTCACAGATTCCTTTGTTCATTACAGGTATTGGTGGGAATAATATCAATATTTGAGATTTGAATGTTTTGAAGATTTGTTCATTTAGAATGCCTTGGGCAGTTTATATGACGGACCTTTAGAACGATGACATTTGTATTGGAACGATTGTATACAATGTATGGTGATCTTAAATGATTGGATATGTTTTATACTGATGGGGTTAATTGTAACACTCCTAATTATATTGATTGGTGATTTGGGTGTAATACCTGGGTGTCACTCCCCTGATTTTTGTAGTTATATGGTAACTTTGTAGTGATAGGTTACATATTGCCAGAGAAAGCCTGAGGAAGAGCATCTTCGCTTGTAACTGTTTAGTGGCTGTTATGCATGGTATGAAAAAACATTGAAGTAAAAAAGAAATAAATATTTGCATCGGAGCACTTGTCCCGTATTTTTCATATATATATATTTATATTAATGCAGAAAGACCACTAAGCAACTATAGAGATGTTCCCACAAGCAATAACAAGCACGTCTGATAATTTCCAAGCAGTACTAATATGGAAATATTTTTTTAGCAGAATGTTAAGTAAAACAACCTCTGAGGAAAAAATAAATAAAATCATCATACACAGCAACAGTAATAAAAACAAGAATAGTTGTGAGATAAGGAAAGTAGAGGAATATAAAATGCTATGGGGGGGGGGGGGGGGGGGGGGAGAACCACAGAAGTGAGAGTGGTCATAAAACTGCTGGATAATGATTTAGAAAACTCAAGTCCACATTTAGTCCTGCCAAAGTGAGTAGCAGCAGCTGTGAGAGCAGCAGCGTACTTGTATTTAGCATGTCACTTGCCACGTCACCTGCGAAAAGTTGTGGATTGTCCACTTGCCACAAGTTGTGGATTGTCCACTTGCCACAAGTTGTGGATTGTCCACTTGCCACAAGTTGTGGATTGTCCACTTGCCACAAGTTGTGGATTGTCCACTTGCCACGTCATCTGCCACAAGTTGTGGGTTGTCCACTTGCCAAGCCACATCACTTTCCACGTCAACTGCCACAAGTTGTGCATTATCCATTTGCCACCTCACTTGCCACAAGTTGTGGATTTTCCACTTGCCATGTCACCTGCCACAAGTTGTGGATTGTCCACTTGCAACGTCACCTGCCACAAGTTGCTTGTTCAAATCTTAATACATGGGTCAAATTCCAATTATACTTCGCATAACAGCAATGCTAGTGGTGTATTGGATTGGATCAAGGGCTCATTAGGGTATATAAATGGTCCATGTAACATTGCAAGCAATTACAATTGTTTAAAATATTTTTTTTTTTACTGGTTTTTCATCATTTGACATCATTTTTGAGATTTTTAATGTAAAAAAAATAAAAAAATAGGTCAGGTCTGGTTTAGCAGTTTACTCAAAATGAATAGGCTGGCGCAACATACTAATGTGGAAATGGGAAGAGGGCCTAAAACAAGTAAACAAATAAATTACCTGGTAGCTTTCTGCCCCTTGAACAAGATCCTTCATAGAAAACGTCATCTGGTCCTTTTCTGCTCTTACGCGCTCTAATTCTTTTCTTAATGACTGAACCTTATGAGAAAACAACAAAACTAAATAGATTTTATTCAAATTTAAAAAATGTAAAACAAAATGTAATAGTTCTGAACATAGTTTTAGAGAAGCACAAGTTTTTTTAATAGGTTATTGGCATCACAAACGTTGTGTTCATGTTGTCAGTAGCCACACTGTTCATTCACTGGGTTACACAAGAGAACCAACACTGTTTATCACTATTGGACATACTCGCATACCAGATGAACAAATGACCCACTGCAAAGTTTTGAAATGACAATCTCCTTTTGTCTTATAAATTTCATCCACCAGCAAACAGTGTACTTTATACAATGTGTGAGGAAATCTCCACTGTACAGGTCTCCCCACTCCTAGTCCAACTACACAATACTTCACTTGTTAAACCCAGCTACTATAGAGAAAGTCACTAAACTTTAACCACCTTCCCCCTCACCATCTGGCTCTATCATACAAACTTTTACTCATCTCTTCAATCTCTCCCTCTCCACTGGCATCTTCCCCAACCCTCGAAAACATGCACTAGTCACCTCCATACCTAAAAAGGCCTCACTGGACCCCACCAATCTGCTTACCCTCCTTTACCCCCAAACTCCTTGAACATCTAGTCTACAACCCGCTGAGCTGCCAACCTCATTGAAAAATAACGTTCTTGATCCCCTTCAGTCCGGATTTCACCTGCAACACTCCACAGAAACTGCTCTCCCGAATCTCACAAACAACTTACTTTCAGCTAAAACCAACAGTCACTATTCTGTACTCTTACGCTTGGACCTCTCTGCTGCCTTTGATACAATTGACCACCACCACCACCTCAAAAAAACGATCCCCTTGGTTTCTGTGACTACTCTCCATTGGTTCAAATCTTACCTTTCTCACTGCACCTTCAGTGTCACAACTCTACTTCCTTCTTTCCTATACCTCTTAGCCCTTGTACACACGGTCGTAGAATCTGTCGGAATGAGCCTTATCGGACCGTGTCGTCAGATAATCTGACTGTTTGTGGTATGCATCGGACTGATTCCGTCCGAATCTCCGTCCGACCCAATTTTTCCAACATGTTGGAAATATTTCCCAACCAACTGGGCCGGACGGACCTAATCCGATCATGTGTAGAGCATTTTGATCGGACCAAGTGCCACGCATGCTCAGATCAAATTCCTACATCAAAGCTATTGGCTACTAGCCTGAATGTAGTCCCATCTTAACGAAATTACGTCATCACGTTCTGAAAGATCAGATTTTTCGCCAACTTGGCCCAACCGTGTGTATGCAACAGGTTTGGACACAATCCGTCGGACTAAATCCGACGGGCAAAATCCGACGGGCAAAATCCGACGGATTTGGTTGGCAAAATCTCCGACTGTGTGTACGTGGGCTTACCGTTGGGGTCCCCCAAAGGTTCGGTCATTAGACCTCTCCAATTCTCGAGCTACTCATCCTCCCTGGGGCAGCTGACAGCTTCCCATGGCTTTCAATATCATTTCTACACCGACGACACCCAAATCTCTCTCTCTAACCCTCAGCTCACCCCCTCAGTTTCCTCAAGTATTACGATTTACTAACAGACATATCTGACTGGATGTTCCACCACTTCGTCCAACTCAATCTATCCAAAAACTGAGCTCATAATATTTCCTCCCCCGCATGCCTCTTCCCCTAACTTCTCTATCAAGATCAATGGCGCAACTATCAGTCCATCCCTACATGCCAGGATGCTAGGGGTAACCCTGGACTCTGACTTGTCCTTTCAGGTCCACATTCAATCTGTCCAAATCCACCTCAACATCTCCAGAATATGCTCTTTTTCAACCAATGACACCACAGAGCTTCTAATTCACTCCCTGGTCATCCCTTGCCTCAACTACTGCAATTCTCCCCTCATTGGATTACTGTTACATAGGCCATCTCCCTTCAGTCCAACATGAATGCTGCAACCAGACTCCTCCACCTTACCAACTGCTCAGTGACTGCCACCCCCCCCCCCCCCTCTGCCAACCCCTCCACTGGCTTCCACTTTCACACAAGGAATACAATTCAAAAGTACTAACAGCAACTTACAAAGCCATCCACAACTCTGCCCCCAGCTACATTACTAACCTGGTCTCAAAAGATCAGCCAAACCCTTCTCTTCATTCCGCCTAAGCTCTCCTGCTCTCTAGCTCTCCTGCCAGCTCCTCCCATGCTCATCTCCAGGACTTCTCCTGATCGTCTCCAACCCTTTGGCACGCCCTACCCCAATCTGACTATCTCCTAATCTATCCATCGTTAGACAATCCCTGGAAACCCTTCTCTTTACAGAAGTCTGTCCTGCTTTTAACCAATACACTGTAACTTTATCAGCCCATCTCCCACAGTTATTACCTTTTGTATCACTTGACCCTCCCTTTTAGAGATTGTAAATGCTAACAAACAGGGCCCTCCGATTCCACTCGTACCAAATTGTATTGCAACTGTAATATCTGCCTTCATTTTGTAACTGTTGGTGCTATATAAATCCTGTATAATAATAATATTTGTTCCCAGTTAGTGATTCAAAGTAACTATTTAACTAGTGTTCTTAGGGAAGTTTTCCTTTAAAACTAAGAGGTTAGCACTAAAGGGTTTCATATTTCTGATGTGTCTGTTGTAACACGTACTTGCTTGTAATAAAATGTTCCCTGTTCTCTTTGCATTGCTTAATTTGTGTGAAATTTCTGGTTATACTGCCAGTGCCCCTGCTTTCCTATTTCAAACTGACCATGCTAGACATTAGCGCACATGCATTCCAGTGTGGTCAGGTTCTGGCTGCGCTGAGAGAACAACATGCCTGTCCTCCAATGGCAAAGACCTGTGCTAGCCCCCAGCAATGGCGCTTCACATGTTTTGTGTGACTGGATTGTTTTATAAGGGAAAGGTTCGCTTGTACTTTAATCAGTATCCATCTCTTACAACAATAGGATTTTTAAAACAGCTTGCCTGTAAAATCCTTTTCTTTGAAGTACATCATGGGACACAGAATCATAGTAGTTACTGTGGGTTATAGGCCACTTTCAGGTGATGGACATTGGCACACCCTATACAAGAAGTCCACTCCCTATATAACCCATCCCACTACTGGGAGTACCTCAGTTTTTGTAGCAAAGCAATACATGTTTATACCTGCAATAAGGGAGGGACCTCTGTGTCCCGTGATGTACTTCAAAAGAAAAGGATTTTATAGGTAAGCCATTTTAAAAATCCTATTTTCTTATCATACATCATGGGACACGTAGCAATAGTAGTTACTATGTTGGATGTCCCATAGCAATGCCAACTGAAGGGAGGGAGACGCAACAAAAGTAGGGCACCAAGAGACTACAGGACTTATACAGCTGCCTGCAGTACACTGCGCCCAAAGGCGATATCCTCATGACCTTTTACAATTGATAGAATCTGGTAAATGTATGGACTGAAGACCAAGTTTTGGCCTTGCAGATTTGAGCCATGGAGGCTTGGTGATGCACTGCCCAGGAAGTACTAACAGCCCTGGTGGAGTGCGCTTTAACATGAAAAGGTGAATCCATTTAGAAATAGTAGATTTCGATGCTGCCTGTCCTCTCTTAGGACCTTCCAGCAACACAAACAAAACATCTGTTTTACGAATCTGAGCAGTCACCTTCAAGTAGACCTTGACTGCTCTCACCACATCAAGAGAATGTAGTGACCTTTCTTCCGCAGAACTAGGTTCTGGAAAAAATTAAGGCAGAACAACATCCTGGTTTAAGTGAAAACCTGACATTACCTTTGGTAGGAAATTAGGAGGAGGACGTAATACAATCTTATCCTTGTGAAAAATCAAATATGGATCTTTACAAGAAAGAGCAGCCAACTCTAATACCCTTCTTGCAGTAGATATGGCAACCAGAAAAACAAATTTCCTTGTCAAAAAGACCTAGGGAATATGTCGTATTGGCTCAAAAGGCTGTTTCTGTAATGCCAACAGGACTAAATTCAAGTCCCAAGGGTTCAGGGGTGACCTAGGAGGATTAATCCGTGTTATGCCCCGAATAAAGTTATGAACCAGAGAGTGCGAAGCAATTGGTCAATGAAAAAATATCGATAAGGCCGACATCTGGCCTTTGATGAGTACTCAGAGCCAGCTTAATTTCTAATCCCATCTGTAGAAAGTCAAGGATCCTACATATGACATATGTCTGGGGTGCCAACCACTGGATTCACACCAGGAGACATGCCTTCCAGACTCTAATATATGACTTTGAAGGCCAGCTTCCTAACATTAACCAAATTAGATAATACTGAACCTTATAGCCCATGCGTCTTCAGAATGTGGGTCTCAATAGCCAAACCGTTAAATTTAGCGTTTGTAAGGTAGGATGTAATACCGGGCTGTTTTGCAGAAGTCTCGAATGAAACTGGGCATAAGGAACGGCCCCAAATGAAGCCACCATCTTTCCCAACAATCTCATGCAAAGTCGAATAGAAGGACTCTTCTTTGCTTTGACCACCTGAATCAGTTCCCTTATGGAACTGATCTTTGCCCAGGGAAAAAACACCCTCTTTTGAGCTGTATCTATGATCAGACCCAAGCATTCCAATCTCTTTGATTGTTTTAAGGAAGATTTCTCTAGGTTGAGAATCCAACCTAGGTATTCCAGGCAGCTGTCCATGGTGACCAAACTCTGGTTTAAGTGGGCTACCGTTGTCCAGGGACAACGGAGATTTGTCCCATTTGGACAGGATCTCCTTTTGCAAGCCTCGAGTGTGGAATTGAGCATATGATACCACCTCGAAAGTGGCTACCATGAGACCCAGGACTCGCATGCAAAAACACAGCGAAGACCACCTGCGGGACACCAACAACTTCACCGCAGCTTGAAGAGTCTGCAGCTTGTCCGAAGGGAGAAAGACTCTTGCCTCTGAGGAGTCCAGAAGCAGGCCCAGGTACTCCAGGCATTGAGTTGGCACCAACACTGACTTCAGTACCCAACCAAACTCCTGAAAAGTTTGCATAGCGATTACCACATCCTCCCTTAATTCTGAGGCGGAAGCTGCCCTCAGAAGGAGGTTGTCCAGGGAACCCACAATTGCGATCCCTGGCTGCCTTAGCAAAGCCAAAATTGGGGCTACCAGATTGGTGAAGACCTTCGGTGCCAAAGCCAGGCCAAAAGGGAGAGCTACAAATTGGTAGTGCTCATCCCTGACTGCAAATCGCAGAAACCTCTGATGCTTGATGCATATGGGGACATACAAATATGCATTCTTGACATCCAGGGATGCCAGAAAATCCCCCTGATGGAGTGCAGCGACCACTGAGCGAACGGATTCCATCCTGAACCTCTGTATCTTCACATAGCTGTTGAGGGCCTTGAAGTCCAAGACCAGATGGACCCCTTCCTTCTTTGGGACTACAGACAGATTGGAGTGGAATCCCTGAAACTTTTCAGTTGTCGGTACAAGTACTATCACCCCACGCAACAGCAGGTCCTGTACTGCCCCGAACAGGGCTTCCTGATGAACCGGAAGAAGATGCAGGTTGGAGGGAAAAAAAATCTGTTTGGCGGACAAGAAAAACCTCTATCTTGCATCCTGATGAAACCAGTTCGTAGACCCACTGGTCAGAAAGTAGGGAGGTCCACCGGGCTGCAAACTCCCGAAGGCGACTCCCCACCCAAGAGAGTCGGGCGGGGGCAAACTTTCATGCGGTAATAGATTTGCTCGCAGGCCTGTTTGGCTTGCGAAACCAGGGACGCTTTTGTCCCTCAGCAGGCACCTTGTTGGACCGAGAATGCTTACCTGCCGACCCAGGCGGACAAAAAAAAATAAAATACACTTCTGAGCGGAAAAGTAGGGCCCTTGCCTACGGCGTGACTCCTTACCTTTTCTGGACTGTGGGAGAAACGTACCCTCAGTAACAATCTTAATAAGGTCATCCAGCGAAGCCCCAAATGCCCTTCCAGGGAGAGAGGCCAAGTCCGCCCGTGCTTAGATGCCTGGTCCGCAGACGAGCATTTCAGCCAAATTAGACGACGTAGCACTACTGCTGATACAGAGGCTCTAGAGAGCAAGGGGGCCATATCTAAGGCCGCATCACAGACATACTTAAGGCCCTGCACCAACTGGTCTGCCAGCTCCACGCAGACTGTGGAACAATTTTGCCCAGTCCGTAAGCGTCTGTGACACCAGGGCCCTGGCTAACACTGGCCGCAACGCTGACCCCACCAACAAACATGGACCGGGCAAATGCCTTGGTCCTTCTATCGGCAGGGTCCTTGAAAGCAGGAGTCCCTTTCACCGGAATCATGGTTACCTTATTTGGATACTGGGGGGTTAACAAGCGGAGGAGATGTCCATTTCTTCAGGAAACTCTCCTGAAAGGGGTAAAGCACCACCATGCGTTTCGGGACTGGAAAGGCCCACTGCAGTTTTCCCCACTCCTTTTAAATAAGCTTATCAAAATAAGTTGGGTAAGGAAATACCTTAGCCGTGCGGGCCGGCTTGAGGGACCCGAAAGGGACTGACACCTCTGTAGATACCCGCCGAATCCTCCATCTTTAGGGTATCCCGCACCACTGTAATAAATGCTCCTACAAGTGCCTTTTTCTGCGCTGACCCAGACACGGAGTCATCCTCGCTGTCCGAACGGTCCTGGTCCGCATCCTCTGATATGTCAGAACAGGGGCTGCCTGTCACAGTGAGGCCCGAGTCCGAATCAGAGCTTTCAGAAGACGGGGGGGGTTCTTTACCCCCCTTGCGCCCGCATGTCGCTTCCACCCTGGCAACAAAGGCCTCCAGGACCGCTGACAGAGCGTCCATAGGCACTGCAGGTGCAGGGGAACCAGTGGCAATAACAGGGATGTCTGGGGAAGAAGCGCCAGCTGACTCACACTCGCCCATCACCACTTAAGGACCTAAAGCAAGTCACACAAAATGTCCACCCTCCTAGCTGCCACAGACTAAGGGGGGGGGGGACCCCGCAGGAGTCACCACCCTGACCCAGGTACTGCGCTGTGCTGCTGCTGTGCACTTTCCCCTGTGTCATCCACGAGGCATGTGAAAAGCGTGCTGTTGTAGCAGGAAACAAGCACCCAGCACTAGAGGCAAAACTACCTGAGGCTATTAGAAAACGGCCGCCGGCTGCCTCAGCTCAAACGTCTGAGGGCGTAGAGAAATTGACCGCCGAACTTACAGAATATGGCCGAAAGGCAAAAAAACTGGCTGTGGCTACAAAAAAAAAAAAAAAAAAAAAAAAAAAAATGGCTGTGGCGCACGTGGTGGCCTCCCCACATCTCAAACAGAGCACAAACACCCCACCATGGCCCAGAAACAGGGAAGAGGAAGGCGGACCCCCAACACCCAGCGCAGCCCCCTGCCAGGATCCAGAGCCACCCCGGAGGACCCCCGACCAGGTACGTGCACCGCACCCCCCATGTGCCTAGTCACACGGCAGCCCATAGCTTGGGAAGGGACAGGGAGAGAAGAAAGGGAGAGCGAGAGACCCCTTAGCCCTTGTATACACGGTCAGACATTCCGACAACAAAAGCAGTCGGATTTTGTCCAAAATTGGTGTTGCATACATACGGTCGGACAAAGTTGTTGGAAAATTCGATCGTTCAGAACATGATGGCGTTTGTTCGTTACGACGGGACTACATACGGGCTAGTAGCCAATAGCTTTGATCTCGTAATTTGATCTGAGCATGCGTGGCACTTTGTCCGATTGGAATTCTCAGCAGCCCGGTTATGTGTGTGCCCCGGAGCATATAGTTGTGGCTGACCCAGCATGTAGCTAGGGCCTGCTCACGCTCAATGGCCAGGCTGGGGAGACTACCAGGATCTATATTATCCAGGCAGTCACCCAGCCCAGCTGTTGATAGATCACAGGAATCAAAAATGCAGAAAAAAGAAAAAAAAAATTCTCAGGACCAATGGTCCCACCAGGAGCCAGGTCCTTCTCTTACACTAGGCAGAAAAAAACTGGAGCTGCTGGATGCAGTGTGAGGGGTTATAGCCAGTAGGACCACCCCCTGGGCGGTACTGTGCAAGTGTTGCAGTTTTTAACACTTTCTGCCTAGTCCTCTCCTAAAGGTGCAATATAACCCTAAGTTCAGGATGAAGATGCTGTGTCTGTCAATGAACAAAAAGAGAAAAGGGAACTTTTTCCATTAGAAATTCTTTGAATGTATTTATCCAGATCATCCCCAAACAGCCGATCACCGCGAAATAGAACACTAGCCAAGAGCTTTTTGCACGGCGCTTCGGCTGACCAATTTCTCAAACATAGAACTCTACGCACATGCACCAGCCCGAGCATAAGTCATGAGGCTTGGAGAACAGAATCTCTCATAGCGTAGGCGTATGCCTGCCAAATCTTGGGCCTGCTGATCAGGAATAAATCTTGAGCACCTGTTTAAACTGGTCTCTTAAGGAAAGGCATACACCGATCGCTGCCAGAGCAGGCTGAACCACTGAACCCGTCAGAGAAATATTGTTTTTAAATAGGAATTCTAACTTCCTATCCATTGGATCCTTCAGCATTTGAGCATTGTCTACCGGACAAGTCAAGTTTTTATTCACAGAGGACATAGCAGCGTCAATTACTGGAATCCCCCATTTCTTATTAGACTCTTCCTCCATAGGATAAAGTCTTGACAACTTTTTTGGAGGAAAAAAACTGTTTATCTGAGTGCTCCCATAATACAGAGGCACACAAGCTTTTCTAGCAATGAATGGATAGGAAAAGCATGAATAGCCTGGGGAGGCTTTAGCGAACCCAAACAAAAAGTGGGCTCATCGACTGAATCAGCTAATGGCAGCATGAATGTGGAGCGGACCAATTCAGTAAGAGATTGTACCATCAATCTCTCAGATTGTGAATCCTAAACCTTCCGTATTTGACTCTTCAGAAGAGGAGTCATCAGCTTCTTCCTGGTCCCCTGAGAGAAATTCATCATCCCTCACCCCTGTTCCTCAGTTTGAGGGTCCTGGGTAATGGAAGGGGACCTGTGGTGCGATTAAAGCATCAATCTTTTGTTCCAAGCCTAAAATGGTTGAGGAAAAAACCTCTTCAGTAATATATACAGGGGCTGCAGTGTTAGGAGCAACTGCAATACCCGACGGCCCTGATGGCTCACTCTGACCAGCCACTTCAGAACTCTCAGGGGAGGATGCCATTTTTCTGAGATGGTTCTAGGTGTTTTTTGTGGCTGTAGAAGTCTTTCTATAGCCCTTTTTTTTATTTATTTTTTTATTATTTTTATTTTTTTTGGTGTTTTTACTCCCCCTTCCAACCATAGCCTGATGCACAAAGAAGAGGTACTACCAGGAGGGACGCATCCACTGCTTGAGCAATAGTCTAGCCCTGTCGCTGTTATTAATGCTCAGCCTGATGCAATAATAAATGTGTCAATAGGAAATGCCTGTCACCATACCTCTTTCATGCCCCTTTTTGCTCGTGTCCCTCCGTCCGCTTGCAGCAGCACAAATGGAGCTTTAAAAACACATTCCTGCACTGGATGTTGAAGGACGCCAACCCTGCACTAAGCACCGACCCCTCCATCGCATGCGGCCCCTCCCTGCTCCTTCTTTTAAGGATCACTCTGTGAGGGAGGAATGGCGAGGAAGAGACCGGGAAGCCGCCATCGAGTAAGGGAGGTGAAAGAAAAAAATAAATAAATAAACAAACAAACAGCATTACTGTTTCAGCTCTCTCCCAGCGCTCCGCCTTGTGAAAAGGGGAGAGAACAGCCCAGGTGGGGAGGCGGGGGGTGTCTGGTGAAGAAAAAAATCCCCCCAGACTTACCGGAGGTCTGCCTGCTAGCTGGAGAAAAGAAGCCTGCTGCTCCTGACACAGCGTGCTCTCTTGAGGAAGCATGTGAAGGTACGTGCTCCATACAGCCCCCAGTGATGACATTTAGGCGTGACAACATTTACTTCTTAAAGGAGACATTTCATAAGAAAATTCAAAAATGTCTTAGATTACTCCACTTACCTTTCCCGCCACAGGGTTTTCTGTTGTATAACCAACAGACCCAATCTTCACCCTTCACGGTAGGTTCAGGAACCAGGGACCCTTGGGGCACCCACAACGCTGGACCTGTAATAGCACCCCACTAGTAAAACTTTTTGGCCTTAAATACCAAAAGTACTGGACCCCAGGATCCAGCTCTCAAACAAAAGAAGCATTTACAAGAAAAAACAAATTTCTTCGGATACGAGGCCAGGGCAACATTCAATTTGGCCTAAAAGACACCTTGAATGGATCTGGCTGCATAGCTAACCCCAGCAAGGATTGCTCCAGTGGAGCTCAGCACATCTTCACTCGTGACCAACACCTTAGACACTGGTTAAAAAAAAAAAAAAAAAAACTGGAGGTACTCCCAGTAGTGGGAGGGGTTACATAGGGAGTGGACTTCTTAGGGTGTGCCAGTGTCCATCACCTGAAGGTGGCCTATAACCCACATAGTAACTATAATGTACAATAAGAAACATGTTTGGCTGCTGAATAGCCTAAGTACAGATAATTTTGTGCTAAAAAATCTAATGAAAAGTATCTTACCTCTTTTTTATTGGCATCTAGTTCTTTCCTGGCTTTGATAGCAACAGCTTTAATCTTATTACATTTTTCTTCTCTCTCCTTGCATTCTTTCTGTAGATTGTCTAGAAACAAATATGTTACATTATTATTATTATACAGCGAGTTACTAAGTATTATGCTTAAGAACGTGATGCCTTACTACTAAAAAAAAAAATGTTGGTTCATACAGAAATAGTAATTTTTCTGAAAAAACAAAACAAAAAACAAAAAAACAAAAAAAAAAAACAAACAAAACACAAACACAGTTTTGCCTCTAGAATATATAATCAAACAAACAGGTAGCCAGCAAGCAAGTTCATCTAGGTGTTCAATCCCACCACAATTTAGCAAACTAAATAATTTGACTAATACATGACATAAGTCATACATGTAAAAAGGCCAATTATAGTAAGACTAGTAAGTGGTGAGTGTGTGTATTATATATATATATATATATATATATATATATATATATATATATATATATATATATATATATATATATATAAAAACACAGTATACAACCACTAAAGACACTGCCATGCTACTAATTGTATAGTCGGGAATAAATAACTTCAGCATAGGTAGCGGGGGGGATATATTTAAACATATTTAGGCTACTTTCACACTGGGGCAGTGAGGGTGCGGAGGTAGAGTGCCACTCGTTATAGCGGGGCTGTACCGTCGTTTTAGCGGTGATTTTTACCTCCGCTAGCGCCCGAAGAAGGGGTTAATAGTGCCCATGTAGCGCTGTTGCCGAAGCGCTTCGGCAGTGCTGCCCATGCATTCCAATGTTTTTTTTGTTTTTGTTTTTTAAACATCGCGCATGTGCACTGCTTTAGTGTGAAAGCACCTGGGCTTTCACACTGGAGTGACAGGAGAGGCGCTTTTAGACCCCTTTCACACTGGGGCGTTTTTCAGGCGCTTTAGCGTTAAAAAAAGCGCCTGTAAAGCGCTTGAAAGAAGCCTCATCTGCAGTCCCAATGTGAAAGCCCAAGTGCTTTAAGAGCCCTTTCACAATGTCAGTTGTCAAATGGCAGCTTCTTTCAAGCGCTTTACAGGAGCTTTTTTTAACGCTAAAGCACCTGAAAAACGGCCAAAAAACGCCCCAGTGTGAAAGGGGTCTAAAGGCGCTATTTTTAGCTCTAAAATGCCTGTAAAGCACCTCAGTGTGAAAGTGGCATTATGCCCCTTTCCACTGGGGCAGTGCGGCCATTGGCGGTAAAGCGCTGCTATTTTCAGCGGCGGTAAAGCGCCGCTATTTTTAGCGGCGCTTTACCGTCGTTTTAGCGGCGGTCTGCGGCTTTGCCGGCGGTATAGCCGAGCTGTCCCATTGATTTCAATGGGTAGGAGCGGTGAATACACCGCTCCTTTCACTGCTCCAAAGATGCGGCTAGCAGGACTTTTTTCACCATCCTGCTGGTGCACTGCTCCAGTGTGAAAGCCCCTCGGGCTTTCACACTGGAGTGAAAGGGGCAGTTTTTTTCAGGCGCTACACAGGCGCTATTGCGCCTGAAAACTGCCCCAGTGTGAAAGGGGCCTACGCGTTAGGCAGGAATTGCACTTTAAACAGACCACGCTGTCCAACAAGTGACAGTTAAAGGATTGAGACAATCCATTTAATACATTTTAACACTTCATGCTGCAACTGCCTAAAATATGTTAGCTTGAGTTTGGCTTTAATTTGTTAGTCAAGTCACTCTATATCTGTATCTAATACTACCCTTTGCCCAGATTGTCAATGCTGCTGTCCAAAAGGTGTCTGTTCCTCCTACATCTAGTGTGGACACACCCTAAACCCAGGAAATGTGTTACTGAGTAGATCACAATGTAAAAAGGAGAAAACGAATGCAGCCACCACATTTAAGGATTGTTAACCTGCACTATTAAACATTTTAGTTTTTGAGCTCAATACCAGTTTTAAAGTCTAAGTTCAGCCAAAATAAAAAACAGAAATCAGCACAAGGGATATAACTTACAGTCAGTAGGATCTGTCCCTTGTGCTGGTGCCTCTTCTGTTAGTAGCTGTTACATTCATATCAGCTGCACTACAACTTCTATAAATAAAACAGGGGCAGTTGATAGAAAGGATCTAAGAAAGCAGGGGGTGGACCATTTCATTTATAGAAATGTTAGTACAGATTCTATGAATGGAGCAGCTGGGAGAAAAGGGCAGGCATAGCTGGGCTCTCTTGATGAGAATCTGTGATGTCAGCTCCTTAGTTGCATTAAGCCTGCTACATCAGAAGATTGTGATTGAGGAAAATCATGGACAGGAGGAGGATATCAAGTTAAAAAAAAAAAAACTCATCAGCACAAGGGGCACTTCCTACTGATTGCAAGTTATGTCACTTGTGCTGAATTTTCTGTTTGTTTTTTTCATTTTGTCAGCAATTATGCACATGTTCCACATACAATATACTGTAGTGGCAGGTTAAGCGTTTCAATGTTAAAATAATACACACTCACAGGTCACTTTATTAGGTACACCTTGCTAGTATTGGGTTGGACCCCTTTTTGCCTTCAGAACTGCCTTAAATTCTTTGTGGCATAGATTCAACAAGGTGTTGGAAACATTCCTCAGAGATTTTAGTTCATATCGACATGAAAGCACACACAGTTCCTGCAGATTTGTCGGCTGCCAATCCAAGATGCGAATCTCCCGCTTCACCACATCCCAAAGGTGCTCTATTGGACTTATATCTGGTGACTGTGGAGGCCATTGGAGCACAGTGACCTCATTGTCATGTTCAAGAAGCCACTGGTAGGATGATTTCAGCTTTGCGATGTGGTGCATTATCCTACTGGAAGAAGCCATCAGAAGATGTGTACACTGTCACTGTAGTCATAAAGGGATGGGCATGGTCAGCAACAATATGCAGGGAGGCCAAGGTTTTTAACGATGCTCAATTGGTACTAAGGGGCCAAAAAGGTGCCAAGAATTTATCTCCCACACCATTAAACCACTCCCAGCCTGAACCATTGATACAAGGCAGGATGGATTCATGCTTTCATGTTTACACCAAATTCTGACCCTACCATCTGAATCTCACAGCTGAAATCGAGACTCATCAGACCAGGCAATATTTTTCCAATCTTCTATTGTCCCGTTTTGGTGAGCCTGTGCAAACTGTAGCCTCAGTTTCCTGTTCTTAGCTGATAGGAGTGGCACCAGGTGTGGTCTTCTGCTGCGGTAGCCCATCCGCTTCAACATTTGACGTGTTGTGTTTTCAGAGATGGTACTCTGCATATCTTGGTTGTAACGAGTGGTTATTTGAGTTACTGTTGCCTCAACAAGGCATATTCATCCACACAACTGTTGCTCACTGGATATTTTCTCTTTTTTTTGGACCATTCTCTGTAAACCCTAGAGATAGTTGCATGTTCAAAGTCACTTTAAACCCTTTTCTTCCCCATTCTGATACTCTGTTTGAACTTCAGCAAGTTGTCTTCACCACATCTAAATACCTAAAATGCATGGAGTTGCTGCCATGTGATTGGCTGATTAGCAATTTGTGTTACCATGCAATTGCATAAATAATGTGGCCAGTGGGAGCGTATAAGCAACCATAACAAAATACATTATAATCAAAACAATTACATAAGTTATGATCAACTAATAAACCATTGTACCTATTTTCTCCTGAAGGTCTGACACAAGAGTATCACATTCAAGTTTCATTGCTTCCGATTTTAAAAGAGTTTCCTAAAATTAAAAACAAACAAAATAAAAATATAAGCCCAACAGTTGTTAGAAGCCTCATGCACACTGGGCTTAAAAATGCTGCCTTTACAGGCGTTTGGTGTTTTTTTTTTTTTCAGCCTCTATGTTTGCCTGTGGGACCATACACACATTGGTGTTTAGAGGCATATTAGAAGAAGAGCCTTTACAGGCTGGGAAAAAAAGAAACACCAGCAAGTTCAGCAGTGGAGCTTTTGAGTGGAACGAAACGAAACAAAAAAAAAAAAAAAAAACTGAGCGCACGTGAGCGCTTGACTCATTTAGGTGTGTTTGCACATTAATGCATTATTATTCTGGCCAACAGAATGCACAAGTGTGTGTTATTCATTTTTAACCACTACAATACAGGGCAATTTCGCCCCCTTCCTTCCCAGCCCAATTTTCAGCTTTCACACTTTCAATGACAATTGCGCAGTCATGCTACGCTGTACCCAAATTTATTTATTTATTTTTTTGCGATATAAGCGAAATAAAGAGCAGAAATTTGGGGAAAAAACCCAATATTTTCTTCTATTTTAAAAGGAATCCAATAAAATCGAATTTTGTCAAAAATGTAAGCCAAAATGTATTCTGCTACATGTTTTTGGTAAGAAAAATTATGTTAAGTATAATAATTGGTTTGTGTGATCATGGACATATGTACACAAATGATTATGTACAGATGTGTGCAGGTGATCACGGACATGTGTGTTCAGATAATCATTGGGACATGTGATTTTAGTGGGACAGGTGTTTTTATTATTTGGGGACATGTGTGTTTTGGGTACATGTGTGTTTTACACTAGAGTGGTGATCAGTGAATAAAAAGCTGTAAAAAACAGCTCATACTGACTGATCACCAGCCGGCTGCAGCGATCTGCTCTCCTCTCCTCAGCGACGACTTCCGTGGGAGGAGAGGAGAGCTGATTGCCTAGCAAGCGGCTGTTTGTTTACATCACATGACGGCTGTGATTGGACACAGCCGTCATGTGATCAGGAGGGCCAATCACAGAGCCCTCCTGCCGATCCGAGATGCACCGTGTCCAGGTGACACAAGCACACCGGGATCGGAAGAGCGATCCCCCTCCTTCTGACAGATGTTCCCGAACGCAAGTCAGAAGAATGCTCCCACTCGGCCGTATATATACATTGGCCGGATGGGAAGTAGTTAAATAGCTTTTCTCCTTCCGGGAGAAAAGGTGTTCAAAAGGGGCTAAGCAGACGCCCCGTGTAAATGGGGCATTAAGTGACAAAATCCAAGTGTTAACATTTATACACATGCTTATCCCACAACAATTTCACACAAATATTCACATTCAAGCCATAAACTTTAATTCCAACTGTAGCCTAAGCTACTACAGTATGGGCAAAGAGCAAAAATAAATAAAACAAAACAAAAAACCCTTAAATAATTTTAATAGTACTGCTGCTCTGTGTGAGTGCAACAGTCCAACTACCATGCTCCAATCAGCAGGAAACGTAAGCAATGCTGACTGAAGCACAGCAGTTGTAACTATGTAGGGTGTGTCTCCTTACTCTTGGACCTGCACTCTTAGACCACTTTCACACTGAGGCGCTTTTCAGGTGCTTTCATGCTAAAAACAGCACCTAAAAAGCTTGTGAAAACTTATTTCCATTAAAATCAATGAACGCTTTTACACTGGCGCAGTGTGCTGGCAGGGCTGTGAAAAACTCCCCTCTCCATTGACATGAATAGAAAGCTCTTCAAAAGTGCCTGAAAAGCTCTTCAAAAGCACTCAGTGTTTTTACTGGTAGTTTAGAAGCACCTCAGTGTGAAAGGGGCCTTAATCTTGGAGTTGCTATTAAGGACAGTTGTACATTATAGTGTAACTGTTCCGAGTCCATGCTCTACATAATATTGAGTAGAAATGGCAGAGCGCATGCACAAGTCCAGCCGAGAAGAATTTGATAATCAGTTGTGTGGCAGGCCAAAGGAAAAAGGTGTAAGCTGTACAAAGAAAAAAATTTTAAATAAAAAAAATGTATATGTATATTTGTATATATGTATAGTGGTGTATGCCACCATAAAAAAAAAAAAAAAAAAAAGGGAAGACAAAACACACGAGTGTCTATACAGAAATTTGTGACTATCCCCTTCCCAGAGACATCCATCTTTTGCACTGAACCAACAGCTATTCCTAGGATGCCAGAGAATAACCCAATGCTATTCACTTGAGCATCAATTAAGCACTGAATATATCAAATTAATGTCATTATAAAGAAGCAACAAAAGCAAGTGACTAGATGAGGGTTAAGAGAGAAATTCCTCACCTGGACAGAATTTGCTTCTTGTGCACTGACAGCTGACTCCTTGTTTTCTGTCACACTTAATTCATCTTGTACAAGTGCCTTCGAATCTGCATTATTTTTTTCTTGCAGAGAATTCAGGTTTGAAGTCAAATCTTCAATACGCAGTAGTAACTCCCGATTTTCCAGTTTTAATTTTTCAAGTGCATTTTTCATCTCAAAGAGATCTCTTTGCAGCGCTTCTTTGTCTGCAAGTGTTTCCTCCAGTTCTTTTTTCAGAATTACCTTTTCCTTGGAGTAGTCACTCAAGAGAGCTCTTAGCTCCGAGCACTGAGCTTCATACTCTTCCTGCAGTCGGTTAATTTGAACAGCTGTCTCCTCTCTCTGTAAAGCAGCATTCTGCTTTTCTTCTTTTAACTGGAGTACTGCCTTATTAATACCCTGAAGCACAATACTGATATCTTGATCTAAGCATTCAACTGTCAATAGGTCCTGAAGAACAAAAAGCTCAGTTTTTAACTCTTCTACATAGCGCTCTTTCTGCTCGAGCAAAATTGAGACTTTATCTTTTCCTTCTAATGCCATCTGAAATTTCGTTCTTACGTTGTCTAGCTCATCTTTAGAAGTCTCACAGGTACTATGTTCGCACACAAGCCTAGCAAAGTCTCTTGATATAACCTCCTTTTCTTCTTGAAGTCTTGATGCTTCATCTTGCCATCTTTTTGCATCAGTTTCCAACTTCTCTTTGTTAGTGACCAGCATGTCTACCTGTTGCTGGAGAGCTTTCATTTCACTGAAGCTTTGATCCCTACTGCCCACTGATTCTTGCAGCTGTTGTGTCAATTTCTCCACCGACTGCTTTAGCTCCGCATTAAGCTTTTCATGTTCTTCAAACGTATGCTGAAAATGTAGCACTTTAGCTTCCTCATTTTTGCATAACTGCTGTAACTCTAGGATTTCTTTCCTTGAGCTTTCCATGCTAGTTGACATTTCAGCATTTTCTGTGGCCATCTCTTTCATTTTCAGCTGTAGATCTTTAAGGAAGCTCTCTTTTTCATGTAAAGAAGCAACAACTTCTTCGTTATCCTTCTGCAGATGAGTCAGCTGAAGTTGTAAATGTTCATTTTCATTGGGCTTTAATACAGATTCCTGAAGTTTCTGTGTCAGCACATCAACTGTTTGCTTCAGTTGCTCATTGTGTGCTGCAAGGGTTTCAGCTTCTTGCAGTAATGTTTTTACCCTGTCTTGTTCACACTTATACATTTCCTGCAGTTTTTGTATTTCTTCTATTGATGCTTTCAAAGCGGAAGACATCTCTGCGTTTTCTGCTGAGGTTTCACTCATTTTGGATTGGAAATCTTTTAGCAGGAGTTCCTTTTGCTGTAGAGATGCTGTAACCTCCTCATTTATTTGTTTCAGATGTGTTATCTTACCCTGAAGTTCTTCACATTCTCCTTGTTTGGTAGAAAGCAACTCAACTTCACACTTTAACTGATTCACAGTTTCAAGAAGATCGTTCTTGTCTTTGTAAGCAGATCTGAGTTTCTGTTGCAGCTCGCCGACATCTGTGGCCTGCTGTTGCTTCATTGCTTCGAATTCCTGGCTTATCTTACCAGCAGACTCTCCGAGCTCAGCCTGAAGGCTAAGGAATGTTTCTCGTAAGCCTTCGTAACTGCTTACAGCTTCTTCTTTTTCCTTGTTAATTTTGTCAACCTGTTCTTTTAGAAGAATTATTTCATGCTCAAAAGAAAGTCTGTCATTTTCAAAAGATGATGTTATTGACCGTTTCATTTCTTTCATTTCCCTGTTGTGCTGTTCCTTCATATTTTTAATATCTTCAGTCCTTTGTTGATGAAGCTGTTCGTATTCCATTGTTGTGGTCTGAAGCTTAGTTTGTAGCTTTTCTATTAAAGCATTATAATCTTCAATGGCAAGCTGAAGCTCATTTATTTTGAATTCTAAATCTTCCTTCTCATGGAAATAGTCGCTTTTTAAATGCTTAACGTCCTTTTCTAGGCCGATTTTTAAATTGTTGGTATAGGTGAGCTCATCTCTGAGTAGGCTTTGCTGAGACTCCAAATCGGTCACAAGGCTCTCCAGCCAATGAATGCCATCATCACTGTGTACAGGTGGAGTAGGTTGTATTTCAGGTACATTACCGTTCTCTTCCAACTTTCCCCTAAGAATTTCAATTTCTTTTGCATTCTTTTCACTATTTGCTCTCATTTCCTCTTGTAGCATTTTCTCTTTCTCAACATACTGCTTAATCAAGTCTTGCAGTACTATTTTCTCCTGCTCGCTCTGTTTTGTGGACCTTTCAAGTTGCTGCATTAAACTTGCAACTTCATCCTGGTGCAAGTTCTGCAGTTTCAGGATCTCTGCATGGAGACCTTGATTTTCACCATTATACTTTTCTGAGGTGGCTTGTGCATCTTTTAGCCTTGATGTTAGTTGGTTGTTTTCTTCTACTGCAGCCTGCAGTGCTTTGTCTAAACTATTTATTTTGTCATTAGAAGTGAGGTGGATATGTTGAACTTCTTCCTCCAGTTTTCTAAATTGTATATCTTTTTTTTCTTGTAAGCTCAGACTATCATTCAGCTCTTTTTGTTTCACAAGTGCATCCTGAAGCTCCTTCTTTATGGCATCAACATCCATTTTATGATTGTTCTGCATTTGCAGCAATTCATTCTTTAATACTTCAATTTCTTGTAGCAGAGCATTATTTGAATGTTCCATATTTTGATGCACTGCTGTTGCATTTTTGATAGCACTCTGGAAGACAAAATGGCAAGACTGAAAATGTAGTTTAACAATATTCCTGCCTACAAGGAAAAAATAAATAAATACGTAAACCTTTTCTAAAGGACACATTACTTTTGCTGTATAAGGTTTTAATAAAAAGTAAGATTTCATTAAATAGTTACAAAGTAGTTTGAGAAATCTTCTTCATGAATAAAATTAGAATTCCCTACAATAAAAAAATCTGAATCTTTGACAACAAGTCTACTTAGAGTAGCTATGGATCGCCACATCAGTCAAAAGTGTTTCAATTTCCATATTTCCTAAAGATAAGCCCTGCTTGACTAAGGCAGGCCATAGATTGTTAATTTTTTTTTAATTCAACCAGCAGGTTGGAAAAAAAACAAAAAAAAAAATAAAACAAAAAAAACAAACAAACAATATATGGATTTGAATCCCCCATCAGCACACTCGAAGTTGATGGGGGGATCCCTACTGCTATTGTAGTTTGACAGCATGAAGAAGAATACCGCCAAAATACAATGATCATTGTTGATGGCTATGGCTGGCGGTACTGATCAAGCAGAAAAACCCAACAGGCTGGTTGTACAGAAGTCGACCGAGAGATTAATTTCAATACTACCAGCCTGCTCACAGATGGATAGAAATTTGACTAGTCTGACTAGTCTGTGCTGAACCAGACAAAATCCTGCAAGGAAAGCTGCATGCTGTGCGTCAATCACTGCACTACAAATTATTAATAGTCAACATATTTGGCAAAAACAAAACATAAATTTCAAAACTCTGAAACATTTCAGGTCTATACCATCTATACCTGCTAATTATTCAAAGAACGTATGTGGTCTTATTTTATCTTATTTATAATAGATATTATATATTGTGTTGGTCTGCTCGTTCAGCAAAAATGAAAAAATATTTGCTATGGGTTACTGAACTTAAAAATTAGGACATAAAATAAGCACTCTTCATTGATTAAAACTAGTGGACTGTTAATAAGGCAAGTTCTCTTTACTTCAGCTTCTTCTTTTGTTTTAGCATATTCTTTCTTCAGTGATATCAGCTGTTGTTGATTTTCTGCTTTTTCCAGCAGCACCATGTCCAATCGTTCTGTGAGTGCCTAAAAGCATTAAAAGCAATATATTATGGCAAGACAGTCGAGCACCTTGAACTCTCTCAGTATCAAGAGCAAACAATTCAAAACGTGGAAAAGTTGTCCAGTAGATTACTTTTTGTCAAAATTAGTTGTGCGTTCAGAAACAAGACGTAGCCCAAATTATGCAACACGCACGTATATGATAACTTTATGCTTTCCCTATATTGTAAACAAAAACATTACTCCTCCATACGCCAACATCCAGAATGAGCAATCAGCCTAGCACCACTGAACAGGCTACTAAACACAACATAGTTGCTGAACATTTACTAATTGACAGTCCCAACTATTGTTGTCTATAGCAACACATTTTACTGTACTGACACTTGTACTGCAGGAAAGGTACCTACATCTGCTATTACAATAAGAACAACATAGGAGCATGATACACACATTTTTACGTAAAGAGAGAAAGAGATTTAGTGGGCAGGGAGAGGTATTTAACAAATACAGCAATTGTATAACAAGAGCATTTTTACCTGCAAAACATCATCTGTCTCTTCTTTAACTGGTTTTGATTTTAGGATTTCTATTTCTTTTTCCAGCTCTGCAAATTAGATCAGGTATAAAGCAGTGAGAAAAACAGTGATTGAAAGAAGACACGTTGACATTTTATTATTAATAATATATTAAAGTAGTACACTAGTGATATTCAGCTTACATTTAAATCAGGGCTCGACAAAACCCGGGCGCCAGGTCGCATTTGCGACTAGAACTAGCGACCTGGCACCTGGGGCATCCTGTCTCCGCGGACCTCATCCCCCCCGCCCCCCCGAGTCATCGCGCCGCCGGCAATTGAGCCCCCGACTTTGAGGCCTTCTGCGATCCTAGGGTTCCTTCTTCAATCTGGCGCCCTCTTGTGGTGGCCGTTGGAATGACAACCAGCAATGCTAATGGAGCTTCCCCTGCCTGCCAGCCTATTTCCTTCCCTTTACTTAGAACTCCTAAACATATATATTTTTTATTCTAACACCCTAGAGAATAAAATGGTGGTCGTTGCAATACTGTCTGTCACACCGTATTTGCACAGCGGACTTACAAGCGTACTTTTTTGGGGAAAAATAATTTAATTAAAAAAAATAAGACAACAGTAAAGTTAGCCCAATTTTTTTTTTTTATATTGTGAAAGATAATGTTACGCCGAGTAAATCGATACCCAACATGTCATGCTTCAAAATTGCGCCCGCTCATGGAATGGCGACAAACTTTTACCCTTTAAAATCTCCATAGGCGACGTTTAAAAAATTCTACAGGTTGCACATTTTAAGTTACAGAGGAGGTCTGGGGCTAGAATTATTGCTCTCACTCTACCGATCGCAGTGATACCTCACATGTGTGGTTTGAACACTTTATTATGCGTTCGCTTCTGCGCGCAAGCTTGGCGGGACAGGGCGCGTTTAAAATTATTTTATTTTTTTCTTATTTTAACTTTTATTTTTATTTTTTTCACTGTTCTTTTAAAAAAAAAAAAAAAAAAAAAAAAGTGTGTCACTTTTATTCCTATTACAAGGAATGTAAAAATCCCTTGTAATAGAAAAAAGCATGACAGGTCCTCTTATATATGAGATCTGGGGTCAGAGAGACCTCACATCTCATATTTACACTAAAATGCAATTTAAAAAAAATTTGTCATTTGAAAAAAATAAAATAAATAAAATGTCCCTCTAAGATCTAAGGGCAATGACTTGGATACAAGTGGGGGGCTGGGGGCCATCTTCCCCTCACTCATCTCCATGTCAGGCCAGGGACAGGTCCAGATCGCTGTCACGGACCTGGCTCCTAACTTTTTTAGCTGGCTTCTAGATTCCAAGCAAATTTGTCAACCCCTGATTTAAATAATTGATCATGTCACGATATGAAAGTATAATTGATCAGGTCACGATTTGAAAGTTGATCTGGATGCTCTGCATAGTTTTCTACGACATGCCCCATTACTATGCTTAGTTAATGCAGACAGAGACCTGTTGAATGTGCCCATTACCCTTAGGCTGCATTCACACATCAGCGTTTTGAATCGCAGGCAGATTTGCCACTAATCTGCCTGCGATTTGAAAGCACTGATGTGTGAATGGCAAATCGTGAGACTCGCATTTAACTTGCCATTCATTTAAATGACACCTCAAATCATGGTACGGGTGTGCTGCGATTGACGCGTGGCAACACACATCATGGGAAGCATGTCGCCCCCAAAAGTAAGCTCCTGAACTTTTTTTGGGCGACATGCTTCCTACGATGCTTGTTGCCGCGATTGCAGCGCAAGCATGTCCGTCACTTGTCTGGATGTTGTGAATGGGTTTTTCTTTACCATAGAGAGGATCCTGCAATCATCACCAGTGGGTTCTTCTTTCCTCAGAATGTACCAAACTGTTGCTTTGGCAACTCCTAATGTTGCTGCTATCTCTCTGATGGATTTGTTTTGTTTTTGAAGCCTTACAATGGCCTGTTTCACTTGTATGGACAGCTTCTTTGAACGCATGATGTAGGTTCACAGCAATATATTCCAAATGCAAATACCACACTTAGAATCAACTCCATACTTTTTACCTGCTTAACTGAAGAAGAAATAACAAAGGAGTAGCCCACGCTTGGCCATGAAACAGCTTTTGATTAAAATGTTCCAATTACTTTTGGTAACTTGAAAAAGAGGGGGGTGGCTATTCTTAAGAGCTGTTCTTAAGCTGCTCTTCGAAAGAAGAGAGCGACGGGCAGTCACGTGACTTCTGATCGGGGAGAAGAAATAAGATATTTAGACAATTTTACAAAAAGGCATACAGTATATACTACAGGTTATCCAGTAATGTTTGCACTGCCTGGAACAGTGCTAGAAGGGGAGGGGCAGGCTCACACACAGAGCTGACAGGCAGGGAGGGGAGAACAGAGGAGGACGTAGGAGAGGAGAGCCATAGATGATGGAGGCATATAAACTAACCATATTGTCAGGGCTCAGCAACCATGATTAACAGTGGTCAGTTTACAGGAGGGAGGACATAGCCAGGCATTTTAGGTGATACATGGGCCAAATTACACAGCACAGTTATTCATGCGTTTAAAGGAACATGATCCTTTTTTTTCCCCTTTTTTTTTAGGGTAACAAACACTTTAATTGTTAAGGGAAGTGTAGAAAAAAAAAAAAAAAAAAAAATAAAAGGTGGTGGGGGCATTTAACAAAGAATATATAAACCCAACATTTCATATTCCTGATATGTGCCCGTTATACCGTGTACTTGCATGAAAAGTATATTTTTCTATTTGTATTACTTACTTTGTGTGAAATCCCTGGCGATCCTGCCAGTCCCTCTGCTACCCCATTAAACACTCCCCACACCAAGACCCCTTTAACACTGGGGCGATGTGGATGTTAGCGGTAAAGCGGCGCACCAAAGATGCTGCTTGCAGTACTTTTTGTAAGGTTGTAAGGCTGAAGGTTTTTTACCCTCGGTCTCTACATTAACCACTTGCCTACTTGGAACTTTTAACCCCTTCGTGGACAAGGCCAATTTTCAGCTTTCAGCGCTGTCACACTTTTGGTACAGTATTGCATGACCGTGCAATTGTTGTTTCAAACAACATTTTTATAATTTTTTTTTCCTCACAAAAATAGAGCTTTCATTTGTTGGTATTTGATCACCACTGTTTTTTTTTTTTTTTGCTAAATAAACAAAAATTAAAAAAAAGTACCAGTTACTTACCGGTAACTGTCTTTCTGGGAAATCTTCCAGGACGGCACACCTGAGAGATGAGAGGCTCCTCCCTACAGGAAACACAATCAATCGACAGCTGTTTTAAGTCCCCACCCTTCCCCTTGATCCTCAGTTTGTAGAGAAGTAACTCCTGAACCAGGTTCACAAGGGAAATCATTCCTCATAGGTACTCACCTTCTAGTGTTCTAGAATTTTCCCTCCTCCAACGGGCGGGAAGTAGGCCTGCCGTCCTGGAAGATTTCCCAGAAAGACAGTTACCGGTAAGTAACTGGTACTTTTCTCAAGTCATCTTCCAGGACGGCACACCTGAGAGGATAAACAAGTACCTCAGGCCTACCTTAGGGTGGGGCCACTGCAAAACCCTCTTGGCGAACCTTGGCTCTGCAGTGAGCTTTACCTCCACTCCATACGCTCATATGCTTGATGAAGGCATGTTAGCTGGATCATGCGGCTGATCTGCAGGTCTGCTCCACAGATGTTCCTGCCTTTTCCGCTTCAGATGCAGTATCTAGGTGAAATGGGCTCTTAAAAATGGAATCAGAAAACATGTTAAACTTGTAGGTTAGCAATGTTGCCTATCTCACACATCTAACAACCATGGCCTATTATGCCTGTAGGTGCTACTTAGAACCACTAAAAAGATAAATAAGAGACCTGTGTAAGACAAGGACACTACATTAATCAATAAGAGGGCCTGTCTTAACACTATCCTGTTGAGGGAAATAAAACTGCTTCCTTTTTATCTTTATGTCAGCAAAAGACTAAAGGGAAGCCTACTCAAGGGAAATAGATTAACAGAAGCTTGAACCCTGGGTTTAAGGCATGCCCAATCTATGTCCTTACTTACGCCTGAGAGCCTTCTTCAGGAGATTAAAGTCCCTAGCAGGAGTAGACTACCCATATTGCTATGTCTAGTTTTGCTAAAAGGGCAAAATGAAGGCCATGCACCAAGCCGAAACCTATTCGATCGGGTATACATCTTTATACTTCATCCTCAGGCCCTAATACTCCTCTGAACAGAACTCTCCAAGTTCTTACTAAACAGGGCGATTCATTATCCCCTTCCTCCAGTGTCCCATAACCCTACAGGGCTTCAACCCTAGGAAATGGTTCTGGCATCCCTGAATGCAAGTGGTCAAGGTTTTCTGACATGTGGCAGCTGCAGCCCGAACTCCTGGCCCCTCCATGGAAAAGAAGGCTGAAATACAAAAGGTGATACATGCATTATTAATATCACAAATAAAATGATCATAGATTGTGGGCACGGCACAATAGATTTAGACAGAAAGGACACAAGCATAGACAACAATGTTGTGTGCCTGAGTGTGACTAGCTAAACCAATATATCAAATATGGGAAGAGACCCAAATCTGAACCTCAACGTAGACAAACAGTCCTCATAGTCTGGTTTTCTGATGTGCTGCCAAGACGTAAAAACATTAAGACTCAAGCAAACCCTAAATGCTGCGTATTTCTTTAGTGCAGCTAGCTAGGTCATAACTGATATATAAATACGGAAAGGACAGGAACCCCCTTTACTGTTGTGCTTTACCTATGTACAGCAAAACAAGGCTATAAAGACAGAAAGACCCAAACTTCTATGTTGTGTATTTCTGACAAACCACCACAGTTATAAGATTAATATGAACACCAACTCCCGTGTTGTGCATTTCTGCTATGCCACAGGGAAAAATATGGAACACAAGACAATCCTTTCTGTCATGCACTTCTGTAGTGTAGTTCAGATAGAACCAACACTGAGAAAGGACACGAGCAACCTGCAGCATTGTGTTTTTCTGAAACAGAAAGCACCAGCAAGCTTCAATCTTGAGTATTTCTGCTGTGCAACAACATAAAAGCAGACACTGAGGAAAAAGACAGACAGCCTTTACAGCTGCAATCTTTCTGGTCTGCTGCAAAATAAAACAATAACGCCATGATGAGTATTCCTGCTGTGTAGCAAAACCTCAATCAGAAGGGACAGATAAGTTTAGGGTTCCCACACCCGTGCGACCCAACCTGCGACTTGGGACTGCAAGACGCATGAGAAGTCATATACTATGGCTTCCAATGGGTACCATTTGTGTCTGTGCGACACCAGCAGTCCCTGATTCCTGGATCCACAGACCTCAAGATTACACAGGTCGCAGGGAAAAAAAAAAACAAATAGCAATTTTCAGGTCGAACCAGTAAGGGGTCCCCAATGCTGTGACTCCCTGGAGGATTGCAGCCAACAAACCCCTGCTGTGTATCCCTAAGATGCAGAAAGGTAGATCCATGAGAAACACTGCTTAGCCTGATATACAAACGATAAGGCAGTAAATATAGGACATACAGGACACAAACATTCAATCTTTGTGTATGTCTGATGTGTAGTAATATACCAATACTGAGCAGAGAGGCCACCATCCTCAATGTGTCTCTCAGCTGAGCAGCAAAAACAAAATCAGAAAAAGACAAGCAACCTTCACTGCTGTGTCCTTTCTGATATGCAGCCAATAAGGCAGAATATGCAAGACATAAAAGGACAGACAACCTTCAATCTTGTATATGTCTGATGTGCAACAATATAACAATTCTGAATAGAGATAGCACATGCATATTGAAGCGATTTGGCCTTGCGACTCAACATGTCAAATCGCATGGCTAAAATCAGCACAACACCACTTTGTGGTGCTACATGGATTACCAAAGGCAGTATATGTACTACACCTGGCAGGGGTTCAATTTGTATTTCTACTATGTAGCCCAACAAATTCGAACCATCAATTTTCACTGCTGCCTTTCTGATAAGGCAGTAATACAGGACACAAAACCTCACAGACCTTAATGCTGTACAAATCTGATGTGCAACAATAAAACACTATGAATAGAGATAGCACATCCATATTGAAATGATTTGTCATGCGACTCAACATGTCAAATCGCATGTTTAAACTCGGCAGCCATTGCTGTTAATAGCACTGTCTGAATCAGCACAGCGCCCTGCAAATCAGGACCATCAGACTTCACTGCTGCCTTTCTGATAAGTAACCAACAAGGCAGTAAAACAGGACACAAAGCCCCACAGACAGACCTCAATCTTGTGTATGTCTGATGTGCAGCAATATAACCATTATGAGCAGAGATGTCACCAGACACAATGATGTGCATTTCTGCTGTGCAACACAAAACCAGAAAGTACAGACCCCCTTCACTGTTGTATTCTTCTGATCTGTAGCCAAACAAAGCAGTACCTTTAGTATATAAAGGACAGCAAACAAGCTTCAGTGCAGTGCATTTCTGATGTACAGCAATATAGCCCTTATAAGCAGAGATGTCACAAATCTCAATGTGTATTTCTGCTGTGCCACAAAAACATCCCAGCAAGCACAAACCTTCACTACTGAGGTCTACTGGTGTGCAGCCAATAAGGAGTCATGGTCTATCCCTTTATGAAATAACCAACAGGCAATTTATTTCATAGGCATAGCCTGGGCTGTAGATACTAAACCTTCACCACCAGAGAAGGAACAGATCCTAAAATGGTTGGACACCCTACTATTAGTAGTAGTTGTTGTCCTACCTTACCTCCATAGACTGAGCAAACGCTAGCCAGCACATATCCAGGTGGTGCTGATTAGCAACTAAAGTCTCAATGAGCCCAGCCCTAGAGACCAATTTAAGACCTCTCTAGAAGAGGTGGTTACCAGTTTAGCCTGGGAGGTAAATAGCTATTTGCAGGCTTCAAACAATTAATTATGTAGCTCTTGCATAGGTTTGCACAGAAAATCCTCAATTAAAAGGATGTAGGGAGCGATCTATGGTGAATCGCCTTTAGATCTGCCACTGCGTGGATTGTAGCCCAAACCAATAAAAAAAAAGTTTCTTCTTACCTCCTACACTATAATATAAACACAGTGTAAAGGTGGAGTGGGAGGTTGGAGCTTATGAAAGTTAACTATAGTAGGCAACCCCCAAAAGGAGGATCTGTGACAAGGGAACCCCTACTGTGCCACACAGTAGCTTGGTCTCTGCCCATCCTTGAATGTTAGGTCAGCTTTTAAACATTGTGAAGCAACTTCAGATTCCTAGCAGCTGGGCTAATAGGGCCGGTAACCTAGTGCACCTGCTGACCAGGGGAGCTTCTGAATCCACCAACCACTGCCCAATTAATAACCTGTTCAGTGGTATACCTGGCCTGTAAGTAACTTTGTATCTACCAGGTCCCCTCTGTACGCTATATTCATCCCTACTAAATGTACCACAACTGGGCATGTAGGGAGAGGCTGGCAACCTACTGCTGCGATAACCACAGTGTCTCTGCTGTAAGAGGGAGCTGTGGCTGGTGGTTTTAGCAGTGGCGTCTGCGCTATTTGTATCCCGACCCCAGGTTCTGCACTGCACCAGTCAGTATATACACGGGGAAGGGGGAGCAATGGCCTACCTACCTCTTTCTCATCTGAAGTGGTTTAGGCACACTCGTTCCTCTGCACCACCTGTCCACCATACAGCTTCTCTGATGTAAGAGGGAGCTGCGGCTGGTGTTTTTAGCAGAAGCTTAAGGGCTATTTGAATCCAGACCCCAGGTGAGATCTCAAATGCCCAGGAACCCTCTGGCTGGAATTGGGGATTTTGCAGCTAAATTCCCACGGCAAAAGGAAAGTAAAGTACTCACCGTTGTCGTCTTCCTCTTTTTGCCACAGCCAGCGGGCTTGCTTTTCCATCCTTATGGTCCACACGCAAGGAGGATAGCCGCCAAAGTGCTCCCCCCCCCAACTGCTGTCCCCATAGGGAAGTCAGTCTATATACATGGGGGGGGGGGGGGGCAATGCCTTCCATTCCTCATTCCCATCTTCATATCTGAGGTGGTTAAGGCAGACATCCACCGTAGTAAACTGGTGCCTCCTCGCTCTAGAGAAAGGAGGATGTGGGCGCCTGCTCCTACTGACTCTCAGCCTTCCCTCCTGGGTAAGAACGCCGCTGCCATTTTCCCGAAGTTTGAAAATGACGCGGGTGCTTGTTGCCACGCCCTCTCCGGCAGCCCACGCGAGCTACCGGGGACCCAGGAGTCGGGGACAAGCCCCCTGGAAAGAACCGATGGCCAGCACCCCCGTCTGAACAGCCACCTGTACAGGTAAGGAGGGGGGAGACAGGATAATGGCCCCTGAAGTTCTGGGTACACCACTGTACCCAGGGTCCTTCAGCTCTCAGGGGGGCTCTTCCAATTTCTGCTGCCCGCCCTGAGGAAAAGATAGGGGAACCCCCCAGGAAGGACAAGAATATCCTACCAGACCCAGAGGCTTCCCAGGCTTGTGGTCCGGCTCCCAGGGGGAGACCACCAGCCCCAGGCTTCGGGTCATTTGGAAAAAAACAAACAGTTTCGCTGTGTAGGGAGAAACACAATCAAAAACTGAGGATCAAGGGGAAGGGTGGGGACTTAAAACAGCTGTCGATTGATTGTGTTTCCTGTAGGGAGGAGCCTCTCATCTCTCAGGTGGGCCGTCCTGGAAGATGACTTGAGAAAATGAAGAATAATAATAATAAACTATGAAAGGGTGTTATTATTAATTCATTTTTCTCCTTCAATGATGTGCTTTGCTAGGCAGCCCTGATGAGGCGACACAGATGGGCACTGATGAGGTAGCACGGATAGGCGGCACTGATAATCAGGACGTGGATAATCAGTACCCATGATTGTCAGTGTAGATGTCCCTTTTGGAGAAGCCGGGTATCGGCTGTCAGCATGAAGAAAAGGATGCCAATAACCGGCTTCTGTTTACATCCGTGATCAGCTGTAATTGGGCACAGCTGATTAATGGGTAAAGAGCCACTGACTGGCTCTTTGCCTCAATATGTGATTAGCAGGACACTGCAATCAAAGAGTGCGCTGCCCACACCCCACAGTGGGCGCAATCACAGGACGCAGTCATATGACAGCGTCCCAGAACTAGACAACCACGCTATAGCTGTAATTTCGCTATAGCTCGGTCGGCAAGTGATAAGTAAAAAAAAAAAATAAATAAAAAAAAAAAAAAACACTCTGTTGCAGAGGATTCCAACAACTTCCCCCATACACTTACCTGAGCCCGATCTCAATCTCAATCCACAGAGATGTGCAGGAGAGCAGTGGCGCTCTTTGCTCTCTTCCTTCTCACTGGGCAGACTGATGGCTCCCACTGCTGTCAATCAAGTTCTGTGACAAGGGAGTGGGGGCAGGGCAAAGCCACTCATCTGTGTTAATAGATGCAGACAGGGCTCGGGAGCAAGTCCGCAGGAATGCCCCCATAGAAATGGCTATTTATGGGGGCACTCGCTGAAGAGGATGAGCCAGGAGTGTTGGTGAGGGGACCCGAGAACAGAAGAATTGGGGCAGCTGTTTTGTGCAAAACCACTGCACGGAGCAGGTAAGTATAAAATATTTGTTATTTGAAAAAAAACTAAGAATACAGAAATAGATAAATTGCAGCTTTAATATGACTAACTGTTGATTACTCTGTTCTTGAAGGTGAGTGCAATGGTATGCCTTCACAATCAGTTTCAAGAAATACTTTATTATAAAGTGAGACCATGCTATAAAAAAGTGAAATCATAAACACACTGGACTCCTACCTGTACATCTTAATTTTACTTTCTGAATCACCATTATCTGCTTCTTTGCAAATTTGATAAGGTCTTCTTTTGGCAGGGTGTCCAGCTGAAAAATGGGAGTTTAAATAGGATCAGCATCAAATATTAACATCACAAGTTAGTGTACATATGCATGCTTTGTCTGCATTAAAGTTACTTGCCTGCCTGCCTGCCCGCCCACCCGCCCTTGTACAGTGAGCTGAGCGTGCGCAGCTCACTGTACAAATTTGGCAATGGTGAATCTGACTTAACTCCAGTCATCCCCACTCGGCCAATGAAAGTGGCCAGAGATCGGGATATCAGCGACCGGTCAGGGACACCACATGACTGGAGTCGAGGTGAGTAAAATTCCACTTTAAAATTATCCTAAAAGGCAGAAGGTTTTTTTTTTTTTTTTTTTTATATCTTAAAAGGGGTTGTAAGCCCTCGTGTTTTTTCACCTTAATGCATCCTATTCCGGCTCTTGATTGGATAGATTGATAGCAGCGCAGCCATTGGCTCCACTGCTGTCAATCAAATATAATGAGGCGGGCGCTGGGGGGGCGGGGCAGAGTCCGCCATTCGTGTCTGTGGACACAAATGCTGGACTCGGGAGAGCATTTCTCCTAGGGGGTTATTTGACATCTGGAGGAGCCGCAAGACCCCCGAAGAGGAGCAAAACGAGCTGAGCGAAGCATGACGTGTTTTAAAAAAAAATTAAAAACAGATCCTTTACAATCACTTTAATGAATTATATGCCGTAAGATAAAAAACCTTCTGTGTGCAGCTCCCTAATACTTACCTGAGCTCCATCTCGATACAGCGATGTTACACAAGAGTCTTCTCTGTCCGGGACTCTCCCTCCTCATTGGCTGAGACAACAGCAGACACCATTGGCTCCTGCTGCTGTCAAAGTTAGCAAGCCAATGAGGTGAGAGAGAGGGGGCAGGGCTGAGTCATGGCTCTGCATCAAAATAGACATATAGAGCAGATGCTCAGTGCCTCGATAGCAAGCTGCTTGCTGTGGGGGCACTTGGCAGAAGGAAGAGGGGAAAAAAAAAAAAAAAGAGGAGGATCTGGGCTGCTCTGTGCAAAACCATTGCACAGAGCAGGTAAGCATAGCATGTTTGTTATTTTTAAACAAAATAAAATACTTTAATATAATTTTTCAGCCCAAACCAGTAAGCAGGGTGGAGAAAAATCTATGAAAAGAAAAAAGTTTTTGGGGATTTAAATGAAATTTTATTTTAATAATATGCTTTTGGAGTAAAAATCTATCTAAAGATAGTTTTCTATTTAAGATACATTAATAATTCAATTTATTCAGCATGAAATGGAGCTTAGTTATGTAGCATAAAGATATATATTCTGCAACATTTACATTTTTGGTAAACTCATTCAACGAATCCAAGCTCTGCAAGCTGGGATAACATGCACTGCATTGATGCATTCACACAATTTCACAGTAACCATGAAATAAAACGAAGTTTAGGAATATTCCTAACAATATCCCATTGTTTTGCAAATCTATGTACACTAAAAACTTTATGGCTAAATCGGTTCTGATATCGCTGTTTTACTAACCTGACAGCTTATTATTCCAAATAGGAAACCTTCATTTTGTTTGCAAAGATTAAAGAGTCCAACTACCAGCAAGAATAAGTACTTACATTTAAAGAGCACCTGTCATTTGAGATCCATCATGGCAGCACCTGTTAGCGGGCATCCACTCACCTGCTACCGCCACATCCTTCAGCTTGTTGCATCACCAGCCATCCCTTTAAAGTGAATGGGACTGTTGGTGAGTCAACAGCGGGTCAGAGGAGCAGCTGCTGCAGGACAGAGATGACAGTTGCTCTTTAACCGCTTGCCGACCAGCTGCCGCCATTATAGTGCGGCAGGTCGGCATGATCCCGCGAATCGCTCTAACTATATGTTGGCTCTTGGGATAGCACTCTGCACTACGGGGGTGCCGATGCTTGTGGCCGAAGATTGTGAACACACAAATCCCTGTTCTCTGAGGAGTAACAGATCGTGGTTCCTAGCTATTAGGAACTCACTATCTGTCATTTCCTCTAGGTCAGTCACTTCTCCCTACAGTTAGAAACACACACACGGGGAACAGAGTTAACCCCTTGATCGCCCCCTAGTGTTAACCCCCTTCCCTGCCAGTGACATTTTTACAGTAATCGGTGCATTTTTATAGTATTGATCGCTGTATAAATGCCAATGGTCCCAAAAATGTATCAAAAGTGTCCGACCTGTCTGCCGAAATGTCGCAACCCCACTATTAAAAATAAAAAAACAACATTTTTTTTAAATCTTTTCCAAGATTCGTAGACACTATAACTTTTGTGCAAACCAATCAATATACGCTTATTGCGTTTTTTTTTTTTAACCAAAAAATAAAATAAAATTATAATATATATATATATATATATATATATATATATATATATATATATATATATATATATATATATATATAACAATACATAAATCGGCCTAAACTGAGAAAAAGTTTTTTTTTTTTTTTTTTAAAAGCAAAAGGGCATATTTAAAGCAAAAAGTACAAAATAGTGGTTTTTTTTTTTCAAAATTGTTGGCCTTTTTTTATTTATAGCGCAAAAAATAAAAACCACAGAGGCGATCAAATACCACCAAAAGAAAGCTCTATTTGTGGGAAAAAAATGACGTAAATTTTGTTTGGGTGCAGCGTCACACGACGGCAAAATTCTCAGTTAAAGCAATGCAGTGCCAAATCGCAAAAAAAAAAAAAAAAAAGGCCATTCAGTAGCCAAATCTTCCGGGGCTGAAGTGGTTAAGAAATAATGATTTATATGAAGCTATTTTACTAGCGATTTAAATCGACTTGATGGGAGGAGCTTGGTGACGTCACTTCCAGTTATGGCCATGGCCGGAAACCTTTTCATTTGTTTGACACCTTTTTCTGCTGTCTGGCCTACTGTTTCCATTTTTATTGTAAAGGAGTTTTTAGATTTTTTTTAATTATTTTTAAACCCACTGCACTATGGAGAGCCTTCTCATTTATCTTCCATCTTGTAGATTGGGAGAAACTTTCTAGGAAAGGACCGTGGAGACCGGTGAAAAAGTTACAGCTCACAAAACTTAAAACTTGCATAGAATTGAGGCCGGCCACAGTTCTATGCAAGTTTTAATGTTCTTTTTTGTATATACGATCATTTTTTTGATAAAAAGTGCCCTACGGGTTTTACCTATATTTGCTCCATTTTCCCTTCTTTCTAGCAAATGATTACCTACCCCCTCACCATATCAATTGGTATCAGTGAAGAGCTGACTAAGTTGAGCTGGGTGACCTTTTCAGAGGATCTCGCCGATCAGGTCGTTCTGACGATTGGATTCTGTGTGGAGACCTCTTTGAGGAGAAAGGCCTTGGCTGAGTTATGGCTATATGCGCTTGAACCTTTCACAGCTGGCATGCGTGCACTTCATCTGGTGGTGGGATTTCTTCAGCACAAGTCACTTTATTGTGAGAAAATCTTTTCAGCACAAGTAACTTTATTGGAGGAAAATATCCCAGTCGTCACTCAAAAAATCTTTTCACGGACTGTGGACTGATTTATATATGTGTTTTTTTATTTTTTCACTGTATTTGGGTTTATATATTTTTTTTTTTATAAGAATTTTTGTTTTTCAGCTTCTAGTCTGCTTGGATGTTTATGAACATATCCATATGAATTTCACGATCATATACACAAATAAATTTTTAATTTTCTACAGTAACTAGTATTCATTTATTATCTATATCTGTATGAACTGTTATTGATAATTCTTTTACAGGGTTTAAGATTTATTTGTTTAGGTATGAATTGACATATTTTAGATTACTGCAATATTTTTATTCTTTAGGAGCGCAACCTTTTTTGGATTTTTATAGTTATTGGTGTGCATCTCACGTGGCGTTGCTGCTATAGTAGGTGAATTTTTGGTCCAGTGCAAAATCTTTTTTGTTACAAATTCTTCTAGAAAGGGCTGGGATACGGATGATGGTGCCAAATTATACAAGGAGGAACAATATTCTCCAAATATTTGAGCTATTTCTTTTGGTAGTGATACTAATTGTCCATCTTTCCTTTTGATCTTGGGTAATACATATATATATATATACATATACATATATATATATATATACATATATATATATATATATATATATATATATATATATATATATATGTATGTCATATCCTTTTTTTCTGAGTTTCCCTGCTAGCAGTTTACTGCATTTATCTCCCAGCTCGTATGCTGCCTTTCTACCCTGTTGTAATGCTGCTTTGGCCTTAAAACTGAAAATATCAGTAATCTGCCACCTTAAATTAGCTGTTTATATATGCGAGCATGACCTACTTATGCGTTTGATTCGGCATGTGAGCACGAGGGGATGGGGGTGCTTTAACCACTTAGCCCCAGAAGGTTTCACCCTCTTCACGACAAGGCCATTTTTTTGCGATCCAGCACAGCGTTCCTTTTACGGACAATTGCGCATTCATGCGATGCTCTACACAAACAAAATTCATGCCCTTTTTTCCCCACAAATATAAGCTTTCTTTTGGTGGTATTTGACCACTGCTGGTTTTAATTTTTTTGTGCTATCAAAAAAAAAAAAAAAAAATCGAATTTCTTAATTTAGACCAATATGTATTGCTGCTTCATATTTTTGATAAAAAATCCCAATAAAAAAATCCCAATAAGTGTATATTGAATGGTTTGTGCACAAGTTATGGCGTCTACAAAACAGATATTTTTACTATTTACTAATAATGGTGGTGATTTTTTGCGGGACTGCGACATTGTGGCACACAAATCAGACACTTTTTTGGGGACCAGTGAAACTAATACAGTGATCAGTGTTAAAAAAAAAAAAAAGCACTCTCACGGTACTAATAACAGTGGCAGAGAAAGGGTTAACATCATGGGCGATCAAAGGGTTAAGTGTGCTCCTAGGGAGTGACTTTAACTGTGTGGGGGATGGCTTAACTGGACGAAAACAGAGGTCCGTGTTTCTGCTTAGCAGAAACACAAGATCTCCATTTTCCCTTCTGGCAGAACGGCGGTCTGTTTACATAGGCAGACCGCTTTTCTGCCTCTCCTGTGAACAAGCGCTGCAACTGGACCTGCTGATTGGATCCAGCCGTCTCCAATCACAGCGTGCACCCCAGACCCCAAAGAGGAAACAAGGTACGTGGTTTCGCACAGCCGAGTTGCCCTGCCGCAGTAAAAACGTGTGGTGGGTGGGCCAAAAATCTTTTTGTTTTTATTATTGTTTATTTTATTTTTACACTGTCCCTTTAATTTTTTAGTCACTTTTATTTCTATTACAAGGAATGTAAACATCCCTTGTAATAAGAATAGAGCATGACTGGTCCTCTTTACAGAAAGATCTTGGGTCTATAAGTGCCCAGGTCCCTCCAAAAAAAAAATAAAAAAAAATCAATCTCAGGCTTTCCAGCTAAAAAAAATTAAATAAAAATGGTAAAAAGTCATCTGGTGCCCAGTCAGCTCTATGGTAAAGCACTGGCGGATTCAATCTCCGGCTCTCCAACCGCACGGGCGGCCCGGGTGAAGCACCAGAGGGCAGCGGGAGAGAGGGAGTCGCCCTACCCCCCCCCCCCCCCCACACACACACACACACACACACACACACACACACACCTCCAGCAAAAGCAAACAAGTGGCTAAATAGCTATAGATATCACCACTTAAAGTCCAGGATGCCATATCACGTCCACTTATGGATAAGTGGCTGAAATGTCCATTGATTAAAAAAAAAAAAAAAAAAAAAAAAGTGGACTACAAGTACCATGCAGAAAAAAAAATCTTGGCATAGCCACAAAGCAAACATCATGGAGCTTATTGGAAAGCATAATATAAAATGGAACAGAAAGAAATGCATTTACCTTAGACTTGCTGGTGCCTGGGGTAGCTGGAGATGACACTCCATCTTGACCAGTTTCCTAGGTAACAATTATACAGAAACATTTAACATTTTAAATCAGAAAAATTTTACATAAAAATACATTCACATAAAAATCGGTAGCCCAGCCAAAATGTATTATTAAAGGAAATGGTTATAATTTTCACTAGGCTTGCATTGCTTCCTGTCTCAGAGACCCCAAGACAAGAAAGATAAATCATATCAAAGATATGGGAACCACAGATAGTAAAAAAATAAAATAAAAAAAAGTGACCGAGGTTCTAACTATAAAAAGGCTTTCACTAGAGTTCCACTTTAACTAGTACTAGAGATGTGCCAAAACATATTGGCCAAAAATTGTGTTAATCGGCATTTGATCGAAAACGCGTGTGATTTTGAAATTTTAAAGCGCAAATTTGTGGAGATTTTTCTGTGCTTATGTGTATTTCATAGGTCAACTGACATAAAAACTACATCAAAAACGTAGCACAGGTGCGTTAATGATGCATTCTTGCTGCGTTTTCAATGCATTTCAACGGGGAGGTGCGTTTGTGAGTTTATCTTAACTGACCAAAAATGCAACAAGCAGGATTTTTAACAACACAATGGAAGCCCAATGGACAATCGTGAAGACATACAATTTAAAGGGATACATTTTTCTTGAGCTTTTCTTGCCCTAAAATGTGCCGATAATGGATGACAAATTCATATTCATTTAAATTGATATTAACCACTTAAGGACCAGGCCTATTTTTTTTTCTAACACCCTAGAGAATAAAATGGCGGCATTGAAATACTTTTTTCACACCGTATTTGCGCAGCGGTCTTACTTTTTATATTGTGAAAGATAATGGTATGCCGAGTAAATTGATACCCAACATGTCACGCTTCAAAATTGCGCCCGCTCGTGAAATGGCGTCAAACTTTTAGCCTCAAAAATCTCCATAAGCGACATTTAAAAAATCCTACAGGTTGCATTTTTTGCGTTACAGAGGAGGTCTAGGGCTAGGCGATACCTCACATGTGTGGTTTGACCACCGTTTTCATATGCGGGCACTCACGTATGCGCTCGCTTCTGTGCGCAAGCTCGTCGTGACGGGGTATTCTTAAAAAAAACTTTTTTTTCTTATTTATTTTGATTTTATTTATTTTTACACTGTTTAAAAAAAAAAAAAAAAATGGATCACTTTTATTCCTATTACAAGGAATGTAAACATCCCTTGTAATAGAAAAAAAGCATGACAGGTCCTCTTAAATATGAGATCTGGGGTCAAAAAGTCCTCAGATCTCATATTTGGACTAAAATGCAACAAAAAAAAAAGAAAAAAAAATTACATTTAAAAAAAAATATATATATATACCTTTAAGAGGTATGGGCTGCTGCCGTTACCGAGATATCCCTCTTCAAAAATAGGACGTACATCAGTGTGCGCTGGTCGGTAAGTGGTTAATGAATCAAATATAATACAATTATATATAAAAAATATTTTTTTTTTTTTAAACTGTCATTTTCGGGCAAGTGTATCCTGCATTTTCGGTACCAAAATATCCATTCGGTGCACCTCTACCCAGTACCAAGATATTTTAAAGATCAGTAAAAATATAAAATGTCATCAACACCAACAGAGGTTGTCTAATACATAGAAGCAAAACCTTTAAAATCTAATATAATGATACATAAAAGGCAATATATTAACCAAATGAGGGAAAACTTTAAACAAACTAATAGGACCAATTCTAACACTAGTTAGGGGAAAAAAAAAAAAAAAATAAAAAAAAAAAGCATGGTTGTTGTCCATAGTGACCAGATTCACTGCTTCAAAAATGGTAAAAAAGTTGAAATCTAATTAGTAAACTATTGCTAACAATTCTGCTTTTTTCTCAATTTCTTTTCTCCAGCACTTTTCCTAAGTTATTATTATACAGGATTTATATAGTGCCAACAGTTTACGCATCACTTTACAATATAAAAAGGAGACAATACAATAAAATACAAGGGTATTAAGAGCCCTGCTCAGAAGAGCTTACAATCTAATAAACAGCAAGTGTCTTTTCTTAATTTCACCATAAACCACTTTGGGCAAAAATAAAAAATAAAACCAGCAAAAGAACAGGTGGAATACTAAAGGCCTTGATGGCCCAAACCTCAGGCTTACGCCTCACTTCAGGCATCCAAACCTTTTTTTCTGAGCTAGGGAGGGGGAACTTTGTTGCGTTACCCGTTAGGCAACATTTTTAGACCTTGAGAATGGTTGCTAGAATCACTTGAAGTAAATTAAATGTAACAAATAATTATACATATCGACTAATGTGGTTCAGATTTGCATATTTAGAAAACAGTTACAAGCGTAAGCAAAAAAGGTACAGAGGGAGTTTACAGGGTTAAAAGTCAGCAGTAAATAACAGAAAAAATCTGTTGGTTGGGTTAGAAATTTTTGATCCAATGTTTTTTCTTCTGTAGGCTACAACATATGCACTAGGCATAAGAAAGATCCTGGTTAGGTTTCTAAACAGCCAACTAATGAGTGCAATTGATAATAACAGAGGGAGCCTTGTTCTGCAGAGTCTGTTTTCCTTTTGGGATACAGATACTCTTCTGTATAAAAGAAAACGCAGCATGTAGCCCAAGCCTAATATTACTGTATTTCAGTAAATGGTAGTCCTTCTTAGCTTTTTCAAATGTGTCAGGGCAAAAGAGAAAAAATAAACATGTACAGTACATCTCTGTGTATCCTTCGCCTGCTCATCATCCCCTCCCCCTCCCACCGTGTTGTCGGCTGAGAGAAATGCCGGGCTGGAGTGTGGAAAACTATTTGATCCACTGCAGATTTTGAAAATTTACCAACTTAAGGCCGGGTTCACACTATAGCGATGCGGGAACGCCGCGAATCCGCGGCGTTTACCCGCATCGCACACCTCCCGCCGGCAGTTCACACTGCCCTATGCGGACGGCTGGGAGTGTCAATGTTATGTTAATGACACCCCCAGATCAGTCCGCATATCTCAGTGCGATCTGCCGACTCGCACAGGAATCGGATCGCATGGTGTGAACCCCCATGCGATCCGATTCTGTTGCGGACCCAAAAAAGGGTCCCGTGCGAGTTTGCTGCGGGAGCGCTGCGAATTCAGCCATACTATCTGTATGGCTGAACTCGCATCGCTACGGAGATCGGATGTGATTTGCTGTGCGAATCACATCCGGATCTCCCCCCGCAGCGGTGTGAACCGGGCCTAAAAAGAAATTAAGGATCTATAATTGCTATCTTAGGTGTATTTTAAATAGGAGACAGAATATCAACCAAAAATCCAGAAAAAAAAGCACAACAAATGTTATAAATTGAGTTGCAGTTCAGTGAGTAAAATAAGTATTTAAACCCCTACAAACCAAAAATAATTCTGGCTCTAGTATGTGCTCATGTGGTACACAGATTAGTCTCGTCAATGTAAGAAGGTGCTCCTTGTTATGTGTATAAAAAGACACCTGTCCACAGAATCTTTTTATTAAAATCTCGCCATCATGGGCAAGACCAAAGAGCTGTCAAAGGGACGTCAGGGACAAGATTTTAGACATGCACAAGGCTGGAATGGGCTACAAGACCACCAAGTAGCTTGGTGACAATGGGACAACTGTTGGAGCAACTATTCGCAAATGGAAGAAAAACAAAATAACCATCAATCGCCCTCGGTCTGGAGCTCCATGCAAGATTTTGCCTCATGGGGAAGGATGATCGTGAGAAAAAGTGAGGGATCAGTCCAGAACTACACGGGAGGAGCTTGTGAATGATCCCCCCTCCTCAAGAAGGCACATGTACAGGCCCATCTGAAGTTTGCCAATGAACATCTAAATCAAGGGTCTCAAACTGGTGACCCTACAGCTGTTGCGGACCTACAAGTCCCATGAGGCATTACAAGGCGGAAAAAAGGTACAGACCAACTTTGCCACAATGAGGGGCCAATGGACAGGGCCATGTATTGAAAAATCTTGGATGAGAACCTTCTTCCCTGCCAGAATTCTAAAGATGGGTCTTCCAGTATGACAATGACCCAAAACATACCGCCAACGCAACAAAAGGAGTGGCTTAAGAAGAAGCACATTAGGGTCATGGAGTTGCCTGGCCAGTCTCCAGACCTTAATCCTATATAAAATTTATAGAGGGAGCTGAAACTTTGGAGTTGCCAAGCGACAGCCAAGAAACCTTAAGGACTTAGAGAAGATCTGTAAAGAAGAGTGGACCAAAATCCCTCCTGAGATGTGTGCAAACCTGATAACACACTACAAGAAACATCTTACCTCTGTGGTTGCCAACAAGGCAAGGTTTCTCCACCAAGTATTAGGCCATGTTTTGGGGACAAATTACTTAAACATTTGTATATTGTGTTTTTTCTGGATTTCTGGTTGATATTCTGTCTCTACAGTATCATTTAAAATATACCCATTATAAAAATTCTAGACCTCTAACTTCTCTCTCATTGGACAAACTTACAAAATCTGCAGGGGGTCAAATAATAATTTTCCCCACTTTATGTTTTTAACACATACATGTCCTGTCCCCTCCCCCCATAGCTGGCTGTATGTGGGCAGCTGCGTGTATGAGTGCTCTGTCCACTTCCCCCTACCACCTGGATGTGCAATCTGCAATGGATATGGGGAAATGCAGTCCGGAGAGGCTGTTATACAATAGAAACGAATACCCACAATTCCCTGGCACAAGGGGGAGGAGAGCACAGGACCTTTCGCAGGCAGTTCTGCAGAGATCCGAGCATTCAGTGCAGGGAAACTATAGTGTAAGGACTTGCTGCTCTGTGTGCCTACACTGTGAGAGAGCCTGGTGGGGGCTGGAGCCGTGTGTGGCATCTTTAGTGGCTGAGGACTGAACCATCGAAAACCTCTGATGAAGCAGACTGTTGGGCACAGACCCGCTGTTCCTACTTGCCTGTGTCTACTTTCAGAGGGATTGATACTGACAGAGCTGGTGAGAGTCTAACACTGGGACTAAGCCCTGTGAGGGCCTGATCTTGATAACAGACATCTGGGACAACAGACCGCTAAGCATACGAGACCAGACTTGTTGCACGCCAGGAGTGGTGAGCGGAACTACTAAATTGATACCCTTGCTGCATACAGTTAATGCCAATACAGACTGATCCTTACCTAACAGCCCATCAGCCATCTAACGTGGACAGCCTTATAGAGACAGCCTCACATGCACCACCTTACAGAAGGGCCCTGACAATAGCCAGCTAATATTGACAATTAGGTTCTAGATACTTTGCAGCCATTCCCAGGGGTACCCTTCTTAGGAATGCATACATCCAGCCACGATTAGGGTTTTTTTTTTTTGCCACATCAGTATTTTTATACCAGAGACTAGATTCAGCTTGCCGCTCATTAGAGCCGGTTCACACTGCGGGCGATGCGAGGCGACACGACTCGCCTCGCCGCAGTGTGACAAGTCGCCCCCGTTCTGTACAATGGAACCGTTCTGAGAGGAGCGACTCGAGTCGCTCCGACTCAGAAAAAAGGTTCCTGTACTACTTCTGGGCGACCTCGGGGCGACTTGCATTGACTTCTATACAGAAGTCATCTGCAAGTTGCCGCTGAGGTCGCGGCGAGGCAAGTCGGTGTCGCCTCGCCTCGCCTGCAGTGTGAACCGGCCCTTAGTGTCTCGTTCATAATTCCACATCATCGTGGCTTATTTAATTTCATAAATTTTCACAAAAGTTCCTTGTGATCGCATAAAAATTTCATAATATTTAATAAAATACAAACAAAAAAAGTAAATGAACAAAATGGTGAGAAACCTCCCCATCCCTGGTGTTCTCGAAGTAGGTACCATAGCTATACCTATTACCCTGGCATCCCATACCTAAATTTAATTGAATTTGGAAGCATCTCTAACCAACAAAACTTTGTTTTCCTGGTTTAGGTGAAACTAGGAAGTGCCAGAACCTGCATCAGGTTTTCACTGCGGTTTTCCCACTGTGGATTGTGACATTTTGTTTGTTTTGGTTGCCAGGAGGCAAAAAAACTTAGGAAATATAAAAAGTCAGCTAGAAGAGAAATCATGGGGAATTCTTACAATGGGCATACCTGGACTGATGACAACTGTCTAAGGCCCTGGTGCCCAATCTGTGGCACTTTTGTGTGGCCCTCAGGGGTCCGTGCAGAAACAAAATGGTTTCACTACAGCTCCTATAGCACATTCACACTTTGACAGTCTCCTGCGGTATGACCGCAGTCTCTGACCGTCTCTTGCGGCTGAAGCCCCCGTCTCTTGCACCGTGGCTGACGCCCCCCGTCTCTTGCACCGCGCCTGACGTCTCTTGCACCGCGCCTGACGTCTCTTGCACCGCGCCTGACGTCTCTTGCACCGCGCCTGACGTCTCCTTCTCTTGATTTGCATTTGCTGTCTCTGAGAGACTGAATATCCAGTGAAATGTATGTGTTGCCCTTCATTGTATACGAGGGCTGAAAACCCCATAATCAAGAAAGATGACCACCTCTGGTCTAAGCACTTGTTTACACTATTGAATGGAGACTAATAAAACCACTCTGAGCCACTGTTTTACTGCCTCAACCTCTCCACCCCTCTAGCTGCAAAGGGGGCAGAGGAGGGTGTAAAAACAATCCCTGCAGATCATGAACCATATAACTGAATGTACACGGCATGCTAAAGTGGGGTTCAAGGGGCTACAACACCTTCTCAGAGCCTATCAAATGCTCTCCAACCAGCACTCCAAATGCAGATTACTCTTCAGAGGGCTGTGCCAGGGTAAACTAGCCCTGAAAAGATTTCCTCTCCCTTCCTATTGGTGTTTCCAGAATAGGAAGTGAAGGGTAATCTATCCAATAGGACACAGGAAGCAATAAAAAAAAACTGACAGTTGTTGTAACCCTTCCCTACACTATTAAATACAAGTTCTAAATAGAAATATATGTTCAGGCTACATTCAGCGACGTGAATTCCGGAGAACAACACTCTGACAAGCACTAATGTCATAACAGACAGACCGGCAGCTGCACAATCACACACAACCTGACAACGTACCCCATACACACTCACCTCCATTTCCGTAATAACCACAATACTGCAGGGACCCTCCACTTCCGGCTCCGTCACCTGCTACACGTAAGGAACCGACACGCCCTCTTCTCCACTGACGCCTTCACACTGAGCACCGCCTACTCTGGCCGGCTAAGGGAGGGGCGTTCTGGGCTGCATCAGCTGAGTGTTCCTAGCATAGATGTCTCTTAGAGCACGCCCCCCACCGGAACTCCACGGCGCACATGTTCCTGCTGACACTGAGCGCTTGGCTCCATCCACAGACGGGCCCAGCTTGCTTGTCAGCGGTGAAACCCTAGTAAACAACGAGTACAGGAGGGGAGAGAGCAGGGGGAAAGAGCAGCCATCTGGACTTGCTGCATGAGACAGGTGACTGGGGTGGGCTTACCGCCGTACCTGGGGGCACAGCATTCACAGATTAGATGCCTTTTAGAGACCCGCTGGTGGACGGGACCCCCTGCCCTCGGACGCATCATTGATTTGGATGTGGACAGACCACCATGGTAGTTAGGGTGACAATTAGGTTAAGTTATTTTAGTTTAGTGTGTTTACTGCTTCATAACTCTTCTACAGGCTAATACAAGTGATTGTAGAATGTTGTGGGCGACCCTGGCTCATGGGGGTCGTAGATCGACCCTTATCCGATCACGCTGACTTTACAATTCCCGCAGAGGGAAACCGCTACCAAAATATGGAAGCTAGATACCACCCTACTGTCCGAACTTAGAGACCATGCAAGAAATCACATAGACTGCCTTGTGGTGGGGTGAGAACTTGGCAACATCGAAGGGTTCCTTCCATTCACACAGAGAAAATGGGAAGGGTTCCCTCCACTGTGCTTGAGCAATCCTGCCCCTCCCATCCACTGGGACGGGTATACCCATCAAATCCTATGTTTCCCTCATGGAGCCTCTGGATGGCAGGTGGCACAGTTCTGTTTTTGGTGCTAAGTTATCACCCCACCACAAGGAGGCAGGCTTCCCCCTTGAACCTAGCCGGAACATTCTCTTGTTACCCTCATGCCCCATACTCTCCCCCCTTTAGGTAACTCAGCTGGACTGATATTGCTTCCGGTAAATTTGTAGCACTCCACATAGAGGGGTAAGGAGAATCATGTCTGTCTCAAACCCCCTTTAGGCTACGATAGCAATCTGAGGTGCCTCACGAGACAGGCTTGGCCCCCTTCCTTCTCTTCTTTCTGCTTTTCTCTTACCCCGTAAACCTTCCTCATGCAAACCTCGGAGGTGGTATTAAAGATCAATCCTATTTACTGAACATGCCTCCTACAGTGTGGTCATCAGCTCCTTTGTCCTTCAAGGTTTATTCCCCGAACAGCAAGGGCCTCAATATACCCAAAAAACACAGTAGCGTTCTTGCTGAAGTACACCGCCATAGATCTCAGGTGGTATTTCTACAAGAAACACACTTTAAATCAGGCTCCATTCTCCGACTATCCAAAGCCGATTCCCTGAGGTATTTAATGCGACTTGTGCAGACTCCAAAACAAAGGGGATCTCGATACTTGTGAAATCGTTTGGATTTCACTTCACGGACCAAGTTCTTGACCCAGAGGATAGATTCCTCTTCCTAAAGGGGCTCTGCAAAAACAGAACAGTGACCCTGGCAAGCATATACTGCTCCAACTCTGGCCAGGTGACCTTTTTGAAGGAGGTCCTCTTGCAACTCACATTATTTCAGACAGGCCTCTTAATCCTGGAGGGGGGACTTTGACATAGCCCTGGATCTGCTTCTTCACTCTCCACGACACCTGGCACACCTTAAACCCATGGGAGAAGGACTATACATTTTTCTCATGCCCACATAACTTCTACTCAAGGCTCAAATACCTCTTCATTCAACAGACCGATCTGTCATACCTCCATGATGCGACCATAGAGAGTATGGTACTCCCTGACCAGCAGCTGATCATGCTGACTCTACAATTCCCGCAGAGGGAAGCCTCTACCAAAATATGGAGGCTAGATGCCATCCTACTGTCCAAACCTAGAGACCTTGCAGAAATCACACAGACTATTAGGGACTACTTGCGACATAACGACACACCAGATGTGTCCCTCATGACTCAATGGGAAGCACACAAATGCGTGGTAGGAGGGCGTCTGCTAGCCATTGCAGCCAGGAAGAAAGCGCACCAAGCTAGTATTAAAAGCATATCTGACAAAATAGCCTCAATGGAAGCGCAGCCTAAATGCTCACTGGCAAGGAAGGTGGCGAAAGACTTAGCTGACCCTAGAGTGCTCCATCTTGAGGATGCTCTTGGTGAGATCCACACAGAGACAAACCCTTACATCTACAGTACACCATATCTGTTGACGAGACCACACGTGCGAATATTGTACAGGAGTTTTCAAACACGTATAGCCCCCAGGTGCTTTAGACTAAGGATTAGCAAGCCATGGAAGCCCCACTCTCAGCGGAGGAGTGGGAGGAGGCCTTGAAAGCCACAAAGCCTGGCAAAAGCCTGGGGCCAGACTGCTTCAAAAGTTTTGCTGATCATCTAGCGCCGGGATTTCTTAGGGCCTTCAACGCCCTATCCCGGGGCTGGACTGGGACAAAAATTTGGCCCTGGACTTTATCATGACTGGCCCACTTTAATTTTGAGTATCCCCAACAGTGTCCCCTTCACATCAATGTGTCCCCACCAGCACCCCCCTTCACATCAGAATGTCCTCCCCCCTCCCACATGTACTCAGTTTTCAAGGCAGTTTCTCGTTCCTCTCTCCAGTCATGTGATAACAAGTGATAAGGGAGGGAGGAAGGAAAGTAGGCTGGCTGTCTATCTCCCCCTGCAGGCTGGAGGGAGCATAACGCCTAATGCTCTCTCCAGAAAGTGACGAAAGCAGCTCCTCCTGACCGGAGTGAAATAGTGATCACTTACTGTCAGAGAGGAGTGGCTCCAGGACTGCACCTGACTGGCCCACCGGGAAACTCCCGGTAGTCCAGATGGCCAGTCCATGCCTGCTCTATCCCAGACTCCCTGCATATCAGGAAGCCTACTAGAGGCATATATCTCAGTAATCCCTAAAGAAAATAAGGATCCCACTGACATAGCCAACTATCGACCCATTTCTCTTTTAAATGCGGATGTTAAGTTGTTTGCCAACATCCTGGCCTCCCGAATGACCTATCATGTACCTGCATGGGTGGGCCTGGACCAGGTTGGTTTTATCCCTGGAAGAGAAGCCAGGGACAACACCATTAAGGCCCTCAATTTACATCACTGGCTCACCTCTACCCTAACTCGAAGGCTGCTTTATGGCCTTGGATGCAGAGAAGGCGTTCGACAGAGTGGCCTAGGACTACATGAACGCAGTCCCAGAGACCCTGGGACTGGGTCCCTGTATGCGGGCCTTTATCAAGGTGCTATACTCCAAACCCAGGGCTAGAGTCCAGGTTAATGGCCACCTGTTGGATGCCTTCCCCATCCATAATGGGACCAGACAGGGGTGCCCCCTCTCCCCAATACTGTATATCCTTACACTAGAACCTCTTCTCCATTGCATGCGAGCAAACCCAAATATCAAGGGCATAAAAGTACACCAATGGGAATATAACATTGCTGCCTTTGCAGATGATATCCTGCTCTTCCTCTCGTCCCCGTTAACATCCCTACCCAATCAAATGCCAGTTCTGGAACAATTTAAGACTATCTCGAACCTAAAGATCAACTACTTAAAATACTTTGTGCTAAATATTTCATTACCCCCACAATAGTTCAACTTTGTCAGAATAACTTCCCATTTTGCTTGAAAAGCAGATGCCCTTACCTACAGTATCTAGGTATACAACTCCATAGAAAGCTTAAAGATTTATGCAAAAATAACTTCTTAGCAGAATTGACAATTATACACAGCAGGATCTCAATAGGTGGGAGGCCCCCACCATATCATGGTTTGGTTGGGCTGCAGTTCTCAAGATGACGGTACTCCCTTGTTTATTGTATAAACTGCAAACTGCCCCGATCCATTTGCCACCCTCCTTTTTCGCAACCTACAGGAGGATGTTTAGGGTCTTTCTCTGGAGAAATAACACCGCATGTATTGAATGGTCAAAATTAGCATTGCCTAAAACTAGAGGCGGAATCGGCCTTCCGGACTTGCAGAGATATTACTGGTCGGTACACCTGACCTGCGTAGTGGACTGGAGGCTCCATAAATGACACAAGGTTTGGGTATTGCTAGAACAACTGATCTCAGGGATTGGATTGTGTTTAGCCCCTTGGCTCCCGCAGAAACACATATAGACATCCATTCAAGCTAACCCTCTTATCAGATTGACCCTGGGTGTCTTTGGCAGGGCATGCAGGGTACACTCACTTTCAGTGAAAACCTGCGCGATCACGCCTATTATAGGCAACCCAGACTTCCCGCCTGGTATGGAACAGGCCTACCTAGCAGCTGAATGGCCACACCCAGAAATGCAAGCCCAACACTTTCTTCTTGAGGGGAAGATTCCTCCGACAGGGAGAACTTGCAGCAATCTCAAACACTAAGTCGTTCCCTTCTGGGCCTATATCCAAATAAATCATCTTGACAGCCCCGCAAACAGAGACAGCTTTAGGAAAACCCCAACAGTCTTGGAATCATTTTGTACTGGCCCCTCCCCCCAGAGCCACTTGATTTCAGTGCTCTACTCCACGATGTTCGGGCACGCCTACTGGGAAACTGAGCTAGATAGGATGACAGAGGACACCAGTTGGGACCAAATTCACCTGTATATTCACAAAGGCCCCCTCAACGTACACACACACGAAGACGGGTATAAGATTAAAATGAAATGGTATAGAATGCCGGAAACATGCCACAAATTCTTCCCTACAGTTTCCGACCAATGTTGGAGATATGAGCAAGGTCTAGGTACCCTTCTCTATATATGGTGGACATACCCAATGATCCAGCCATATTGGGGAAGGGTCCATGCAGTAACGACCAAGATCACCTTGCTCCCCCCCCCCCAGAGTTCTCACCAGCGCAATACCACTTGCAGCTCTCCAAAATTCCACACAAAAGATACTACAAGTCGGTAGCCATGCATATGATTAAGCTATGCTTGCTGGTCCATTGGAAGACCAAATTACCTCCATCCATGAAGAAATGTATATGCCAATCAACCACATAGCAGCGATAGAGGAGCTGATCCACACTGCACAGGATAGAATATCGCACTTTTCAACTAAATGGGCCCCCTGGCTTGAATATCGGAACTCACAACGATGTTTAAATCTGACACAGGAGAGCATTTGACCCCTGTAATCCGTGTCTATACCCCATCAGTGATAGGGATCCAAGTAACAATAGAATCTGTACATCACCTGCAACACCTAGGGGCACCTGGAGAGGGTAGTTGGTGGCTTTTTACAACCCCCTCCCCATACGCCCCCTGGTGGACTGCACCCTTCATGGAGGTCCACCACCTTCAACCTCCCCCATCTCTCTACTCTGTTCTATCTTTTTTTTCCCATTCTTGATCTATCCCCCCTCCACACTGATTTACCTCTAGGAAAGAGCAGAGTCAGAAGCTACCCATTTTCTTCATGTGACTAATAGTACAACCAAACACGGCCTTATGCCCCCTTACTGGCCCTCCGCATGCAGTAACACTAATGAGTTATAGGGCACTGCAGCAACACCTCCCTACTTGAATAGGCCCTGCCAATAATTCCAGGAAACATGGGGCTAGTTTCCTATCAGATCTACTATGGAGGGAGTGTGAGGGGCACCAAACACTGATTTGTTTATTTACAAATGTTTGAATTATAATGCCAGCTTGATGCCAAATACACATACCTTGATGATATGTTCTTTATTGTACTGTCTGTATTTCCTATTAGACTCTTCAATAAAAAAAAAAATTTTGGGGAAAAAAATTTCATGAATTGGGTTTACATCTACTTTAAGAAAAAACAAAAAAAACTCATAAAATTGTATCCTAATATCTTTATCTCCCAATCACACCATTCAAGTTTTTACACTGCTATATTTAGAGGTTCATATATATCCGGCGTAACCGGAGTAATAAAAGGTCAATACATCGTCACAACTATATGTGGCCTCAAACCCCTTGTGCCACTCTAATTGATGGTTGTGAGTGCTGAACCCATGGTGGTCAGCCACATCCCCCACACCTTAGCACAGAATTATATATTTTTCTCTAAGTACGGTATCATTTACATTTTCCATTCACCTATAAGTTTACGGGCCTGAAAGAGAGTCCTAACTATTGGTACATGAGTGTTTTGCCGGATCCTAGATTCATCTTTCATACTTAAAAGGCATACCCCAGGTTCTTCCATCAATTCTGTCTTCACCACTTCAGCCCTGAGCCTTGTTTTGAAATTTGGTGTTTACACGTTAAACTTTTTTGCTAGAAAATTACATAGAACCACCGACCATTATATATAGGTGGTAAATCTAATTCCTCTCTTTTTTTTTATTGAAGATGTACGTAGTATTTACTGCAGACAAGGCTCACACGGCATGCCTGTCGACCATCACATTGAGACTCCACCAGAGATCGACCTAGACGTTGCTACTCCACCAGAGTGCAACTTCCACAAGGAGACTCCACCAAAACATAGTGATCGCTCTATGCTTCCTCCAGAAAGCGGCATTGACACTGAGAATGTGTCATCAGCCCCCCGTGCAGAAGAACCCCCAATCATTACAGAACTGGACAAAAGAAAGCGAAAAAGAAACAAAAATAGAAAAAATAAAAGCCAGTATAAGTGCGACCCAGACATTGCCACTCCACCAGAGTGCGTCCCGGACAAGGAGACTCCACCAGAGTGCGTCCCGGACAAGGAGACTCCACCAGAGTGCGTCCCGGACAAGGAGACTCCACCAGAGTGCGTCCCGGACAAGGAGACTCCACCAGAGTGCGTCCCGGACATTGCCACTCCACCAGAGTGCGGCCCGGACAAGGAGACTCCACCAGAGTGCGGCCCGGACAAGGAGACTCCACCAGAGTGCGGCCCGGACAAGGAGACTCCACCAGAGTGCGGCCCGGACAAGGAGACTCCACCAGAGTGCGGCCCGGACAAGGAGACTCCACCAGAGTGCGGCCCGGACAAGGAGACTCCACCAGAGTGCGGCCCGGACAAGGAGACTCCACCAGAGTGCGGCCCGGACAAGGAGACTCCACCAGAGTGCGGCCCGGACAAGGAGACTCCACCAGAGTGCGGCCCGGACAAGGAGACTCCACCAGAGTGCGTCCCGGACATTGCCACTCCACCAGAGTGCGTCCCGGACATTGCCACTCCACCAGAGTGCGTCCCGGACATTGCCACTCCACCAGAGTGCGTCCCGGACATTGCCACTCCACCAGAGTGCGTCCCGGACATTGCCACTCCACCAGAGTGCGTCCCGGACATTGCCACTCCACCAGAGTGCGTCCCGGACATTGCCACTCCACCAGAGAGCGGCCCGGACATTGCCACTCCACCAGAGTGTGGCCCGGACAAGGAGAAACCACCAGAGTGCGACTTCCAAAATGAGAAACCAAAACGTCATGTTCGATTTATGCTTCCTCCAGGAAGGGACAATGAAGCTGATACTCGACGAAAACATAGCCGTCTCTTTCAGAAAGCATTAAAGAAATACCTTCACCCAAGGATTCCACTAAAACGTCGTGATCGCTCTACATTTCCTCCAGAAAGTGACGCTGACACTGAGACTCCACCAAAAAGTGGCGTTCATTGTCGGAAAGCAAAAAAGAAAGAAATTCAAAGACCAGAAGTGTCATCAGCCCCCCCCTGCAGAAAAACCCTGGATCATCATGGACAAAAGATAAAGATCCAGAAAAAGAAACAAAAATAGAAAAAATAAGACAGTACGAGTTGAGCCGGCTGTGAAGGGAGGTTGGAGGCTAGTAGATTTTTTCTTTTTTTTTTCTTTTCTGTAGACAAGGAAGGAGGGAGGAATGTGGATCATGAGGGTCATAAGTAAGTGACTTATGAATGAGTCACTGAGGAATTTTGTGAGAATTTTCATTTTAAGGATATTGCAGGGACTGAACCAGGAAAAGGGGCCAGTGTTTCATTTTTGTAGAAGTTGACGGGTCCTGATTTAAGAGGAGGCCAGTAGTTTTTTCAGGCATGTTTTGGAACTTTTTTCTGCTAAAATAGGTGATTTCACATGATTGCAAATATATGCAACCAATACCTCTGTTTTTTTAAATGAATTTGTTGAACTAATTTAGACTCTGTGAATTTCTTGCTTATGTCTCCAATTGGAAACAATGTTAAGGCCCGTACACACGGTCGGACTTTTTGACAACAAACATGCAAATTAGCTGTTTTGGAGCAACATCCGACTGTGTGTACGCTCCATCGGACAAACTTTTTCTGTTTTCATCGGACTTTTGTTGGCTCTGCGAACGGACAAACTTTTTGACAACAGAAGTCCGATGGAGCAAAGTCCTACCGTGTGTATGCAAAAGCATCGGACTTTTGTACAAGGTACAAACACGCATGCTCAGAACCATTGCAAACGATCAGACTACAATACAGAAGTTGACCAAAGGTGGCGCTGGAGTCATTGAACGTCCTCTTTTGAAGCGGCGTCAGTACGTTGTGACGTCACCACGTTCGTGTTTGTTGTCAAAAAGTCCGACCGTGTGTATGCAATACAAACTTGTGGACAACACACTTTGTACAAAAGTCCACGGAAAAGTTTGTACAAGTCCGACCGTGTGTATGGGGCTTAAGAGTAGTTAGGGACCGCACTTTGCAGAGGAGCCTTGACGTGGCAGTGCGGCTTCACATATATTTGCAAATGTATCCAACATAAACCAAACACAAACTGTTCAAACAATGTAAACTTTTTATTTCGCTGACTGGCTGGTACGTGTTTCGGTGGATTCTGTGGACTACCATGCTTAAGCACTAAATCACACTTTTGAGCGTTATTGCAATAAATGTTATCACATGTTACATGCTTAGTGTGTTGCAGTGCCATTCATTGTCAATGGTACCTCAGCACATTGACTTTCCAGTGCATCTGGAAAGTATTCACAGTGCTTCACTTTTTCCACATTTTATGTTACAGCCTTATTCCAAAATGGATTAAATTCATTATTTTTCTCAAAATTCTACAAACAATACATGTTTAAACTCAATTTATCACATGTGGACTCCAATCAAGTTGTAGAAAAATCTCAACGATGATCAGTGGAAACAGGATGCACCTGAGCTCAATTTTGAGTGTCATGGCAAAGTCTGTAAATACTTACGTACATGGGATTTTTTTCGTTTTTTATTTTTAATAAATTTGCAAAGATTTCAAACAAACTTCTTTCAAATTGTCATGGGGTATTGTTTGTAGAATTTTGAGGAAAATAATGGATTTAATCAATTTTGGAATAAAGCCAGAACATATCAAAATGTGGAAAAGTTGAAGCTCTGTGAATATTTTCCACATGTACTGTACTGTATGCATTGCTGTGCACCACAGTGCACATCAACACAGCTATTGTGCTAGTCAGATTTTTTTGTCTGTTCTAAACACAACAAAATGGACAGCTTTAGCATTACTTACTATTGTTGTGTGGTTTCTGTTTAATGATTGATCTCCAAAACACAACTGAGTAAATCTGTTAGCTGCTGACAAATGTAACTGCTCTCTGTGGGCACACCACAGACTAACTTTAACCACCTTAAAGCCAAACCAAACTTTTATTTATTTTCTTACATCAGGGGACACAGAGCCATAGTAATTACTATGGGGTTTATAGGTCCACTGATAGGTGATGGACATTGGCACGCCCTAAGGCAAGAAGTGTACTCCCTATATAACCCCTCCCACTACTGGTAGTCTTCAGTTTTTTCGCCAGTGTCTAACATGTTGGTCACGAGTAAAGATGTGCTTTGCTGAGCTCCATTGGAAGCTTCCTTGCAGGGGCCAGCCATGCTGACCAGATCCGTTCTGATGTCCTTTTCATGGGCTAAATGAATGGTACCCGGGCCTCGTGTCCAAAGAAACAAGGTTTTGCTTGCGTACGCTTCTCTTTAGATAGCTGGGCCCTGGGATCCAGTACTTTTTAGTAGTAAGGCCATACAGTTTTTACTGGCAGGGTGCTGTCGCAGGTCCAGGATTGTGGGTAACCTGAGGTTCCCCAGTTCCTGAAGGTTTCCTAAAAGGTCTCGGAGCCCACCATGAAGGTTGAAGATTGGGTCTTTATCTCTGATAAACCCTGCAGCGAGGAAAAGATAAGGGAGATTTTCTCAGGAATTTCTCCTTTTATTTATAAATGCTGTCATGCCTATGTGTCACCACTGGGGGCTGTATTGAGCACTCACCGACCTGACGCTGGAAATAGCAGAGAAGCCTGCCATTTTCTCCTCTCCTCCGACCACAACAAATCCTCCGGTAAGATGGGGGGGGTCTGGTTCCCCATCTTCTGCGCCCCCAATATTGATATTTTTCCCCTTCGGGGGATTGATATAAAAACAGTTCCCTTTTTTTGTAAAAAAAAAATAAAATAAAAAAAGGGACAGAACGCGTGCCTGCTCAGCAGAGGATTTACACCCCCCCCCCCCCCCCGCCACCATGTCTGCTGTCTTTTCAGGACGCCTGAGCCGCCGCTCGCCCGGGAAGACACTTTCCTTTCAAAGGAAAGGGGGGGGGCCCTGAATTCACGTGGGGGCGTGGCTAACTGCGTCAGACACCGGCCACACATGGAGGAAGTATAAAGCGCTGTGTATGTGTAGCTGCTGCTGGCTGTGGAGGGTCAGAGCAGGAGGATGGCTTATTCAGGTTAGTTACACAGGCATTTCCCTTTGGCACATTATACTTTACCAGGCTAGGATTAATAGCAGCTAATGGCGCTGGACTATAGCCTTGCAATGTACATTCTTTGTGTGCCTCTGCTTTATGCTTCAGGCTATGAGTGGTAATGGGACCAGAAACTCCTCTAAGGGTTCTAAAGGGGTCAATGGTTTTACTATAAACTAAATCCATTTCCAAAAGAATGTCATCCTCCTCTGAGAGGAAACTGTTGTTGCATAAACGCTTCAGCCCCTGTATATATCTTCCAAGAGGTTTTTTCCTTACGTCTTCCAAGACAGCCTCTGAGATATAGGGCTCCTCCAGGGACAGGAAACACGTCTACCCAATCAGATAAAAAGGGTGGTCCTCCAGGCCCTCCTCAGTTTTTTGTGTTTCCTGCCGGATGGGAAGGAAGCATGTGAGGAACCTGCGGAGGTCCATGTTCCAGGACTGTCCTGGGGGGAGCCTCTGAAGTACCTTCTCCTCTGCCCAAAGCGCCCCTCTGTCTAGTGCAGTGAAGAGAGGGCTGCTTGTACACCGCTGCCTATAAGCTCGGGGAGAGTTGGACCTCTGAAGAGCGACAGATCCCCTACCTCCAATTTGTCGCACAGTCTGTTCGGTCTTCGGAAAAATTTACGGCGCCCAGGAACGAACAGCGTCCACGAGGCATGCGGGACGTCCGTTCCGGGTATGGTTACGAACGTACGTGAGTCCGACTAGGGGCTTCTGCATTCCAACGAACGGAAGTGACGCAGCTTCTGGCAGGACCGCATCATCAGAGAGCGCCAGGAGACGAAGGTTCCTGTCTCCAGGCGCAGGGTATGTGGCTTGTTGGGCATCCGGAGCCTGTGTAGATCTAGCAGAGGCTGTGACAACACTAAGAAGCCATGGAGGGCACTGCAGCAGTTCAGGCGGTCGACTCTGGTTCTTCTGGCACCGGCACCTCTCAGGTAAGCGTGGTGAGGGCAGACCATGGCTTACTATGGGAGGGGGTACGGTCCTTGTGACCGAGGCCATTCTCTGGGTGGGGAACCACAGTTGAAGGGCTGGGCACTTCTCTCCTTCCCCCTGAGCACAGTGTTGGTGACGGTTGGGAACAGGCTTTCATGATTTGTTTTCTGTCCTTTCTTTTGCTTTCAGGGTAAAGCATGGGTCAGATCTCAGATACAGCCTCCAAGGAGAAAGTGTGCTGTTTGTGGGACAAAGCTTGGGCCCAATTGGGAGAAGCCGCTTTGCCCCGAATGTGTCAATTTATCTAAGGATGACTCTATGACAGAATGTCAGAAGATCCTTTTGTCAGTAAAAGACGAGATTGCATCCACCTTCAGATCATTTAGAGGAATGATGGATAAGATGCAGGGTCCCTCTGTGCCCTTATCTAGAGTGGCAAGTTTTCCCCTCCCTGTCTGAGCCCAGTCAGGAAGATAGGGAGAGGGAGCCCAGGTCGCTGGCCTCTTCTCAGGCAGGCTCAGGGTCTGACTGAGGGAGAGGAAGATTGCTCCAGAGGGTCCAGGTACAAATGGACATTGGACGATGTGGGAGATTTGTTAAAAGCGATCTATGACACCCTAGAGATCAGAGGAGACGGTACAGCTTTCTAAGCAGGACCTCATGTATCAGGGGGTCTCTGCTCGGAAATCCAGAGTTTTCCCTGTGCACAAGTCTCTAGCGGAAGCGATCTTGCTGGAGTGGGAGTACCTTGAGAGGAGACCGTTCTTTTCGGGCAGTCTCAAACGCAGATTTCCCTTCGAGAAGGATGCGGCCCAGCCTTGGAACAAGGTTCCTAAGTCAGATGCGCCGCGAGCCAAAAAGACTGATTTGGCCTTCGATGATCTAGGATCCCTTAAGGACCCAATGGGAAAATGGGATGATGTGCAGTTAAAGAGGGCTTGGGATGCCTCCTCTGTTGCACTCAAACCTGTCCTTACAGCCACCTGTGTGGCTAGAAATGTATAATTCTGGTTAACTCAGTTACAGTCTCATTTTTCTGCAGGCATGTCCCGACAACAGCTGCTGAAAGCATTTCCCTTATTATTTAAGGCAATTAGGTTCCTGGCCGATGATTCTGCAGAGTCGGTAAAGCGAGTGGCCAGGTCTGCGGCTTTGGTTAACGTACCAAGAAGGGCTGTATGGCCAAAAGCCTGGTCAGGAGATGCAGTATCAAAGCTCAGGCTTTGTGGATTGCCTTTCTCATGCGATCACCTTTTTGGCCCTGGGCTCCAGGAGGCCCTTGAACGTACCCAGGACAAGATGAAAGCCTTTTACAGAGAAAAAGAAGAAGCCTGAGAGCAGATGTCTTTTTCAAGGGCTTAGACAACAATCCCAGCAGGAGAGAGAGGGTTGGCCTTAAAAAAAAAAAAAAACACTGATCGGGTCACAAGGGGCGTGGCAGAGGAGGAATACTATTCAATCCTCCTCAGACCACCTCAAAATCTCAGTGACTCCTGTGTTCCAGTGGGAGGAAGGTTGGGGGATTTTATCCCACAATAGACCAACGTAACTTCAAGACTGTTTACAGAGAGATTATAAAAAAGCGGTTACAAGTTGGGGTTCAGTGCCATTCCCCCACCTACCTTCCTAGTAACCAAGTTACCCAGAGAACGGGAGAAGGCAGAAGCTGTGAGTCTGCTGCTGGGAGAGTTGTTAGATCAACAGGTCATCAGCCAAGTATCAGATGCTGAACACGGACAGGGGATATATTCCCACGTGTTCGTGGTTTCAAAAGCCATCAGGCAAATCCAGGTTGATCTTCAATCTCAAGCCCCTGAACAGGTTTATCAGGTACAAGCGGTTCAGGATGGAGTCAATCTTTACAATAACAAACCTCCTGTTTACCGATTGCGTCCCTGAGGTCGATTGTTGCCATAAAGCATATTTGCATGTACCGTTCCATCGAGAATGCCAGAAATTCCTCAGACCGACAGTCAGGGTGAACTCGGAAATTCTCCTCTTCCAGTTCAAGGCACTTCCGTTCGGCCTAGCATCCTCTCCCAGGATTGTTACAAAGGTCCTGGCAGAAGCCCTAGCTCCGCTGTGGCTCAGGGCCATTACAGTGATCCCCTATTTGGATGATCTTCTGTTTGTCGCTCAGTCTTACCAGCAGCTAGAAGAGGATCTACAGGAGGCGCAGCACTTCCTGCGTTCTCTTGGTTGATCAATCTGGACAAGTCCCAGATCCCAACCCAGGAAGTACTGTATCTGGGTTACAGAATCTCCTCTGTAGAAGGGTAGGTCTTTTCTCCCATCAGAGAAGATAGAGAAGGTAGGTCTGGCGCGGCTTCAGTCTAATCAGGAAGCCCAGGTCAGAGATGTCATGAGAGTGATAGGCTTAATGACATCCTGTTTTCCAGCAGTCCCTTGGGCAAGGATTCATCAGCGCCCGCTGCAGGCTCTTCTGCGTTGCTGGGATGGCAGCCAACAGGGCTTGGATCAACCCATGCTGATACCCACCAGGGTCAAAAGGACTTGGTGGCGAACCAGTCGCAAGTTGGACTGGGGTCTGCTGTGGTTCAGACCAACAGCTCTGGTGTTGACAACAGACGCCAGCTCTTTTGGCTGGGGTACTTGCCTGGAAAAGGCTCTGGCTCAAGGATCCTGGTCTCAGGTGGAAGCCTGACGGACCTCAGATCAGAGGTAATTGCTGGCAGTACAGAGGGCGATAGTAGCCTTCCAGAAAAAAATAAGGGGACAACACCTCCAAGTAAGGTCGGACAATGCAACTGTTGTTGCCTATATAAACAAGCAGGGGGGGACCAGGAGCCCTGCTTTGCAGAAGATAGCAGGAGAGATTTTCTCTTGGGCTGAGATGAATCTAGTGTCTCTGTCAGCAGTTCATCTGAAGGGGGCTCAGAATTCACTGGCGGACTTTCTAAGTCATCAAAGTGTGAAACAGGACGAATGGTCACTCAACCAGGAAGTGTTAGAGCAGGTCTTGGGGCAGACCAGAGATGGATTTGTTTGCCTCAGAAAGCAACAAGAAGGTTGCTCAGTTCTTCTCCCTGCACTCGCAGGATCAAGCCAGAGGGATAGATGCCTTCGCCAGTACATGGCACTTCAACCTGTGTTATGCCTTTCCCCCAGTAAGACTGGTTGCGGCGGTCCTTCAGAAATTTTAGACCCAGGTAACGGAGCTCATTCTGATAGCCCCGGTTTGGCCAAGAAGGGCCTGGTTTGCAGTTCTGGCACTAACCTAGCGCTGCCTGGGGCGACGCAGACCCTGACCCTAAAACCTAATTGATATCACCCGCCGGGTGATCAGGGGGTTAAACCTTTATTGGGTAATAAATGGTGGGTGCCCTGATGCTATAAAAAGCAAACTAACCAGAGTCACCCGTAACACTTATACGGTGATCACTGGTGAAAGGGTTAACTAGGGGCAATCAGGGGGTTCAAATTTTTATTAGGTAGTATATGGGGGTCCCTGGCGCTATATAAAAACCTGACAGGGAACCTAAATAACTAACTGGCTAACCAGCGTCACCAGTGACACTTATACTGTGATCGCTGGTGAAAGGGTTAACTAGGGGCAATCAGGGGGTTAAAACCATTATTGGGTAGTAAATGGGGGTACCTAGCGCTATAAAAACCTGGCGGTGAACCTAAAAAAATAACTAGCTACCTAGCGACACTAGTGACACTAATGCAGCGATCAGAAAAATGATCGCTTAGTGACACTGGCAAAAGGGGGTGAAAGGGTTAACTAGGGGCCATCAGGGGGTTAAAACCATTATTGGGTAGTATATCGGGGTACCTAGCGCTATAAAAACCTGGCGGTGAACCTAAAAAAATAACTAGCTACCTAGCGACATCAGTGACACTAATGCAGCGATCAGAAAAACGATCGCTTAGTGACACTGGCAAAAGGAGGTGAAAGGGTTAACTAGGGGCAATCAGGGGGTTAAAACCATTATTGGGTAGTATATCGGGGTACCTAGCGCTATAAAAACCTGGCGGTGAACCTAAAAAAATAACTAGCTACCTAGCGACACTAATGCAGCGATCAGAAAAAATCGGGGGGGGGGGGTTGTGTGCCTGTGTGTGCCTACATGTCAGTGTAGTGTTGGTGCACACTTACTTTCTGTCTTCTCCTCGTAGTCCGGTCAAAAAGACCGCCCCGAGGAGAATGACATCACTTCCTCCCTGCCTGTGTATACAATACACAGTAGGAGGAAGCTTCTCATTCGCCAGGAGCGATCGAGAGGGGATGGCCAGAAACCAACGGCCATCCCCTCATCCCGGATCGCTCCTGAAGCGAACCGGACCGCCGTATCCAGCGGGAGGGGGTCCGATCGGACCCCCCACCCGCTGGAAGGCAAACACGTACATGTACGTGCTTGTGCCTGTACGTGCCATTGCAATGACGTACATTGGCAATACGGCGGTCATGCTGCCTCTCCTGTGCCGGGGCATCAGCCTCTAGGCATTCTCGACGGCCTCGCCGTTAGGTTCAAGGGGAAGTCCCCAAGGGCAGCACCAGAGTCAGAAGAGGGCAGAAAGCCCACAAAGCAGAATGCTAAAACCTCCTCATGAAGGGGCGCCCCCGCTCGCTCTGGTGGGGGGAATGCTCCTGCAATTCTCAAGACAATGTCAGGACAGATGGGTGGCTTCTGCAGTTTTTTCTTTAGGTTACGACTAGAGTTCCCAAGGATCTAGAGAAAAGAAGTCTCTTTCTGGCTCTGGATCATCTATTTTCCCAGTCGGTGATATCAGAGGTTCCCTTAGTGGAACAGGGCACAGGTTTTGATTCAAAGCTTTTACGGTTCCAGAACCAACGAAGAGGTAAGACCCATTCTAGGTCTCAAAGATCTGAATCGGCACTTAAACATCCGTTTGCATGGAAATCCGATCGGTTGTGGCCATCCTGCAAGGGGGGAGTTTTATGGCTTCAATCGATATCAAAGATGCATATCTCCACTTGCCAATATTTCTCGCTCAACGAGAAATGTCTGCGCTTTGAAATATTAAATCATAATTTTCAGTTGTGGCCCTGCCATTTGGTTTAGCCACAGTACCACAGGTGTTCTGAAAAATTCTGGGACCTCCTTTAGCCATATTAAGGATTCAAGGCATAACAGTCCTAGCCTATTTAGACGATCTACCTTTAATATATCATTCAGTCTCAGGTCTAAACCAGAGTCTGATTACAGCTGTAACTACCTGGAGTCTCTGGGTTGGATACTCAACCTAGGCTGTTTTTCTGTGATTTCACTATTTAGGGCAAAACAACACGTCCATTTACCTTTCTTTTTACTCTCCTATCACTCCATTCAGTCGCTGTGAATTAATGCGCTGATTAACCTAAGAGTTGCACCTCCTCAGATCAATTTATTGCTAAATGCAAGACTGGATTCACAGCAGTTTATTCTGGTGCATTGTGTTAAATTGAACGGGCTGCCAACACACCAGAATAGACAAAAAAAATCAGACTGCACCATTTCTTCTGACTCAGCACACCACAATGGATGTGCAATGTGATAGAATGCTTAACCGCTTAAGCCCCAGACCATTTGGCTGGCCAAAGCCCAGACCACTTTTTGCAATTCGGCACTGCGTCGCTTAAACTGACAATTGCACGGTCGTGCGACGTGGCTCCCATACAAAATTGGTGTCTTTTCCCCCCGCAAATAGAGCTTTCTTTTGGTGGTATTTGATCACCTCTGTGGTTTTTATTTTTTGCGCTATAAACAAAAAAAGAGCGTCAATTTTGAAAAAAATATCATTCTTTTTTACTTTTTGCTATAATATCCCCAAAAAATATATAAAAAACATATTTTCCTCAGTTTAGGCCGATGCGTATTCTACATATTTTTGGTAAAAAAAATAAATCGCAATAAGCGTTTATTGATTGGTTTGCGCAAAAGTTATAGCATCTACAAAATAGGGGATAATTGATGGCATTTTTATTAATCATTTTTTTTACTAGTAATGGCGGCGATCAGCTATTTTTATCATGACTTGACATTATGGCGGACACGTCGGACATTTTTGACACATTTTTGGGACCATTGGCATTAATAAAGCGATCAGTGTGATTAAAATTGCATTGATTACTGTAAAAATTTCACTGGCAGTGAAGGGGTTAACGCTAGGGGGCAGTGAAGGGGTTAATGTGTGTCCTAGGAAGTGTTCTAACTGAAGGGGGATGGGGACTGTGTAGCGAAACTAACAGATCGCTGTTCATACTCTGTATGAACAGACGATCTGTCAGTTCACTCTTCAGAGAACCGGAAACTCTGTGTCTACACACAGCTCCTGGTTCTCCGTGTGCCCGAGCGATCGCGGGATGATCGAGACCGTCGGGCACTCGCGTCGGCTCAGGGAGCAAGCGGGGGCACGCACCTGCGCAGTTACCTACGTAACTTAACGGCAATTTGCACAGCTGAGCCATGTTGCTGCAGTACAACTGCGGCAGCTGGTCGGCTAGCGGTTAAAGTAAGGTGCACAAAGTAAGGGCAGCCAGCCAGCAAAACCAACGTCTAAAATGTTTCAGCAATTTGTGTTTGGTTTTCAGTGCGGTCACTCATCTTCACTGGAGATGTTCCCCTGGCATTTTGGTGGAGTCTCAACATGAACGTTACACTCTGGTGGGGTCTCAATCTGAACTTTACATTTTTGTTGAGTTTCATTGAGTGTCTCTTTCTGGTAGGGTCTCATTGTGAACCTCACATTCTGGTGGAATCTCAATATGAGCACCACATTCTGATCTAGTCTCATTGTGAACATCACATTCTGTTGTCCTTCTCAATGCTGGCTGCTCAGCTGTTGGCTAATTGCCAGCTCCTATCTCTCCGCAGTGACTCACCTGTTGATGAAATCCTGCTCATCAGTCCCGCCTACTTAAGCCGTCCAGTCCAGATGATCTCTGCCTTCGCCTTGGTCACATCTCTAGAGACACTCACCTGTGTTTCTGTTTAACTGATTCCCGACCACCTCACGCTGCTATACTGCGGCAGAAGGGCACGTGCAGGCAGAATCATGTACCTGTATGTTGCCCTTTAAGAGGCGGCTTGCGGGCGCGTGCCCGCCAGCAGCTTCTGTGAGTGTGATCGCAGGTCCTGCAGACTCGATGTCTGCAGGGATACCCGTGATCGTCTCACGGAGAGGAAGATTGGGGAAATGCTAATGTAAACAAGCATTTCCCCGTTCTGCCTAGTGACACTGTCACTGATCACCGATCCCTGTAATCTGGAGCAGTGATCAGTGTTGTGTCACACACAGCCCCTCTCCCCCACAGTTCACTCCCTAGGACACCCTTAATCCCTACAGTGCCACCTAGTGGTTACACCCTTCACTGCCAGTCACATTTACACAGTAATCAATGCATTTTTAATTGTGATAATGTCACAGTCACGATAAAAAAAAAAAAACGCTGATCGCCGCCATTACTAATAAAAATGCCATAAAACTATCCCCTATTTTGTAAACACTATAACATTTGAGCAAACCAATCAAAAAAAGCTTATTGCGATTTTTTTTATTTTTTTATTTATTTTTTATTATATTTTTTTTTTCCAAAAATATGTAGAGGAATACGTATCGGCCTAAACTAAGGAAAAAATGTTTTTTTTATAGATTTTTTGGGGATATTTACTATAGCAAAAAATAATGCGTTTTCTTTTTTCAAAATTGTTTTTTTTTTTTTTTGTTTATAGTGCAAAAAATAAAAATCGCAGAAGTGATCAAATACAACCAAAAGCATGCACTATTTGTGGGGAAAAAAAGGACGTCAATTTTGTTTGAGAACCACATGGCACGACCGCGCAATTGTCAGTTAAAGCAACGCAGTGCCGAATCGCAAAGAGTGCTCTGGTCTTTGGCCAGCCAAATGGTCTGGGGCTTAAGGGGTTAAGACTTGCTTGGCTGACATTTCTTCTGGCTCCAGATCCTGCTTGCTGTTCTACTATGCTCATATCTGACTCCCTGAAGTTTTGGCTTGTTCCGGTTCCTGAACTCTGGCTATGTTTTGATTACGCTTACTCTGTTTAATAATAATAAAAAAAAAGGTAAACAAGTGTGATTTAACTGTACTTCTGTCTCAGTCTGCTTCATGGTTTCTGACAGTAGGCGAAGGCCTTGAATTCAGAAGATGCAGTCAATCCACTTGTTGGCAATATTTTTTCCAGATTGGATGAGCAGGATCACCACATGGATCAATTTGCCATGGCATTACAAATGCTCCTTAGTCACACGGCTCACCTGGAATTTCCCACTGTGGCTGCTCCGGTACAATCTATGTTGCAGGCCATCCCTGCTGCTGCTCCAGTCTCTGTGCAGGCACCCACCTCGAGTATTACCTCTATAAGAGGTATGTCTGGTTCCGCTTCTCTTCCTCAGTGATTTGGGGTGATCCAGTGCAATGCACAGGGTTTCTCAACCAGGCTGGGCTATACTTTGAGATTATGCAAAAACCTGTTGTCTTGAGTTACTCTGAGTCTGTGACTTCTTTTAAAAGGGTATTTGACGTTCCTGCATGCTCCGGTTCTGCTGCAAAGTGCCTCATGTCCATCAGAGTATGAGAACTGTTGACGATTAAGCCATTGAAATCCGTACTCTGACAGCAGAGGTTGCTTGGAATAATGAGGCCCTCGTAGCTGCTTTTTCTCATGGTCTCTCAGATACCATGAAGGATGAGATAGCAGCCCGAGATATAACCACTGAGCTGGAGAGGTTGATCACGTTTGCCATCCTCATTGACTCCAGACTCAGAGAAAGTGCTTGTGGAAGCCTCCTGTACATTTGTCTCCGAACTTTGCAGTCCCGCCCTTGCCTCCCTCACCTCCCATGCCTCCTGATACCGAGTCGGTCTGTGAAGATGAACCCATGCACTTGGGCTTCATGCATCTCTGTGCAGATGAGAGAACCCTTACAAGGAGGGAGAGATTGTACCTTTATTGTGGCCAGGCAGGTCACTTTTTGAAGTCTTATCCTACCCGTCCAGGGAATGACTGAACCTTGAGGTCCTGTCAGGGACAGACCTTAGGTGGCGTTGTTTCGTCCCAAGTTATCCAGAAGGATAAGCCCCTGGTTTCGGTTACTCTTTCTTGGGCTCAAGATTGAGGCTCTAATCGACTCTATGGCTGCAGTCCTATTCATTGATGCTGCCTTTGTTTTGAAGCACTCGATTCTGCTGCAGCTGTGTGACACTCCACTCCCATTGAGGCTCTTGACAGAAGACCTCTACACCATGAGATAATCCAAGTCATTTCCTCGACCTTTCGGCTGGTTATTGGTTATCCTTGACTACAGAGGCACAACCCCTCTTTTGTTTGGCTCCATGCTAAGGTTCTCTCCTGGTTGCCACAATGCAGTAAGACATGATTTCTAAAGGTAGCCACGGTCCTGCACACCTCTTCACTCTCCTCCCTGCCGGAGGAGTACCGCGATTTTAGCAATGTTTGACAAAGATCAAGCCGGTAGTTTGCTTCCACACCGGTCATATGATTGCGCAATTGACCTTCAACCTGGTGCCATACCCCCTCGTGGCCAGGTTTACCCTTTGTTGGTCTTGGAGGATAAGGCCATGGAGGAGTATGTTGCAGAACTGAGACCTTGTATTGATTATAGGGGTCTTAATCGTTTCACAATTAAGAATGCCTATCCGATTCCATTGATTACGGAGTTATTTGACTACTTCAAGGGAGCAACGGTTTTCAAGAAGCTTGATTTGAGAGGGGCATACAATCTCGTGAGGATTAAGGAGGGTGAACTGCATATAATACCAGAACAGGCCATTATCAGTACCTCGTAATGCCCCGGCAGTTTTCCAGGAAGTTAGTAACGATATCCTCCGAGATTTGTTGCAGTTATGTGTGGTGGTTTATCTCAACGATATCCTCATATTTTCCAAGTCCCTGGAGAGCCACCATGCAGATGTCTGTCATGTGCTTCAAAAACTAAGAGAGAACAATTTCTATTGTAAATTGGAATTACATTGTGAACAAGTTAAATTCCTGGGTTATGTCATTTCCACTGCTGTTTTTTCGATGGACCCAGAGAAACTTTCAGGAGTCCTACAGTGGCCCCGACCCATGGGTTTTTGCCATCTGCAGCATTTTCTTGGCTTTGCCAACTATTATCGGAAGTTTATTCGTAACTACTCGTCTCTGGTCAAGCCCCTGACTGATATGGAAATTAATAAATAAGATTGCGCTATGGACAGATAATACAGTACCTATTCACTGCACGGGTGAAAGAAAAAATATAAAATCAAGTGAAATCAAGTGAAAAACGAATGAGAATTCTATTATATAGAATGAGCTAAAATGAAAAAATAGGCTCAAAAAGATTAAAGCTGCCTGTGCTTAGAACCTGCCCCTAAATTTAGGAGTAGGTCAGAAACGTAAAGTGTAAATTAAGCTTTGGCGCTGAAACCTTTTCTAATGTGCACTATGAGTGCCAGAAAATATATATGTGTGTGTGGTGATCTATTATCCCAACTGATAATAAAAAATAGTGTGAACTAGTGGTTACTAAATAAGTGATGTCTGCCAAATGCGTGTTGATGTATATAAATAGATATGAATTGCAAATGAAACTTGAAATAAAATTAAAAGGAAGCCTGTTGGCTTGCAACTAAAAAATGCACATGTGTTGCAATAACATGGTGAACAAATCACATAACACTAAATGAAACAAACCAAAAAGAAAAAAAAAATTTTGTGCATATATGCTTAGTGAAAGAAATCGTATGTAACCCACAAACCAGTATAAGTGATCTGTAAATTATGCTATATATTATAAATCCCAAGAGTAACAGTCCAAAAATACTTGTGAAGGTAACAAGAAATAATAACAAAAGAGATTCTTTCAATGTCCAACCAAAGTTTTCTTAAAATCGCATCACTCAATTACTGAAAAACGCATGGAGTCTTCTCAGGTAAGAGGGATAGAGCAAGGTGACTAGTGCAGAAGGGTTGAAATCATTCCTCTCTGGTGCGCCACTCTGTGTCAGGAAAAAAAAATATATGCGCTCACCAGACCGAAAACCCTCAATGGGTTAGCCGAGCAGTCACAGTATGAGCCACTGTGCAGCTTTCCTTGGGCTCTGCTCCTGTTCTGCTGGGGGAATGTTTACTCTTTTCCTTCCACAATAGTCCGTTTAGTAAGTACATATAAGAGGGAACAGAAGTACAGCCATAGTGCAATACTGTTTTTTGAACGGTTTATTTGCTTAAAAGTCAAAACTACTCACAATATCAATAAAAACCAGATCACCTTAATGATAGCTGCGCCGGCGTTGCTGCTTGTATGCCAGTATGAGGTGCACGTCCTAGGCCACGCCCTATGCGTTTCGTCAGAACGACGTCATCTGGAGCGGCCCGGGAAGAAATCAACAAAGGGGTCCCTACAGGAATGGAGGTTGGAATCCGAGATGGACCAGACAAGACAACCCAAGGAGAAATCATGGAGAATACGAGCGCCCCTGGCAACAGAGAAGGGTAGAACCGTACAGACCACCGGATTGGCAAACAGAAAACGCACAAGGGGGAAGAGAGGAGGCCTCCAGAAAAAGAAGAAGAGAACAATAGGGGACGGTATTTATAATCTCAGCCAGGTCGAATTTACAGAAGAGGAACTCAGGGTCTTAGATATGGGGTTGAAATTTGCCCCTGATAGGGGCCTGGATAAATTTGAGACCTATATTGATCTCCAAAAATTCGTGAGAAAACTTAATATTAAAAAATTCTTTGGCATAGCAAAGCCAAACACAAGGGATAATGACAATACCCTATACAAACATTCTCAGCTGAGGAACAACTCCACATTTAACCCCAAGGTAACACAGGATGAGAATATAAAAGTCTTCAAGAAAATGGTGGAGAACGATTTGAAGAATTTAGAAATAAAAAAGAACCAAAGGAAAAAACATATGGGAAACCATTAAACGGATAGAGAAGCAGAAAGGTATAGTCATCAGACCAGCTGATAAGGGGGGGGGTCTGGTGATTTTAAATAAACAAGATTATGAGAAAGAAATGGAGAATTTACTTAACATTCCTAACACCTATAAGAAACTGAAGAAAAATCCCAAAGCCGAGTATGGAAAGAAACTCAAAAAATATGTAGACAAGGGGAAAACCCTCGGTATCCTAAACAAAAAGGAATCCAGATATTTGATACAAAAGGCACCTAAAACTCCGACTATATATTACGTCCCCAAAATCCATAAGAATCAAAATAACCCACCAGGGCGACCAATTATAAGTGGGATCGATTCTCTGTTCTCCAGACTAGGGGCCTATATTGATGGTTTCTTACAACCATTAGTAACAAAAGGAAAATCTTATCTACGTGACAGCAAACAACTGATAGGTGAATTAAGAAATCTGACGATTGAAGAGAATGACCTATTGGTCACTATTGATGTGGAATCATTATATACCAACATTGAACAGGATGACGGGCTCAGTAGCGTTGAGTGGGCATTGCAGCAGAAGTCTGACCTAAAGCAAGAGCAGATAAAATACCTGATGGAAGGTTTAAAAATGGCAATGCACCACAACTACTTTTGGTACAAAGGAACATATTACAACCAGACCAAAGGCGTAGCCATGGGGGCTAAGTACGCCCCAAGTGTAGCGAATTTATTTCTCAATAGGTGGGAGGAAGAGCAAATCTATGGTGTACACAGGGAGAACCTAAAAATGTACCGGCGATATATAGATGACATCGTTATTGTATGGGGAGGCACAACGGAACAACTACAAGAATTCTTTAATGAGATCAACACTAATATTTATAACATAAAATTCACTGGTAATTACAATAACTGCAGTGTAGACTATTTGGACTTACAAATATATAAGGAAGGCAACAGGTTGGGCACACGCACTTTTTTCAAACCGACGGACCGCAATGGCTACATCCCCACAAATAGCTGCCATCATGCTAAGTGGCTGGGGAATATACCTAAGGGCCAGCTGATGCGATTATATAGAAATTGCAGCAGCAGCATTGATTACGAACAACAGGCAGAAATAATTATTGAAAGATTCAAAAACAAGGGGTATGACGAAAAGGGTTTACGCAAGTTGAAAAATGAAATAAAACAAATGGAACGGAACAAATTATTGGAAGATAAAAGACGAGATAAGGTTAATAATCTACCAATTGCCTTCCTTACAGGATACAATAGGCAACATAGGGATGTGGAATCCATTATTAAAAAACACTGGCCTATCCTTAAAGCTGACTGTACACTCAAAGATATTCTACCAAAAAAAACACTGTTTATTTACAGAAGGGCCCCCACACTGAGAAACAAACTAGTCAAAAATACCATCGATCCCCCAAGACAAATAATAATAGCGGGCAATCTAAAAGGTTTCTTCAAATGTGGCAAATGCCTCCCCTGTAGAAACAGCAAAAGAACGGAAAAGAAGAGAACCACTTTCCAGTCATCTTCAAATAAAAGAGAATACAGAATAAATGAGCTCATTACGTGTAAAAGCACTCATGTCACCTATATTATAGAGTGCCCCTGTTCTAAGCAATATGTAGGGTGAACTACGAGAGAACTCCAAATTGGAATCGGAGAACATATCAGGAACATCAAAAAAGGGTATCCCAAACACAGTGTCTCCAGACACTTTAGAGATTTCCATAACCGTGACCCAGGGCAGATGGTGTTTTATGGAATTGACAAAATAAGGGCCCACTGGAGAGGAGAGGACAAAACAATTAAAATATCCAAAAACGAGACCAAATGGATATATGACTTAGATACCCTCCAACCACAGGGAATGAATGTGGAGCTGGATTTGAATTGTTTTCTGACCAATTTTTAACCTAGTTCCCTTACTTTTAGAATATATATCATTTAAGGTAGGACCGTTCATATCCATGAAATCAAAGCATAACATTCGACCCATAATTAAACTAATTAAACTGACTTATTCTTCAACCACAGGGATTGAATGTGGAGCTGGATTTGAATTGCTTTCTGACTAATTTTTAACCAAATTCCCCTAATTTTTAACCAAATTCCCCTATTTTTAGAATACCCTATTTTTAGAATATACATCATTCAAGGTAGGACCGTTCATACCCATGAAATCAAAGCATAACATTCGACCCATAATTGAACTAGGTAGGTTCCTTCTAATAAGTTGTGGCATCACAGTAAAAAGACCCACTAAAAAGCTCTGGTCCCGAATAGGAGAGGGTGCACATATATGATGTGGCCCGAATAAAAGGTTATACATATATGCCCCCAAGTGGGGGCAGTACACATATACATGAACAAAACTTGAGCCCATTACTATGCACCACCTCTCAACGAGGGACGTACATGTATATACTATTCTTCATTTCTTGTTTCTTATATTTTATTTATTATTTTTTATGTTTATTCTTTCTACTCTCCCACTTTTAGGAGTGAGTATCCCCCAAAATGGAAACATACCGGCACCCCTCCACAACATGCTTCCTTTGTAAAAATTAATCTCACCTGTAGCTACCCTCTACATCCATAGATCCCAGTTAATTGATTGATGTATAGGTGTGCTGACATAGATGCATATACATGCATTTATGTTTCCAGTTCGTTTCATCCATTTCTCCTGTTTTTTTTTCCTGAGCACATTCACTTACTAGGGAAGTGATTGTGTGGATTGATTCCATTTGCATTTAAAAATAAAAATACAGATAGAACCCTGTACTTTAGGAGGGTTCTATGCATGGGGTAGTCTGCCAGTGGATTACCGTTTTCATATATATTATATTTTCTATATACATTGTTTTATATATATATTTTATTAATCATATTTATGTATATTTGATATTAGTTTTTTTATTGCCTGCCTTGATCCTGCATGCCTAAATTAAAGATGTGGGTTGCAGCGCTCTATAGCCTAATAATTCACCATCCCCTGTGTCCGCAGTAATACAAATGTTTTTTTCCCATATTCGTGCTGCAATAAGGGAACATACAGCACGCAACAGACACACAACAGTAGGGTGAGGGCATTCCCATAGTTAAAATGGCGCGGATCTATTGCGCAAGCGCAGAGGAGCACTGCACCCTACATAAACGTGAGGGTGCACCAACATGGCCGCTCCAGATGAGGTCGTTCTGACGAAACGCGTAGGGCGTGGCCTAGGACGTGCACCTCATACTGGCATACAAGCAGCAACGCCGGCGCAGCTATCATTAAGGCGATCTGGTTTTTATTGATATTGTGAGTAGTTTTGACTTTTAAGCAAATAAACCGTTCAAAAAACAGTATTGCACTATGGCTGTACTTCTGTTCCCTCTTATATGTACTTACTAAACGGACTATTGTGGAAGGAAAAGAGTAAACATTCCCCCAGCAGAACAGGAGCAGAGCCCAAGGAAAGCTGCACAGTGGCTCATACTGTGACTGCTCGGCTAACCCATTGAGGGTTTTTGGTCTGGTGAGCGCATATATATTTTTTTCCTGACACAGAGTGGCGCACCAGAGAGGAATAATTTTAACCCTTCTGCACTAGTCACCTTGCTCTATCCCTCTTACCTGAGAAGACTCCATGCGTTTTTCAGTAATTGAGTGATGCGATTTTAAGAAAACTTTGGTTGGACATTGAAAGAATCTCTTTTGTTATTTTTTCTTGTTACCTTCACAAGTATTTTTGGACTGTTACTCTTGGGATTTATAATATATAGCATAATTTACAGATCACTTATACTGGTTTGTGGGTTACATACGATTTCTTTCACTAAGCATATATGCACAAAAATTTTTTTTCTTTTTGGTTTGTTTCATTTAGTGTTATGTGATTTGTTCACCATGTTATTGCAACACATGTGCATTTTTTAGTTGCAAGCCAACAGGCTTCCTTTTAATTGTAATTTTATTTCAAGTTTCATTTCCAATTCATATCTATTTATATACATCAACACGCATTTGGCAGACATCACTTATTTAGTAACCACTAGTTCACACTATTTTTTATTATCAGTTGGGATAATAGATCACCACACACACATATATATTTTCTGGCACTCATAGTGCACATTAGAAAAGGTTTCAGCGCCAAAGCTTAATTTACACTTTACATCCCTGACTGATATGACCAGAGAGGACAGTAACCCACAGAGTTGGTCTCCGGAGTCCATTAAGGCCTTTGAGAGTCTCAAGGCTGCCTTTGTTTCTGCTCCTGTGTTGGCACATCCTGATCCTACGTTACCTTTTATTCTTGAGATTGATGCTTCTGAGACTGGAGTTGGCGTCCTTCTGTCTCAACGTCTTACCTCTGAGGCCGCTATGCATCCTTGTGGCTACTTTTCCAAGAAATTGTCATCTGCGGAGTACAATTACGAGATTGGTGACAGAGAGCTGTTAGTGATTATTTTAGCCCTGAAAGAATGGCCGACATCTCCTCGAAGTTACCACTGTGCCAGTTCTCATTCTTACTGACCATAAGAATCTCACATTGTTGTCTAAGGCTGAACACCTCCTCCCAGAAGGCCACGATGGGCTCTTTTCTTGTCAGTTTTAATTACATTGTCTCATTCTTACCCAATACTAAGAATGTAAGGGCTGACGTTTTTCTCACAACAATTTTCCTCCACTTCCAAGACGGAGTCGGTTCCAGTTTCTGTGATTTCTCCTGATTGTATTCCGGCTACGGTTTGCACCAGTCTCACTTCTCCTTTGGATGACAAAATTCTTGATGCTCAGGTTCATGCTCCTCCTGACAAACCTTGTGACCACTGCTTTGTCCCAAAGAGTCTCCGTACTGCCGTGTCCCAGACTTGCCATTTTCCCAAGGCTGCTGGCCACCCTGTGAAGAATCAACTCTTTTGGGCCATTTCCCAACAATTCTGGTGGTCTAGTCTATGTGCTGATGTAACCACCTTCGTAGCTGCCTGTGCCGTGTGTGTTCAGAGTAAGATTCCATGACACCTTCCAGTGGGCCATACCCAATGGAGAGAGGTCCTGGACCCCCCTGTCTATGAATTTCATTATGGAGTTGCCCAACTCCCAGGGCAACACAGTTATCCTTATGGTGGTTGACTGGTTCTCGAAAATGTCCCATTATATTCCATTTAAGAAGTTACCCACTTCTAAGGAACTGGCTTCCATTTTTGCTTGGGAGATCTTTCGCTTACATAGGCTACCCAAGGTGATTATCTTGGACAGGGCTAGTCAGTTTGTGTCCTGGTTCTGGCGAGCCTTTTTTCCACAGTTGGGAATTCAGCTTGCTTTCTCCTCTGCATATCACCCGCAGTCTATTGGGGCTGCAGAACGAGCAATCAGTCCTTGGAGCAATTCCTACATTGCTATATTTCTGACCATCATAACAACTGGTCAGACGCCTTACTGTGGGTGGAGTTTAGTGCCTTGAATTCTGCTTCCGGATTGTCCCCGTTTATGGCGAACTATGGTTTCCAACCTTCCATGTTGCCCGACTCATTTGTTACGCAGAGTATTCCTGCATTAGAGGAACATCTCTGTGGTTTTTGTTTGGGTACAAGTCCAGGAGGCTTTGCAACATGCCAATGATAGATACAGACTCCATGCTGACCGCAGACGACTGCCTGCGCCTTCCTACCACATTGGGGACAGGGTCTGGCTGTCATCTCGCAACCTCCGACTTCATGTTCCCTCTGAAGTTTGCACCTCGGTTTATTGGGCCTTTCCATATTCTTCGCAGGATTAGCCCAGTGGCTTACGCATTAGACCTTCCTTCATGTATTTCTTGACTCCTTATTAAAACCTTTGGTCTGCAACCGCTTTACCACCTCAGTGCCTTGTCCTCACCCCGTACAGGTATGAAATACAGTCCATTGTTGACTCCCGTAGGTTCCATGGGCACATACAGTACCTGGTGCATTGGAAAGGGTATGGTCCGGAGGAACGCTCTTGGGTCTCATCCTCAGATGTACATGCCCCTGTCCTCCTCTGTGATTTACATAGATATTTTCCCCTTAAGCCTGCTGGTCCTCTGAGGGGAGGGGGTCATTGAGGAGGGGGTACCATCAGGGCTGGGCTCAGCCCTTCCTTCTCAAAGCTGGCCACTCAGCTGTCAGCTAATTGCCAGCTACTGACTTTCCACAGTGACTTACTTGTTGATGATATCCTGCTCGTCAGTCTTGCCTACTTAAGCCATCCAGTCCAGATGATCTCTGCCTTCACCTTGGTCACATCTCTCCTGTGTTCCTGTTAAAGACGTGCTTGGCTGACATTCCTTGTGGCTCCAGATCCTGCTTGCTGTTCTACTACGCTTATCTCTGGCTCCCTGACATTTTGGCTTCTCTGACTATCCATTCCAGTTATTGAACTCTGGCTATGTTTTGATTACGTTTACTCTGTTTACCTTTTTTTCTTTCAATATTTTTATTCAAGTTTTCAACTTAGAAGTTACAATCTCAGTTATTGACATCTTTAAGACACAGAGAATCAGAATTCTTATAACAATATAACTCCAATTGCATAACAGTAACCATAAGATAACAAAAAAAAAAAAAAAAAAAGGGGGAGTCGGTCCGCATATGCATGGCTTAACTGATAGCCCAAAGAATAATTAAATCAACACATACCAACATCATGTATTTATTTTGCTCTATATGAGAGCGGCATGGCAGGTACTAGTGCCCCGCCCCCCAGCCCTCAATTCCCATTCCGGTACTCTAATCAGTACATCCTAATAACCGTACCGTACTCAATAGCACATATGCGGCCTAAATAAACAGCTCCCCCAGTAGAGAGGGAAAGATGACATGGGATAGCTATCCTAGACTGAGATGTGTGAAAAAGAGTAGAGAGAGGAAAGAGAAGAAGAAGGATAGAAGAGATAGAAGAGAGGATGCACCCCAGCTCCAAGAGGGCCCCCGACCCTGGCGGGCTAGGTAAACCCCCTAGACTGTAACTAAATCCCTGATCCACGGACCCCACACTCTGTTGAACCAAGCCAGTCTATCAGTTAGTATTGCCGATAGGCGTTCATTCACCATAATCCAAGACAGTTTTGTTTTGAGCAAATAAAAGGGTATTGCTGGTGACCTCCACGATTTAGCTATAGAAACCCTTGCCGCCACAAATATGAAAGCTATAAGCGTTCTCATTGGCTTCGATGCCCCTTCCACGGGGCGCCCCAGCAGCGCATGCAACGGTGACTTCCGAAGGTTCACTCCGGTCAAAGAATAAATAAAATTGTGAGTGCGTATCCAGAACCTTCGCACCTTGGGGCATGACCACCATATGTGATACATGGTCCCCTCCGCAGTGCAACCTCTAAAGCACCGCGGGGACGCCCCCGGAGCAAAGGCAGCCACTCGAGTTGGAACCATGTACCACCTCAATAACACCTTATAGTTTGCTTCAATCAAAGAAGTATTAATAAGTGCTCTAGATGCATTTTGTACTACCTTATTCCATTCCTCCATTCGCAAGGTGCACTGCATATCTCTTTCCCATCTCTCCATATAAGGCAACTTCTGAGAGGTCGGGAATAAGATATTATATATCATGGAAATATGGCCCTTGTGATTGTCGTACGTCCTGCATACGGTTTCCATTGGGGTATATGTAGTGAGATCAGAAGTGCGACTTAATGTTGCCAGAAAGTGCGCTATCTGAGTAAAGCGAAAAAACTCTGACCTCGGGAGCTGATGTCTTTCCTGTAAGGATACTCGTGACAAGGCCCCTTTATGGTCACATAGATCAGCTATACGCAGCAAACCTTTATTAGTCCACCAAAAAAAATCTTGAGGCCGTAAGCCCGGGGCGAACAGAGGATTATTAAGCAGAGGGGCTAACGGAGCATGCTTAGATCTGAAGGCGTGGGTGGTTGACAATCTATCCCACAAATTTAGAGAGTAGGACAGGGTCGGGCTCATCACCTTGGGCCTATCTTTTGCTTTCATCCAGATTAAGTGACTAATTTCTCTTCTAGGGAATTGGGAGGATTCCAACATCATCCAGAGTGGTTTGTCATGGCGTGTATGGAACCGAATTAATTGTGATAACACTGCTGCCTGATGGTATTTAAACAGATCCGGCATGCCCAGGCCACCCCTCGCTTTGGGTGTGTACATTGTTTGTCTGTTCACCCTAGGTCTACCATGTCCCCATACATAATCTAATAATTTAGCTTGAAATTTCTGGAGCTCCCGCCTATCAATAGAAATCGGGAGAGTCCTGAATAGGTAAAGCACCTTTGGAAGAACTGTCATCTTAACGGAGTACAACCTGCCAAACCATGACGGGGGGCTATTCGACCAACGTTTAAGATCTGTAGTTATTCTGTTAAACAGTGGAGGGAAATTATGTTTGTAGAGCGTGGTCAGTGATGGGGTTAACACAATACCCAAATAGGGCAAGGACTTATCTTGCCATTGAAAGGGGAAGGAACTCCGTACTGCTCGGGCTATATGAGGTTGTAGGGACACATCTAGTGCTTGGGATTTAGAGTGATTCACCCGTAAACCTGTAAATGATGTGAACTGCTGTAATACCGCATGGAGATTGGGCAGGGATGTAACTGGAGAGGAGAGGAGCAATAGTATATCGTCCGCAAACATTGCGCATTTGTGTTCCCTACCCCCACTCGTGACTCCCAATATGTCCGGATGTTCACGGATCTTGATAGCCAGTGGCTCTAGGGCCAGGATAAATAAAAGGGGAGACAGAGGACACCCCTGGCGGGTCCCTCTGTGAATAGAAATGTTTGGTGAGTGATGGCCTTTAATTACTAGTGTTGCCGTAGGGCCTTCATAAATCATTTTAAGTGTAGTCAAGAAGCTGGGTCCAAAACCGTATTTGCTCAGAATAAAGAATAAGTAGTCCCATGACAAAGAATCGAACGCTTTATGCAGGTCAAGGGAGACCAGTAGTGCACCCCTCTGTCCCCCCCCGTCCCATCCCGAGTTCAAAGCGGTGATAATGTCAATGATCTGTCTAGTCTGGTCTGGGGCCTGTCTAGTGGGGACAAACCCCGACTGGTCCGGATGAATGTACTCCGCCAAAAATCCATTCAGCCGAGTAGCCATTATCTTCGTCAGCAATTTGAGATCTACATTAATCAAAGATATGGGACGATAGTTCGCACAATCACCATGGTCTTTGTTCGGTTTCGGTATAACATGTATATAAGCCCGGTTCTCATGTGGAGGTAGAGGGGATCCCCTGCGCAGGTCATTGTAAAAAGAGCATAGATGTGGGGTCAGAATCTCTCTGAACTTGCGGTAATAGTGGCCCGAGAGGCCATCAGGGCCTGGAGATTTTGACGGGTTCATGGATTTGATGGCCGCCGCTATTTCTCTCTCAGTAAACTCTGCCTCCAACAATTCTGCATGTTCTTTAGACAATGTGGGGAGTTGTAAATCCCGCAAGAATGTTCCCGCCTCCTGCCCCTCAAAGTCCTTGGGAGATTCGTACAGCTTAGAATAGAATGAATGAAATTCTTCCACTATAAGCTGCGGGTTTTGGGAAGTTTGGCCGTTACGTAATCTCAGTTTAGGAGGTGCTGGGTTAAAAGGTCTAGGATTAAGTTTTCTAGCTAATAGAGTGTTAGGTTTATCCCCAAGGGAGTAAAACCGGTGCCTATTCCAGCGGACATACTTTTCCGCTTTGGTCGTGAGGCTCATATTCAGTGCCAATCGCGCCGTGTCTATCTGTGTTCTAAGGTCGATTTGTGGTTTTAGTTTTTGTGCCCGGGTCAAGTCTAGGAGCTCCCTCTCTTGCTGCTGTATCACCTTATCCCGTTCCCTTTTGCTTCTAGCCGACAACTGTATCAAAGTCCCCCTAATCGTGGCCTTATGGGCCGCCCACACCATTGATGGGGAGGTGTCTGAGTAGGGATTGTCTTGGAAGTATTGACGCAATGTATTTTCTATTTCAACGACAAGGAGTGGATCATTCAAAAGGGACTCATTTAATCTCCATGCCGATGAACGTGGCTTGGCCCATAAACCTGTAAGAGTTGCTTGAACCATAGAATGGTCAGACCATGCTACAGGGATAATTTTTGACCCCAATACCTGCGGTAATTGAGGGGACAGAGTAAACAAGTGGTCGATACGGGAGTAAGTTTTGTGCACCGAAGAGTAAAAGGTATATTCCCTAGTAGAGGGGTGGATGTTCCTCCATAGGTCAATAAGGTCGTAACTATGCAGTAGGCGTGCTAATTCGCAACTTTGTTTTGGGGCGTGTTTCAGGATGGGTTTCTCCAGATTAGATCTATCCAATATCCGATCTAGTGAGGTATTACTATCACCCCCAAACACCACATGTCCCTCCACATGGGTCATTACCGTCCTCAACATTTCGCGAAAGAAGGGAAGTTGACCCACATTAGGGGCATAATAAGAGAGGAAGGTGACAGCTCTGTCATCAATCTTCCCAACCACCATGATGTATCTACCTTCCCTATCCTTCACAACATTAGTGGGGGTAAAAGGGACTCGTTTTGCAAAACATATGGCCACTCCCCTTTTCTTGTCAGGTCCACTAGATAGGTAAACTGTGGGGTATCTGGCATTCAGATACCTGGGGGCTGAGGTCCGTGAGAAGTGCGTCTCCTGCAACATTAAAATATCCACCCCCAATTTATGATATTGCTGGAACGCCTTCGCTCTTTTAGTTGGGGAATTCAAACCTTGTACATTATGTGTCCCCACCGAGTAGGTCAATTGGGAATCATTCGTCATGGTAAATTGGCAGATTGTACTCACTGTGTATCATCTGAAAGAATCCACCTCGACCGCCGTCGAAAGTATTCATACATATTCCCAGCCGGAGCCGGAGCGCATCCAATGTAAGAGAAGTATGAAAGGAGAGAGAAAAAAAAGAACAGTGTAATTTAAAGGTATAACACTCAAAATAGAACTGCACATTCATTGTCGCCTCTAGGACGACAAGGTATCAAAATTGTAACTTAAGATAACCCGTGCACTGCCTAGCAGTACACCGACTGGGGCTCTAAGTCCCCCTTGTTCGTTGTGAAGTTGTCTCCACCAACAGTGTAAAGACAAGTTCACCAGAAGTGGCGTGCGCCCTCCTCCGGCCCTGTATCTACATTAACTATGGGAAGGGTCCGACCAGGACAACACCAGGGTCAAGGCATCTGAAAATAATAGTAGGCATCAATTAAATGGCAAAACCTCTAAGAGGTATAAACTCAAACTAGCCCTTACGGGCAAACCCCCCCCCCCCCGGGCTCCAGTGGTAGGCTAAGTAACCACAAAAAAAAAAAAAAAAAAAAAAAAAAAAAGGAAGGGGGGGGGGGGGGGGGGGCCCGGACCTCTAAGGCCTCAAAGCAGACCAAGTGTTTACCTTTTTTATTATTATTAAACAACTGTACTTCTGTCTCAGTCTGATTCATGGTTTCTGAAAGAGTCTTAATGTGAATGCTACATTCTGATTGAGTCTCATTGTGAACATCACATTCTGGTGGTATCTCAATGTGAATGCTACATTCTGATGGAGTCTTATTGGGAACGTCACATTCTGGTGAAGTCTCAATGTGAACATCGCATTCTGGTGGAGTCCCACTGACCAAGCTGAGGCTTGGTCAGTGATAGTGTCAGAGTGAGTCTTGGCCCATTGTTAGACATTATGTTGTATTACATTCACTATATACAGTATATGGCATGGTGACGAGCGTTGTTTCCACACCCCGATGATGTCAGATGTGAGGAAATGCGTAATGCAGAGCTATTGCATGTGATGTCACCTCACATAGCATGGCTAGGAAGCGGCAAGTTCGTATCCTGGGAACAGTTTTATATGCGATAAGTGCTTATGTTTTTATTTCATGTAAGTGGCTAGTATATTTTTTTAAATAAATTTGTCTGTAAGGTTTTACGCTAGGGGTGCAACAGATCAAAAAACTCATGGATCGGATCGTTCCTCAGATCAGAGTCACGGATCGGATCATTTTTCGGATCAGCAAATAATAATTTAATTTGCAAAAACCTGTGAAAATTCCACCACCAGATAGTCCCCACTGTAATATCCACAATCTCCCCCACTGTAGTATTGGCTGAATATGGCTGGGTACGGCTGGGCACGGCTGAGTATGGCTGGGCACGGCTGAGTATGGCTGGGCACGGCTGAGTAAGGCTGGGCATGGCTGGGTATTGCTGAGTATTGGCAGGCAGGGTATTGCTGAGTATTGGAAGTATTGGCAGGGTATCGCTAGAGTATTGGCAGGGTATCGCTAGTGTATTGGCAGGGTATCGCAGAGTATTGCTAGAGTATTGGGGTATTGGAGAGTATTGGGGTATTGGAGAGTATTGGGGTATTGGAGAGTATTGGGGTATTGCAGAGTATTGGGGAGTATTGGGGTATTGCAGAGTATTGGGGTATTGCAGAGTACTGGGGTACTGCAAAGTATTGGGGTACTGCAGAGTATTGGCAGGGTATTGCTGGGTACTGCAGGGTATGGAGGGATGGTTTGCTTCCATCTCAGGATCTCTCCCCTCCACTGTACAGGTTAGTACAGAGAGGGGAGAGAGGAACCGTCGGAGCGATCAGTGTAAACAGCCTGGGTGTAGAAAGATGGGCGCCGCTTCGGAGCTAGGCATGTGCCGATCTGAGCAGGGTGACCCGTTCGGATCACGGATCGGTGACGATCCGTTGCACCCCTATTTTACGCTATGTTGGTGTCCCTGACTCTCAAACAAGTGTGATTTAACTGTACTTCTGTCTCAGTCTGATTCATGGTTTCTGACAGAGTCTTAATGTGAATGCTACATTCTGATTGAGTCTCTTTGTGTAATTCACATTCTGGTGGAGTCTTAATGCGAGTAAGTTCAGCTGCACCCATTTCATGTAAGTGCAGTCCATCCCTGCTATAGAGCCAGAAACTAATAATACCCAGCAAGATTATGAAAAAAAGATGACCTAAGCAGCGGGTCAATAGTATTTGCGGCTACCATAGCTTGTAAGCAGGGTACACTCCTAAAAATCGACCTAGGTTTATCCGGGAGCAGGGGGCCCTGCTCCAAGTAAAACCTTTTTTTCTTATTTACATTTTTTAAAGCCAAAATGTGGGGGTTCAGGAGTATTTTCTGAATATTGTGAACGAATTGGAGACCTGGCATCCTATTTCTTCTAAGTGAGGCTTGATTTATGACCAGCTCTGATAAAATGAGGCTTGGTTTCGGACCAGTGTGGGTTAACCTGAGGCTTTGTCAGTGATAGTGTCAGAGTGAGACTTGGCCCATTGTTAGACATTATGTTGTATTACATTCACTATATACAGTATATGGCGTGGTGACGAGAGTTGTTTCCACACCCCGAAGATGTCAGATGTGAGGAAATGCATAATGCAGAGCTATTGCATGTGATGTCACCTCACATAGCATGGCTAGGAAGCGGCAAGTTTGTATGCTGGGAACAAAGTTTTGTATGCGATATGTGCTTATGTTTTTATTTCATGTAAGTGGCTAGTATATTTTTTTTAAATAAATTTGTATGGTTTTACGCTATGTTGGTGTCCCTGACTTTCATTTCATGTTATGTTGGGATAACCTTTCTGGATGGATGAGGTGTCCTGGATAACTATATGTGGAGGATTGAAGGTGTTGTCATTTGCCTACAGGAGAGTATACAGCACACAAATATACAAGCGCATGTGACTCTTTTTTTCATTTAAAGAGTGCATTTATTCTGGTAAGATTCTTTACACACTCAAGGTGGTGGCACACTTTTGGTGTTTGGAGTATTATTCCTTGTGTAAAGCAAGATCTAGCACAGTATTACTGCTTTGGACTATTTTTACGTTTGGACTGGATTACCATTTTTTTTTTTTCTTTTTTTTTTACCATTAACGTCCTATATGTTGAATGTAACATCTGCATGTTTAATCTAATGTGTGTTACTAAATATTAGCGTGACATTACCTGTACCTCACCCAGAGAGCATCACACCCCAGTGTAGGTATTTCATATCAATGCTAGAAACTTAATAACAAACGTTAACAATATGGACACTGTTGTATGATCACACTGGGAGTGGGTATAATGATCTTGGTAAATGTGCTCAGACAGCTCAAAGATGTTTAATAGGGGTAACCAAAAAGTACTGACAAAAAGGTTTTAGGAGCAACCTGATTACTAAAAATGCTGGAAATTAACATGTCTTGCCTCCACAGCAATACTCTAACTTGCACACACCACGCAAGAGGTCAAAGAGTATAACTGTATATCTTGGGATCCACAGTCAGAGAGGAAGAGAGAAAAACCCTAAAATGTCCTGACAGTTTGCCAGAGGAGGAGCTTGATGAAGGAGCGCGGCTGTCTCGACATCTCAGCTTGTACGCTCGTGAAACCGGTTGCTTACCAGTGACATCATCATCCTCCACCTACACGACATCTGTGCCTCAGACCTCGCTCCGCTTTTTCCATCCAAAAGCAGTTCTCTGGACCCAGCATCAACAGTGCTTCGGCTAGCAGGAGGATGTGGCATATCTGATGACCATCCTCATGTTTGGGACTACCCCATTACTCAAGGCTTATCTATCACTTCTAAAATGTGAGTTGCCTGTACACATTATTCTGTGATTAAATTGTTTTTACTTCTACACCCAGAGGCGCCTCTTTACTTGTGTTTTCCTGCAGATTTTGGAACATGGTTTATGTTCCCCCTGATGGCAGCCCTGTGTGTGATTCCCCTGTACCATTCTCTCCTGGCCATTGGATATTTCTGATTTAGGCTTTATACAGACTATACATTGCATGGATTTTTTTTAAATTAAATTACACTTTCTGCTGTTACTAATGTGTTATAGAAAATATGCAACAATTTCATTTGGGAGATGCTCCTTTGGACTTTTTATATGGCAGAATAAGGAGTATGTATTAATCAGATTAATTAAAAGGCATATTAACTGCCAACTTTATTAATATACACAATAAAAAAAAAAAAGTAAACAGTGCATATAGCATACAGATATCGAACAATCTTACATTGCAATAACACATCAATGAGTAGACATATATAAAGTATCAAAAATTAACCCAAGCTTGCAATTCCAAAGTGCCATCCACCACAGTAAGGTCAGCAGATTGGATATTCAACCATAAACCCAACATGTTTTGGAAGTTATTGCATTATTGTGCATTTTCCTTCTTCGGGGGTGGTTTATTATAAAGTAAGGTTGGGATATTGTTTTCTTATCTGTAAAAATATGAGAAATTGTATACTAGTGGCGGCATTATGATATACAGCACTATCAGGAAAAAAAAAAAGCATAATCCATTATAAAACAATTTTCACCTCAAAGGTACTCACATATCAGACTCATTGGAAACAATAAAAACAATACAGATGATACAGTACATGCTGCTCACACGACTCCTCATAACCGTACACTAAAGGTGGTACCACATGGATCCCCAGCTCAGGTGCCAAATCGCATCTACAAAAGACGCCAGATAAGTGCCCCAGAAGAAGTTTCATATTGTGAAAACAATCATATAAAGGGAAAAGAGAAATTCTTTTTGATAAATAAATGAATCCCTAAAATGGACAACTATACAAGTATATAGTGTATAGTGTTGCAGCTTCAATACAAGGGGGTCTGCCACAAGTTTAAACATTCCCCAGTATATTTTGTATGAAGAGAAAGAAGGTAGCGAGGATGGTAGTAATAAAATATCCAGAATGTTACCTTTAGATTTACAGAGATGTGGACGTCAGGACATCATCCGGCAAACTGACACTACCAAGTGTGAGTCAGCACATATATACCAGCTGTGTCCCGGCATCCACCAATCATCTGCAAAAGAGGGTAAGGGGGAGGTGGTTCTAATCATGCCACCGATCAGCTGTGGAGTAGTGAAAACAGCCGATTGTGGCAGTTAGCGATCAGCTGTACACAGACAGCTCATCATAACACACAGGGCATTGCTTAAAAGCACAGCATCAGCTATGCATAAGCTGATGATCAATCAGCACATGACGTCTTTATGACGGTGGCGGGACAGCACCACGCATCTCAGCGTCACCGGCGGGGGAATTTCTCAGCATATGCATATAGGCCAAAGCATAGATGGATCCTCTGTCATCTGCTCAGCCTGCATGGGGGGGGGGGGGGGGGCTTACCCGCCGGGTGTCAGCGAAAGGGGCACAGGCCAGGAAGACACATGGTGTAGAGCCACCTAGTGGGCAAAAAGGATAAGTAACAAGCAGCATGTTTACAAATAATAAAATAAATAATATTAATAACATAAAAAACAACAACAAAAAAAAGGAACAAAAAAGGAGGAATTCTTACAGATTCAACTCACACACCCCTGATGTAAATCCTGGGAGAAAGGATTTAAAGTTGAATGCCTCATTCAACCCAGGCGATTGAGTCACCTGTAAATTAAAGATCCATCTGAGTTCCCACAGGAGGAGGCGCTTATTAAAGTCACCTCCTCTTGGGTGAAAATGCACCCGATCCAGTGCTAGAAAGAGGACCCTTGGAAGAGACTCAGAGTGTACCGTGGCCATGTGACGGCCAATTGGCACATCGTGGTCACGTTTCCGGATTGTGAGAAGGTGTTGATAAATTATTTTCCAGAATTTGTTAATAGTCTTCCTGACGTAGTAACAGCCACATTCACATGTGAGCATGTATACTACGCCGGGAGTTTTACAATTAATGTAATGTTTGGCATGGAAACACCATCCATTAGGTAAATCAATCTCTCCGCGCCTGTCCATATACTGACAATATGGGCAACCCCCACATGGAAAGGTGCCAAGAGTTTTACACGCGTCACCTCTGTGAGGCTGATATTCGCTTGTGACTATTCATTTCTCAAATCCATTTTCTCCTTTTCTCTGTTACTTATGTGCATTTAGATCCATGCCATCTAACACTGTGAGATATTTACTGATCCCGTTTTTTGCACATTAACTTGTATATTTCACACACCCCGCAAAGGGTGCAAAGAGTATAACTGTATATCTTGGGATCCACAGCCAGAGAGGAAGAGAGAAAGACCCTAAAACATCCCGACAGTTTGCTAGAGGAGGAAAATTTGGAAGAAAGGAGGGCACAGTAGCGTAAGGGACATATCTCACTAAAGGTAAGTAATATTGGGGAGGAAGGGTTAGTGCCAGTGTTACATTTAAAACTGATAATGTGTTGCTTAATGAGGAGATTAAAAATCATGTGTTAAATAAGGGGTTAATGCGACCCGCTGAAACAGCAGGGTCATATAAAGCGAATGAAGCATTGTCCGTGCAGAATGGTGAAAGCGTGGTATTGCAGACAGCTAGGACAGGGGTGACCACTGAGAGGTGGATGCCATTGCCCCTAGCAACTGTGGAAGTCAGGAATGCTAATGAGCAATGTATTTCTGATAACGTTGTTGAGAAGTATAGTACTGAACAGAAAAGTCTTTCAGATGCTGTTAAGCCTCTTGGTCTGTCTATGCCTCCTTGGGCAGATGCAGTGCTATAGAGCATAAACTATTGTGATGACTGGGCCAAGAGTCGAATAGCAGAGCTGAAAGAAATTTCTGTGAGTAAAGGTGTAGTGGACACTATTGCTGCTGTGCCAGGAGAGGCAACTGCTGAACAGCCTATAGGCCAAGAGGAGTTGGCTGTTACAGAAATTTTGCCCACAATGCATACAGGGAAAAATGAGGTGATCTAATTTGTGACAGACCTGCTTATAGAAATATTAGAAGGTTAGAGTGTACAGCCGGTGTATGTCTTGCTTTTCTCTCCTGCTTTTGGAAAACTGGTACCACGGGGTACTGCTGTGGTTGGAACTGGATATTACAGGCTGTACTATACAGAGATTGCCAATGGTGGAAGCATGTAATGCAATGGTTTGTGTTCATGTGGAAAGTGGTCTCATCTGTTGTATATGAGAGTCACTCTGGAGTACTGTTGGACAGGACAGAAGTCTGGGCGGAATTCCTGAAGGACACAAGTTTATGTAATGATCATCAGGGATCAGGACAGTGTCTGGAAGAGGATCATGTGCCAGTGGAGTTGGTGGTTAGTGAGGTTGCCATAGGAAACAACCACTCAGGTTTGTGCGATTCCCCTCCAGACACTGCCTTGCAGGACACTGAGGAAATTAGTCCTGAAATATATGTGGATATTTCTGACATTGAGTAAAAAATGCAAGGCACTGGTAAATGCTGATGTTACCTTGGGTGACAATGCAAATATTGGTAGACCAGAGGGTCAAGTTGAAATAGTTGCTGATAACCCTGATAAATGTGGTGAGATGTGTAATGATATGACAGGCACAGCAGAGGTAAATGGAGGCCCCCTACAGGTTCAGGAGGGAAATAACCCAAAGCTTAATAAGGTGTCAGTAAAAGGGTTGATCCACAAATAAAAGAACCCACCTCTATTGCCAAAGTATTTAAAATGGGCAGATGGCCCTTTTGGAAGAGCACCCGTAAAATGTCACTGGGTTGTCTTTGTAGTATCTAAGTCAGTGTAGTAGGGAGCCACAGAGATGGTCACCTGATAAGACTGGGTTTGGCCCTTGTGGGTAAGAGCTGGCACAGAGGTGCCAAGTGGAAGTGAATGGGTTGGTGTGTTACGCCCCCTCCGGGGTTGAAACAGGGAGGGAGGATATGTAGCAGGGCGGTACCTTGCCAGGATCCAGGCATAGTAAACAGCCAGTTCACTAATGAGTCAGCTGTGTTCAGGGCTTTAAGTAATCCCCAGACCAAAGCTCTAGGCTCCCAGTTGGAGATGACTCCACCCTAAAGACAGGAAGTCTGGGCATGGGAGTCAGTAGGGCTTCACTTAGGCGGGAGAGGTGGGAGCCAGTGTAGCACAAGGGTACTTGCTGTAGGCACAAAGGTGCTGAGCGTCCGGTCTGTGGGAGACAGACCAAGGCCCTAAAGTGTAAAGCCCCATACACACTATCAGATTTTTTGATGGTTTTTGCCTTCAGATTTACCAAAACCATGTAGTTCAAGGGCCTGCCTGATTGCATACAAATTGAAACTCCTAAAGTTTGACCTCATATTATATGGTTTTGCTAAATCTGAAGACCAAAATCAGCAGAAAATCTGATAGTGTATATGGGGCTTTAGCCCTGAGCTGGAAAGCTGTGTTTACAAGCCAGGAAGGCTGAAAATCATTTACTTTGGTAGCCGGACTAAAATACTGAATACCCCTGCAAGGGAATCTTCTATGTTTGTTTTGAACTTTCTTTTAAATGAAAGTGGGAAAAACCAGCCCTGAAACAGATAAAAGCTAGTGGTGGTGTCCTTAAAGCGCTACACTTGGAGTGAACTCCTGACAGTTTATATAATGTTTGGGGGTTCTTAGTAATTAAGTGAATTCGTTAAGGTGAAAAATGGCGAGAGTTTACAACCCCCTTTTTTTTGTAAAATCTTTATTTAGAAACAGTTTAGTAGAGGACTTCATACAAAACAGATATACATGAACCGCATTGATGTAGGCGTATAGCAAGAAAACACACATACATGTATAACCTGTCTAAGGAAATAGGTGAAAGAAGAACCTAGCAAAATATTCAGAGCTTATGCCTTGATTTAGGCTGGTGCCTATAACTCTTTTCCTATACCCAAAGTGGCACTGCATTTTATGAACAATTACCGTAACATGGATCTTTACTAACCACAGGAGGGGAACCCGGCCTAAGACCAGCTCCGTCTCTCCCAGGGTACTTGTAAGTTCGAGAGGGCAGAGGGCATCCCTTCGGCGGCGGATCCAGGAGAAGGGGGGCCATACTGCTTCTGTCATCCTCTCCTGGCTCGCCACTCTAACCGGGTATACTCACAACGGTCTCTTAATAGTGGAAGGAGGGGACAAAAGCACACCCCCATTTAGGGGGGCTCCCCTCCCCCCAGCCAATTAATGCGACCATAAGTCTAGTTAGTGCAAAAAAACACAGCCAAAAACCACATTCCAGCATCAAGAAGGCATTATGTAGGTAGAGGGGTACACAATAATAAAAGAAGGAAAAGAGTTTAGGGAGGGAGGGGATGAGAGGAGGGGAGAGGGTGATAGGATGGGGAAGGGAGATGGAGCATACCTGCGACCTGAAGAAGTCTGCTGGTTCCGCACTGGGTGAGTCTGAGCAAGGGCTGGCCACCTTAGAGGGAGGGCGGGGTGATGGGCGTCATTCCCTGACCAACAATGTCTCTATCTATGCGACATCTCAGGGATGGTTCTGCTAGCTCCAACAGAGCCAGGTCCAAGCTGGAGGATATTTGATTAGTATCGGACACGTAGTCTGTCCAAGGTTTCCACAGCAGGTCAAAGCGCTCCCTCCTGCCTCTACACGTCGCTATCCAATGTTCGGCCTCTCTAATATCATTTACCTTTTTGATCCATTCTTCTCTTGAGGGGATTCTGGATTGCTTCCAATAGATTGGAAGAAGGCGTCTAGCCGCATTTAATAGGTGTGGTAGAGCGCTTTTTTGTATCTACTGATCAGAACCCGGGGGATGTGTAAGAGGTAATATGCCGGAGATAGTGCAATATCTAGGTCTAGGATTTCTTTTATTTGAGATTGAATGTCTACCCAATACGGTTTGATTCAAGGGCACTCCCACCAAATCTGTAGGAGTGTGCCTTTGTGGCCACATCCCCTCCAGCACCGTTCTGACACCGAGGGGTAGATACGCGCTAGAACCGCCGGTACCCTGTACCAGCGTGACATTATTTTGTAATTCATTTCTTGGGTTTTAGATTCCATAGAGCTTGAGTGAGTGAGTTTGTAAAGGTGTGACAGTTGTGTTGTAGAAAAGTAAAGCTGCATGTCTCTCTCCCATGCCCGTATGTACGTTGGTCTAGTGTTTTTGGTGTCAGTGCTTAGTAGGCGGTACATTTCTGAAATCATGTGAGGGATTGGTTCGTCTTCTACAAAAAGTTGTTAAAAGGGAGTGAGAGAGGAGATGTCTCTTATTGAGTGGCCGTGGATCTCGAAAAAGTGGTGAAGCTGTCTATACCTCCAGAAGTTCATTTTGGAGCCGCTATGCCTGGTCTGTAGGGACTCATAGCTTACCAATTTACCATTGCACATCAGTTTTCCGCAACTGACATTCCCATCATCCATTCAAGGGCCAAAGAAGGCCATTTGTTTGCCTGGTGGGAACCATAGGAATCCCCCCAGCGGGGACATAGGAGGAGATAAATTTAAAGTCGCGTTTACTCTGTCCCAGGTTGAAAGAGCGTGTACTGTTAGTGGGGATGTAGTATCCGATAATCCTCTATGTTCCCAGGACAGCCATGGTGCATAAGCTAAATTTCTCCCTGCCAACCATTTTTTCAGGGAGACCCATAGCTTGTACTGGGTGTGGAACCGCCAGTTGAGGACCCTCTGAAGGACGATAGCCCTATGGTATTTCAAGATATCTGGGATCCCCAAGCCACCTGTCTGTTTTGAGCGCTTTTGTAGCTTCAGGGCTATTCTAGGTTTCTGTGCGTTCCACACAAACTCAGACAAGATACTATTTATCTGGGTAAAGAAATTTCTCGGCAAGGGGATTGGTATCATCTGTAGAAAGAAAAGTATGCATGGCAGAATATTCATTTTTATTATGTTAATACGACCTAGCCATGTGAAGGCAGTCTTGGTCTATTGGGAGAGATCTTTCTTGACTGTGTTAATTAGGGGGGGAAATTTGCTGCATAAAGGGTATCAAAACTATCTGTTAATTGTATACCTAAGTATCTAATGGAAGATTTGGCCCATGTGAAGGGAAAAGCGGCTTGTAGGCTGGTTGTCAACGAGGGGGTCAAGTGGATAGGTAGAATCTCAGATTTAGAGAAATTACTCTTGAAATTGGAAAGCGTCCCGAATTTCTTTAGTTCTCTCATCAGATTTGGCAGCGAGATAAGGGGTTAAGAGAGGTGGAAGAGCACATCGTCCGCATATGCTGACAGTTTGTGTTCAGTGTTTCCCACCCTTAGGTCCTTTATATCTGCGTTCGCTCTTACAGTACATAGCAAAGGCTCAAGTACCAGAGCAAAGAGGAGGGGAAAAGGGGGGCACCCCTGTCTCGTGCCATTCCGAATTGGGAACCGGGAGGAGAACACTCCATTCACTTTGACCTGTGCGCAGGTAGTGGAGTATAAGGCCATAATTGAGGTCAGCATGCGTATCCCCATCCCCTGGGCCTCCAACACAGCCTGTAGATACGACCAATCGACACGGTCGAAAACCTTTTCGGCATCTGTTGAAAGGATTATGTATGGTTTTGGGTCGGGACCGGTGCAGGCCCAATGTATTAGTTGGATGGCTCTGATGGTGTTATCCCTTTCCTCCCTTCCCGTAATAAACCCTGCTTGATCAGGATGGATAATCTGGGGCATAAGACTGCCAAGTCTATTTGCCAGGATTTTTGCTAGAATTTTAACGTCAACGTTAAAGTGGTTGTAAACTCTTACAAACCACTTTGACCTACAGGTAAGCCTAGATTAATGCCGCGTACACACGAGCGGACTTTTCAACATCCAAAGTCCGAAGGACCGAGTCCGTCAGACTATCCGATCGTGTGTGGGCTGCAACGGACTTTTGATTCACCAAAGTCTGACGGACTTTAGAATATGGAACATGCTTCAAATTTTCCCGAAGGAACTCCGCCGGACCCGGTCCCCTTCGAAAACTCCGCTCGTGTGTATGCTACTCCGGCGGACTAAAACCGACGCTAGGGCAGCTATTGGCTACTGGCTATGAACTTCCTTATTCGAGTCGGGTCGTACGTCATCACGTTCGAATCCGTCGGAGTTTAGTGTGATCGTGTGTGGCCAAGTCCGTTCGGCCGAAAAGTCTGTCAGAACTCCGTCGGAACTCCGGCGGAACTCCTTTGGAAGTCTGTCGGACATAAGTCCTCTCGTGTGTACGGGGCATTAGGCTTACCTGTAGGTCCAAGAAATATCTCCTAAACCTATATGGTTTAGGAGATATTTGCCCGAAAACGGGCACCGCTGTCTTCGGCGCATGCGCCGTAGACAGTGGCGCGCAGGCGCACTGAGCGCGGCATTTCCAAGAATGGAGCTGCCGCGCGTGTCGACTCCCGTGCACATGCGCGGGAGTGACGTCATCGCGGCTTCGCCGAATGACAGCGGCGGAGCTGCGAGACCCCACCAACAAGATGGATGCGGCGGACTACAGGGGACAGCGGCGACTTCGCTGGCTCCTGTGTCAGGTAAGTGACACATAATGGGCTACTATGCGATGCATAGTAGTTCATTATGCTTTGCCTTTGCAGGGAATGAAAGAGGAAGTAAACTCATCAGGGTTTACTTCCTCTTTAAGGAGGGATATGGGTTACAACCCCTTTTAATAGGGCTGAGAAGAAGCTGTCATTCGGCCCACCACAAAATTAAACAAAGGGTCAGGGTCACCCAGTGACATCGCCCCTTTGTTTAATTTAGTGGTAGGCTTGAATGACAGCTCCTTCTTGGTGCTATGAAGTATAGAAAAATAAAAACAGACAATTACATTTAAAAGCGAACAGTGACAGTCAATGTCAGCAAGTGAGGGAACCTGTCTGCACAGACTGCCCCTTCACTGTGTATACTGCTCTGTCCTGCCCTAACCTCTCCCCCACAGTGACTGGTTGCTCCTAACAACAAATGCAAAAACAGATACAACAATGAACCGTTCATCCGTTTACATCCGTTTTTCGACCAATCCGATTTTTAACAGATGAAAAATAGGGCTTTCATCCTTTCAAAAAAATGGCTGTTGACAGAAACGGATGAAAATAGATGATCATCCATTGTAATCCCTTTTTCCATAGGTATGCATTGATGTCTGTTTTTCATCCGTCAACAGATGGATGAAAAACGGACGAACGTTCCGTATGTGTGAAAGGGGCCTAAGTCGTATACATTATGTGTAATGTGACAGTGCTGGGCCCTGCCACTGTGCGAGTACAGGCAAAAGTGCCACAGGATTCACACTAATGCAGAGTGTGGTGCTCTGGAGTATTGTGTCTGAGCAGAGAATATTGGGATTTCTGTTTTCTCTGGGTTTGTTTAATCCCGGATCAGAGTTTGAAGGCATCAGAGTCTTGGGTGGGATGAAGCCACTTTGTCCTCTGGACATCTATCTTAACGCTTGCCAAAATCCACTTACAATAAGGACAAGTATAACCAAAGTCTCATGTTCTACATTCTGAGATACAGAGCAGTAAGTGGGAAGGATAAAAGGCTAAAATGATAGACATTGACTTCATCGCTCATTTTTCAGGAACAGCAACATTTTTACATTGTGGTTTATTAGTAATAGTGTTGGACTCCTTTCACACTGAAGGCGATTTTCAGGCGATTTTGCACTAAAAATATTGCCTGAAAAGCGCCTCTCAAGCCCCCACTCGGGCTTTCACACTGGGGCAGTGCGCTTGTAGGACCATGAAAAAAGTCCTGCAAGCAGCGTTTTTGGGGTGGTGTGGGAGTGGTGTATATACCACTCCTAAACCGCCCCTGCCATTGAAATCAATGGGCAGTGCTTCCGAAGCGCCTGCAGAGCACTTTGGCAGCTGCGTTTTAACCCTTTTCTCGGCCGCTAGCGGGGTTAAAAGCACCCCACTAGCGCTCAAAAAGCACTGCTATAACAGCGGTAAAGCGCCACTAAAACTAGTGATGCTTTACCGCTAACGCGCCTGCGCCCCAGTGTGAAAGGTGTCTAACTGTACAGTTAATCCAACAATAACTATGCAATGCATTTGGGCAGAAAAGTTTGGATATTTAGGAGAATGGAAGCACATTAATATTCTACAAGAGTACATTTTCTGAGTTAAGAAAAAAATCTAATCAATCACAAATAGTTCTTATGCCAATATACTATTTTTAAGCTTAGAAATAATTTTGTTTCCATCATCACGTTAGGAGATTTAATAGCCTGTCTGTTATTTTCACACATTATTGATTGTGCACCACTTCTGCTTAAAGCCCTTTTCATCTGATAGATAGGACTAGAACTTCACCAACCCACACCTCTTAGAGCAATGTCATAAAACATATTTACTGTTTCCCATAACAAATTTCTAGACAAAAGTGACAGCTGTTGATGTATCTTAGTAAGAATGCTTGACATGATGTAGTGATTTCATTTTCTCATCTGATGCATAAGAATTGCAGGAACAGTGATGTTATACTTGCCTGTTTTCCATCAGCGATTCAAGTAATGAGTAAATTACATACCTGCAGAAGCAGATAATAAGATCAAAATACCACATGGGCCTAAATTAACACACAGTGAACAAGATAAACAAGCACTGTTTACACTATATTAACGTATTGTCAGACTGAAAAATCTAAGCGTGCATGTGAAAGAGAATTTATAATGGGTTTTGGGTCAATTCAATCAATTTGTTGGGTTCAGCTGGGTTCACACTATTGCGAATTGGATGCAGGATCTCCACATTCAATTCGCAGTAGCAGGAGATTGTGACAGGCGCTCTATCCTGTTCTGTCAAAAACTGTCCAGTGCTTGTGCTGTATGGAGGAGAAGGAGACTCCGAAAATCTCTGAAGAAGAATGGCGCCTGCACTCCAGGGGCAAGCCCCACCATCCAAGTGGAAGTGCTCCTGTGCAAATTTGCACAGGAGCCCTTTGCTTACTATGGTCCGCTTCAGATCCAAATTCAGCCCAAAATTCAGGCTAAAATCTGACCTGAAACGGTGAACAAGGACGCTAGAGGGTCTATTGATACTGACTGCCAGGGCGGGACTGGGGAAAAAATGTGGCCCTGGACTTCATCCAGACCGGCCCAGGGCACAACACATCAGGGTACAGTACATCAGGGTGCAGCACATCAGGGTACAGAGCCCAATGCATCAGGGCACAAGGCACATCAGGGTACAACACACCAGGCCACATCAGGGTACAGAGCCCAGCACATCAGCGTACAGGGCACACTAGGGTACAGGACATCAGGGCACAGATCATAGTACATCATGGGGTACATCAGGTCACAGGGCACATCAGGGCATAGGACATCAGGGTACGGGGCATATCAGGTCATGGGGCCCATCAGGGCATGGGGGACCTCAGGGTACGGGGCATATCAGGTCATGGGGCCCATCAGGGCACGGGGCACCTCAGGGTACATGGCACATCAGGGCCCGGGGCACATTATGGCACATCGGGGCACATCAGTTCTAGGGGCACATGTCTGTAATAAGTTTTCTCTCATGTCACGCAGCGCTGCTCACTCCCTGGCAGCCCCTCCTCTCTTCTCGTCTATCCCAGATGATCTTACAAGCCAATAGGGATAGAGGAGAAGAGAGGAGGGGCCGTCGGGGAGCGAGTAGCACTGCGTGACATGAGAGAGAACTTATTACAGACAGATGCTTCCTTCGCTACTTTGCATGCATCTCGATCTACCCGTCAGGTGCCAGCTGTCAGTGGTTGATGGGTAAGTCGCTGCACACCGCAGATGTGGCTGAAACCGGCCCACACTACTGACTGCTGGGATATCTGTTGTTGCTGCTGGGTGTCTACTGTTGCTGGGGTGGTATTTTGTTCCGGGGTTCATTGTTGCTATCGTTGTGTGGATGGGATCTATCGTTGGTGGCGGGGGGAATCTATTTTTGCTGGGAGGGTCTACTGTTGCTGGAGTGGGGTCTATTGTTGCTCACTGCACGGGATCAATTTTACTGTCTGTCTTGTTATTATAATCAAATTCCGTGCTAATCCCTTAGTAGCACAAAATGTTTAGCACAAAGTGTTTCCATCCTGTCTGAAATATTGTGAGCCTATAGCTTCTTGTGCTGATTGTTATCTGTTAGCATTGTTTCCAGGTCTCACTCTTTATGTGTCTTTACCAAAAAAACAAAAACAAAAAAAAACTCCCTTTCTATCTTATGGAGAAAAGGAGAGGAAAGGGGTCCTGTAGCTGTGACCTGAGATAACAATTGCTTGATGCAACTGTAAAACGAGTTCATGGTGTCAGACATTTCCCGTCAGCTTAGAGTTGCTAGAGGAAACATCAATATGTCACACAATATTTGTGCAGCTGTTTAACGAATGCTAATTTTCAGGAAAAATTACAATCAAATACATTTTAGCGTACACAAAACACAATAAAATCCCCACTTTCTTGATAAAATCTAAAATGTAATTGAGTACAATACCTAATATAAAATAGTACATAATAAAAAAATATATAATATAAAATATTGTATTCTGACATTTGCTGTTTACAAGTTACAATTTGTTTTTTTTTTTGCTAGAAAATTACTTAAATCCCCAAAAATTATCAATTTTTTTCTAACACCCTAGAGAATAAAATGGTGGTCATTGCAATACTTTCTGTCACACCGTATTTGCGCAGCGGTCTTACAAGCGCAATTTAAAAAAAAAATTTGGATCACTTTTTTGAATTAAAAAATAAGACAACAGTAAAGTTGTCCAAAAAGCCAATTTTTTATATTTTGAAAGATAATGTTATGCAGAGTAAATTGATACCCAACATGTCATGCTTCAAAATTGGGCTTGTTTGTGGAATGGCGACAAACTTTTACCCTTAAAAATCTCCATAGGCGACATTTAAACAATTCTACAGGTTGCATGTTTTGAGTTACAGGGGAGGTCTATTGCTAGAATTATGGCTACCACTCTACCGATCGTGGCAATACCTCATGTTTGAACACCGTTTTCATATGCCGGCGCTACTCACGTATATGTGTTTGACCCGGTCCTGAGCTCCATGACCATGGCCATGGGACCAGTGGACCCGATCGCCACTGATGTCCCGCGATCGGGTCACAGAGCTGAAGAACGAGGAGAGGTCAGTGTAAACAAACCTCTCCACATGCTTCCTACTGTGGCTGTCACCGATCGTATGTTCCTTGTTAAAGGAAAAGATCATCAGTGATGTCACATGCCAAGCCATGCCCCCCTACAATAAAAAAACACATAACGTCACAAATAACCCCTACACTGCCCCCTAGTGGTTAACTCCTTCACTGCCAGTGTCATTTACACAAGAATTAGCGCATTTAAATAGCACTGATTGCTGTATAAATGACAATGGTCCCAAAAATGTGTCAAAAATGTCTGATGTGTCCGCCATAATGTCGCAGTCACAATAAAAATCACTGATCGCCGCCATTACTAGTAAAAAAAATATATATTAATAAAAATACTATAAAACGATCCCCTATTTTGTAAACCCTATAACTTTTGCGCAAACCAATCAATAATCGCAATTTTTTTTTTACCAAAAATATGTAGAAAAATACGTATCGGCCTAAACTGAGGAAAAAATTTTTTTTTTATATATTTTTTGGGGATATTTATTATAGCAAAACGTAAAGAATATTGCATTTTTTTCAAAATTGTCGCTCAAATATGAGATCTGGGGTCAAAAAGACCTCAGATCTCATATTTTCACAAAAATGCAATAAAAAAAAAAATTGTCATTTGAATTTTTTTTCAAAAAAATGGCCCTTTAAGAGCTATAGCGGAAGTGATGTTTTGACATCGCATCCGCCCTGCAATGGTATGGAGACGGGTGGGGGCCATCTTCCCCCCACTTGTCTCCATACCCAGCAAGGACAAGGATCCAATCGCCTCCGCCGATTCCAGTGGATCCGGTAAGTGGCAGAGGGCACCGGAGAGTGGCGGAAGGAGGGGCTCCTCTCCCGCCGCCAATAAAAGTGATCTCACAGCGAATCCGCCACAGAGACCACTATTATCAGAAAATGGACCGCCTGCCGAAGATGAGGATACCAAGGTTATGGCAGCTAGCTGCTGCCATAACAAAGCTATCCCTCTTCAAAATTAGGGTGTATATCAGCGTGCCGGAAGTGGTTAAATAGCAAACTCAAGACTCAAAATTGCGCATACCTGTGAAATGGCAACAAACTACAGATTCAGTTTTTCATAGGTGATGCTTTAGAAGCCTTTACATGTTCATTGTAGACTTATCCATGAGTTGTGGCCCTAGAATTATTGCTCTCACTCTGGTGTTCACGGCAGTAAGTCACATGTGTGGTGCAATCGCTGTTACATGTACCCAGGGGAGACATGGGTGTTTTTAATTTTTTTAAATGTATGTTACACTTTTTTTTATTTATTTTTTATTATTTAACGTTATTGTTATCGCAAGGGGGCTAACAATCCCCTATGTGATAGCTTAGGGCAAGTGAGAGGTACTGTTTAAAATTTAATTTGAGGTATATTCGACCCTCATTGTCTCCCCTGCCCTTCAATGCAGCTAATTGAGCACAGATTATGAGGCTCTTCTCTCAACTGTAAAAGTGATTAGGTGGCTGTAGCGGTGCCCAGATTACGTAACAGCTGATCACCAGCTGTAAAAATGATAGCAAGCTCATGGTTGCAGCTGCAGTCATGAGCTTGTTATAGCCACTTGCTGACCATTTAATAGGGCAGCAAGTGGTTCAACATCTCTGTACAGCATTACAGCAGCTCGGCAAAGCTGGCCCCCCTACAATCAGAAATTGGGAAAATCTCTCCCCACTAAAGCTTCATGAAGCAGTGAAGGTACCACCCCCATTGAATGTGTTACACTGCCCCAGGGGGTATCAATCTCAACCACCGCTGTCTGGTAGTCCTGAGTGTCCTCATGGATGCAAATTACCCCAATAGTACTGGGGTGTAGTTTTGTGGGGTTTACACAACCATCCCTGACTAGGGTCACCACACTACCAGAGTCTAGCAAGGCTCTGAGTAGCTTCCCATCCACTGAAATAACACACATTTCTTTTTCAATGCGGGTCGGACATGATGCAGTACATGTGACCTGTGCAAACAGAGACATTCATCTTTTCATATAAGCACAATCACATTGCATAGGTTCATCATTTATAGGACAGTTTGCAGCAATATGCCCTAATGCATGGCAATGAAAACACTGTATATGCTTTACCACCAATCCTCTTAATGGTCCCAAAGACCTTCCTGGCTTCTTTGGCCAGTCTCCACGTCTAGGAGCCACAGTCTCATCAGCTGTAACAGTCTTATCTAACTTCCCCATGCTCTTGAACCCTGGAACAGTCTTACCAGAAAGGCTGGGCGATCTTGTACTCCTAAGCAAACCGAAGTGGGGCATAGATGGGTTCACCAAGTCCTCAGTAGCAAAGTACCTCTCCACTAGGTCCACCAAATGGGTTGCAGTTTTGGGGTCCCCCTGTCTGACTCACTTCCTCAGAGCTGCAGGGAGCACATACAGCTACCGGTTCATTACCACACGCTCCACGATCTGAAGGCCCGTCAAGATTTTTGGCTGCACCAACTTCCTGGTGAGGTGGACCAGGTCGAACATTTGAGACTGGGGTGGCTGGTTGCTGGAGTAGTGTGTTGCTATGGCCATTTGTATTGTCTTGATAGCAATAATATATAGTTAGGTTTGGTAAGAGCATGTGTTTACAGAGGCCCTTCCCCCTCCATTGATATGTAAATAAACCAGATGGAAAGGTTTTGGAGCTGAGCGGAGGAAGTTGGTGTATACAGGAAACTCTATATTATTGCTATCAAGACAATAAAAATGGCCATAGCAACATAAGTAGGTCCACTGATGCACGCTCTGGGCCTGGACTGCCATAGTGACACCCAAGCATGCGAGTATCTCTGTCTTCAGAGTTTCAAATTCCTGGGCCTTATCTGGCTCCAGATCAAAATAGGCATTTGAGGTTCTCCTGTCAGAAATGGGGCCAACAGCAAATCTCAAAAGTCACAAGATATGCCTCAACATCATAGGCCGGTGTCATTTTCTGTAGGTGGTAGAAGGCACGTACCATCTTCTGTTCCACTGGCACAGGAGGTGCGGACCCCTTTTTCAGTTCCATTAGAGCCTCTGCGAACTGCCGCTTCATCTCCTGCTGGACCGCTTGTTATGCTGAAAGGACCCCCTGTTGTGCTACAGCCGCCTCTGCGATTTGGCCGGTTATCTCTTGCTTGGCCACCTGTTGTGCTGCAGCAGCCTCTGCGGCTTGGCGGTTGGTTTCCCGCTGAGCTGTATTGGCCTGTAGCAGGGCCATTATCATTGCCTCCATCTTCAGAAATTGCTCACTAAATCCACCACGTGTGGGGAGATTAACTCGTGGGGATCACCTTTTCTTAGAATGAAGATCAGCGTACAGGCAGTTTCTTTAAAATCTGGCGGGTTGCCAGCTTTATTTACAGGTGGTTTGCAAAGACATAAAAATAAACAAAACCGTAAAACAAATCTTTGCCATCCAGCACTAAACTAAACAGTACACTGCTCTTTATACGGTGTGTGGCTGGTCCTCGACACCCAAAAACATGAGGTAATGCAAACCTTTGTCTTCAGTCCAATCAAACAGGGCTCCTCTCTCTGATTCCCTTCTGAGTCTCAGGCCAGAGCACTGCTGTGCTCTCTTCCTGGTCATTTAGAGCATGGACTCAAGAGGACCACAAGACCGGACCAGAACCAAGCCTGCCACAAAGGCTGGAAAAATCTGGGATGGATTCCGGTTCAGTCTCTGACAACAGAACAAATGTGAGGTGAAATATATTGATGACCTCACCTCGCATACCATCACATGTGGCTAAACGGACTATAGCTCAAGCCTGGAAGAAAGACCCAACGCGTAGTTTTCCAGGGGGTGAAGACACATATTACCGCTATGATGCTTCAGGTATGAGTGTCCAGTATTGTGAATGACTCACGCCAAATTTCTCAAAGTTTGGGAACCATGGATCTGTTATGAGTTCCCCTCACTCCAAGCATCCTGTTTGGGCCTTGTCTGATTTCTACCTGTGGGGCTCCCGAGTCCGAGTTATGCATTTTGCCCTCCTATCTACGACCCTCTTTTTCTGCTTTTTTTGCTTTCCTCGCCTTCTCTGTAGTTTTTCACTATTCCTGTCCACGACATCTCCTCCTACAGGGGGGTGGGGGTGTGGGGTTGCAGGAGAAGAGCCTTCCCTCCGGTGACGATATGTCAATTTTGGGAACATGGCATTTTCTGCAATGTTAATTTTTTTTTATACCATCCCCTCTTTTCACTTTGGTTAAGTATCATTCTGATCGTTATTGCTGATTGGTAATATTTACCCATTTTCTAGCCCCTGCGCGAGCGATTAACAAGCTTGCTTATGAATCTCTAGTTTATTCCCAACAAACATACTGAAACAGAAAAATAAAAGCAGCACAAATTTAAATTTTTATGACACAAAAAAAAGCACAAACATAGCACTAACATATGGTGGTTTATTTTTAAGATTTAATAACATAGGGTGCAAAGTGGGTGGGGTTTGATAAAATAAAAAAACTGTTATAACTAAAAAACCTTAAAGCGGTAGTAAACCCGCTTTTTTTTTTTTTTTTAACACCTGCAAAGCAAAAGGCATAATGAGCTAGTATGCACCGCATACTAGCTCATTATGAAATACTTACCTTAGAACGAGGCCCCGACATCTGGCAGATCCACGCCGAGGGAGCGGACATGCTCCCTCGGCGTTTCTTCCGGGTATCGCGGCTCCGGCGCTGTGAGTGGCCGGAGCCGCGATATCGTCACTCCCACGCATGCGCACAGGAGATTTCATTCCGGCCGGCCGGCCACTGCCGGATTTTCAGGCCGAGAATCCCCTCGTGCGCATGCGCCGCTGCAGTCAGCGGCGCATACCGAGGGGAATATCTCCTAAACCGTACAGGTTTAGGAGATATTTTTTTTACCTACAGGTAAGTCTTATTATAGGCTTTCCTGTAGGTTAAAGTTACAAAAAAGAGTATACAACCACTTTAACAGCACAAATACATTTTTTAGCAGTACAAACATAACACTAACCAACGAGACCAGTTTTGTGTCTTTTGGCTGCTGTAGGGGGCCTGAGTGACCTTTGGTGACCTTTAACAGGAACTCACCAACAAGCCTGTGTCATTTGGCTGTTGTAGCGGTGGGGGGGGGGCGCGAGGTGATGTCATAGTCTGTGGGAAAAAAAATCGCTAATATCTTAAAAATAAAAGCAGCACAAAAGTAAATTTTTAGAGCTCAAAACGGCACAAACGTAGAACTAATTAAACACACTTGAGTTTTTATTTGTGATGATTGTAGGGGACCAGCTTCGCTGAGCTCATTACAGCAGTATATTTTAAGTCTGTGTTAAAGTGTTACTAACGCACCACAGTAAAATCAGTGTGTATATGCAGTAAAGCAAGCCTGTTATACTCACTGTGGAACCTAAGGGGTTAATCCTCTGTATTGTGTAAAAAGGCTGTTTTATCCTCGCTTCTCTGATATTCGCCTCCTTCCACTGCCCCCTGATAATATCCTGATAACACAGAGTCTTATGGAGTCAGGCTGCACATGCTCAGATTTAGAGAGGTTTTTTTTTTTTATTGTGAGAGTGCATGTTATCAGCACAAGGCCAATCAGCACTATCCAGACAGAGCGTCAGGGTTCTTGCAGCCTGATAGTATGGTCAGAAAACTCCTCCTCCAAGCTTTAACCAGTGCTTGGCTGGACACTGATGGAAGTCATAAGACTGCTCTAATTGCTGATGAGAAAAGGTATTTAGAAGTTTATATTTGCTAAAATAATTGCATCTCCACGTTCAAAGTAGGGGTCCTAGATTTAGTCACACTTTAATATTTGGTTTATTTGATTTGATGAATAATGGCAATTGTCATAAAGATCTCAATGGTTCCTGGGCCTCAGGCTAGATCAGCTCCAGCTTAGAGCAGATCAGATCTCTAGTTCATTAGGACTGGCTGGGGTAGATTATTGAGTAGGCACATCCAAGGTGCTGCTAGGTCTTGGGTTTTTCAAGATGTCAAACTGGGATCCGCTTGCTAATTCTGTGCATGTGTCAACTCACAACTTCCACCTTTAATTGAAACTGGGATCTGCTTGCTAATTCTGTGTATGTGCTTTTGGTGATCTATGCTGCCATCAAATTCTTTAACTCTGTCCATATCAGAATGATGTTTATTTAACTTTCTTATTGTCTCTATACCTAAATTTAGGAGCTGTTCTTATCTTTACGGCACCGACCTTTTCTGCTCTCTTGCTATGTCTTGTAGTGAGCCTTGGTGTGAGAAGTTCATTCTGTTAGCCATGTGTTCATCCTATGCAATCCTGACTAATTGGCAATACCCCCACCCAAATTCCCTATAAATTCAGGCCTTACCTAGGGGATGCCCGGGCAGGGGTTTGCACAGTCAGGGATTGCATTGGCAACTATCATCTTGGATAAAGAATTCATATTGGATTAAGTATTGCACTTCCGCTCAGCACTTCAGCAAATGCACAAAGCGAAAATACACAACAGACTTCTGCAGAACAATAAACAGACTACAGGTGACCAGATTCTCCAAACTTTTTCTTCTCTCATTCATGCTTCCTCTCAATCTCACCACTCTGTGTCATGCACTCCCTACTTTTCCTTCTCACAGTGGCATCCTCTCTGCTTAAATTCTCATGCCTTCACCCACCTTCTCCCCCCCACAGCTTATATATATCACCCTCACTCTTGTCTTCACCTTATTACTGCACTCATCAGCTCCTGCTAATTCTAAACCCATATACCAATAAAGCCTGCAGGCCACTGGGCCGTGTCCCCCCACATAAATCGCACTCCCATATCACCTCTCTCACCCTTCTTCTCCTAATTTCTGGAGATATTTCCCCAAATCCTGGACCACTATCATTTACCTTCAGCCAACATACCCGGCACAACCCATCCTCTGATAGCAGCCGCAATCCACACAATCTCATTTTTATTCCTCTTAAGCCTAGAGCGAGCCTGCCCTTCTCCTGTGCCCTTTGTAATGCCTGCTCTGTTTGTAACAAACTCACCACCATCCATGACCTATTTATCACTAACTCTCTGAACCTACTCGCAATTATTGAGACCTGGATTCAAGAATGTGACCTTCCTTCTCCTGCTTCTCTCTCATATGGTGGCCTCTTGTAGACTCACTCTCCACGATTTAGTGGACGGAGAGGAGGTGGTGTTGGAATCCTCCTATCCCCTCAAAGCACTTTTCAGGTTCTTCATCCGCCCCCCTCTCTTCGTTTGAAGCTCACTGTATTCGTTTATTTTCTCCAGTTTCATTGAGAATTGCTGTGATCTATCGCCCCCCTGGACCGGTATCAAACTATCTTGAAGACTTCTCCGCCTGGCTACCCTACTTTCTCTCCTCTGAAATTCCAACAATCATTCTTGGTGACTTCAACATCCCTGTTAATCTTAACACTCCTGCTACTTCTAAGCTGCTGAGCCTAACCTCCTCTTTTGATCTAAAACAATGGACAAGTGCTTCCACTCACTCTGTTAGCAACTGCCTTGACCTCATATTCTCCTACCTATGCACTCCGCACACCCTCTCCAATATTCCTTTGTCTCTATCTGATCACCACCTTATTAGTTTCACTCTCTCCTTGTCTGCCTCCTTCTTGCCTTCCAACTACCAAATTATTAAGCATAGAAACCTTCGCCATCTTAACCCGTCTCTTCTTTTTTCTTCTACAGATTGTCTCTACGACAAAATCTCATCCTTGTCCTGCCCCAACTTGGCTACTTCTGTCTACAACAGTTCACTGTCATCCACCCTGGATACCTTCACCCCCCTCACTACACACAGAATCAGGCCCTGACCGCTACAACCCTGGCAGACAGACAATACTAGAAGCCTCAAAAAATGTAGCCGTGCTCTTGAGCGTCTGTGGCGTAAAAACTAAGTCACAGCAAGATTTCAGCCAATATAAATCTGCCCTCCAAAAATACCATTCCTGACTGCACACTGCCAAACAGACCTACTTCATCACTCTCATTAACACCCTCTCACGCAGTCCCTGTCAACTCTTTTTTACCTTTACCACTCTACTTCGTCCTCCATTACCCCCACCCACTAACTTACTCTTTGCCCAGGAGATTGCTTATCACTTAAAAAATAAGAATTGAGACGAATTGTCTCAAGATCTCCGCTCTACAGACATCTCCCTCACCTTACACTCTTTGTCCTCCTGCACAATCAATACTTTCCTCTTTTAACCCAGCTACTATAGAGGAAGTCACTAAACTTTTTTTCTAATGCCCACCTAACCTCCTGCCCCCTGGACCCTGTTCCTGCTCAAATACTACGGTCACCATCTGACTCAATCCTGCACTCCTTAACTCATATCTTTAACCTCTCACTCTCTACTGGCATCTTCGCAAACCCTCTAAAACATGCACTAGTCACTCCCATACCAAAAAAGGCCTCATACCCCACCAATCTTAACAACTTAAGACCCATCTCTTTACTCCCTTTTGCCTCCAAACTCCTTGAACGTTTAGTCTACAACCGACTGAGCAACCACCTCACTGAAAATAACCTTCTTGATCCCCTTCAGTCTGGATTTCGCCCACAGCACTCCACAGAAACTGCCCTCCTAAAACTCACAAGCGACTTACTAACAGCCAAAACCAACGGTCATTATTCCATACTCTTACTCTTGGACCTTTCTGCTGCCTTTGATACAGTTGACCACCCCCTCCTCCTCAAAAAACTCAATTTGCTTGGTCTCCATGGCTGCACTCTCAGTTGGTTTGAATCTTACCTATCTCATCGCAACTTCAGTGTCACTTACAACTCCACTTCCTCTTCTCCAACTCCCCTTTCTGTTGGGGTTCCCCAAGGTTCTGTCCAACTATTCTCGATCTACACGTCCTCCCTGGCTCAGCTGATAGCCTCCTATGGCTTTCACTACCATTTATATGCTGATGACACCCAAATCTATCTCTCTGCCCCTCAGCTCACCCCGCCAATCTCCTCATGCATCACTGATCTACTAAGAGACGTATCAGTCTGGATGTCACACCACTTCCTCAAACTTAATCTATCTAAAACCAAACACTTAATATTTTCTCCGCCACGTGCCCCTTCGCCTAACTTCTCTGTCAAGATCAATGGCACATCTAACAGTCTGTCCCCACATGCCAGGGTGCTAGGGGTAACCTTAGACTCCGAACTGTCCTTTCACACCCACATACAAGCCCTGTCCAAATCATGCCGCCTTAGCCTCCTCAACATTTCCAGAATATGCCCCTTTTTAGTTAATGAAACCACCAAGCTTCTAATTCACTCCCTAGTCATCTCTCTCCTCGACTACTGCAACTCCCTCCTCATTGGATTACCTTTAAATAGACTATCCCCCCTTCAGTCCCTAATGAATGCCGCTGCCAGACTCCTTCACCTTACCAGCCATTCAGTGTCCTCCACCCCTCTCTGCCAATCCCTCCACTGGCTTCCACTCACCCAACTAATAAAATTCAAAGTACTAACAATAATTTACAAAGCCATCCATAACTCTGCCCCTAGTTACATCACTAACCTAGTCCCAAAATACCAACCAAGCCTCTCTCTTCGGTCATCCCAAGACCTTCTGCTCTCTAGCTCCCTTGTCACCTCCTCCCATGCTCGCCTCCAGGATTTCTCCAGAGCTTCTCCCATCCTTTGGAACTCCCTACCCCAATCTGTCCGACTGTCCTCTAATCTATCCATCTTTAGACGATCACTGAAAACCCTTCTCTTCAAAGAAGCCCATCCTGCTTCTAACTCACACTGTTTTACTTCCTCCATCAGCTTATCTCCCCACAGCTATTACCTTTTGTATCAATTGACCCTTCCTTTTTAGGTTGTAAGCTCTAACGAGCAGGGCCCTCTGATTCTTCTTGTACCAAATTGTAATGTAACTGTAATGTCTGCCCTCATGTTGTAAAGCGCTGAGCAAACTTTTGGCGCTATATAAAACCTGTATAATAATAATAATTACATTAGTTGAAGGGGGTACGGGCCATAATCTCCAGCTTTCCATGACTGATATTGGAAATCTGAGACTATGATCATTATTCACCAACTGTAGCACAAAAAGATAAATTACACCCCATTCACACTGAATGCGGCTTTGAAACCGCGCTATTTCAAATCGATTTCAAAGCCTCCAGTCAGTGCGATTTAATGTGCGGCTTGCCAACATCTGTGTGACTTCATGAACATATGTCTATGTAAGTCGCCCATGACATCGCCAAAAATAGTGCAGGACCTTTTTGAAATGGCACCAATTTGAACTCCATAGGCACAAATAGAGTAAGGCTTTTCATGCAATTTTAAAACGACCAAGTCGCATGACAAGTCACACCAATGTGAACGGGGTGTTAAGGTACAACATCAAGTATTTGTGCTGTTATAGTAGGTTTTGTTATATTTTTGTGATGCTAATGCTGCATTTGCTAAAGCAGTATTAACCGGACACTTTGGGATAGTTGGTTATAGTGATCTTGCCAGTTTCTGATTTATCTGCTACATATCAAATTTAATATGCAGATGATTGTATGACTGGTGTAGTTAACTTGTGTTAATACAGCTTTTTTGATCTGATGATCTGATTTGTAGTTTCAACAGTAGATACAGCTGCTACCAAAATGGTTAAGAAACACAAATAAAAATAATACTGTAAAGTACCATTTTGAGATCAATATGTTCCATATTCCCAAGGAAGCCAGTGACCCGTAAGATCCTGCACTTGCAGCTTTTAATAAGCATTATATGTTTTACTACATTTTTCTAAGGTATTAACACTTTTTCTAAATCATAACAAATGGCCTGGTAAATGTAATATCTTGTGAAGCCTTGTCTAGACAGTTTTATTCTAGTTTATGATGCAGAAAACAAGACAGATACTAAGATTAAGTGCTTACATGTGTTTTTGTAAGACCCACGGAAACTGGTTATAAATGGAAGCCTCCTGTAAGAAAGCCCAAGAATAAATGCAGGGACAGATTCATAAATCATCAGGAAAAAAGGTAGATTGTTGCTGTGACATGAATTACCTTTCATGTCCATCCAATGTGAGTGTTTAAATTACCAAGGCTTAAAAAAAATTACTTTACAACGGCTGGCAAAGTGGATTTTTTGCTGTTCTTCCAGGCAATGTAATGGGTGTATGATTCATCCATCGTTAATCAGAACGATCATTTGCACACATGTTCTTTATCCAGCAGCTTTCCTCTTTTAAGATTCACAAACATTTTTTTGACCTTGTATTTACTGTATATATGCTGTTAACTCTACGCATAGTCTTTAAAGTGATGGTAAAGTCAGAAGGTTTTTTATCCTAATGCATTCTATACGTTAGGATTAAAAGGCTTTCTGTGTGCAGCAGGCCCCCCCCAATGCTTACCTGAGCCCCATCTCTATCCAGCGATGTCCAATGGCCAATCAGCTGTCCAGGACTCTCCCTCCTTGGCTGAGACACAATAGCGGTGCCATTGGCTTCCACTATTGTCAATCAAACTCAGTTAGTCAATCAGGAGAGAGAGGGGGCAGGGCCGAACCGCAGCTCCATGTCTGAATGGATAGACGGAGTGTTAGCTGGGCTCGGGTGCCCCGATAGAAAGCTGCTTGCTGTGGGGGCAGGAGGAAGGGGCCAGGAGCTCCAGCCAGAGATCCAAGAAGAGGAAGATCTGGAAGATCTGGGCTGCTCTGTGCAAAACCCCTGCACAGAGAAGGTACGTATAACATGTTTATTTTCATAGAAAAAAAAGAAAAGATTTTACAATCACTTTAACCACTTGACATCTGTGCTATGGCCGAATGAAGGCCACAGGGCGGATCTGAATTCCCGGGAGGCCGTCATATGAGGCCTCCCCGGTGCATGCTCCCTGCGCGCGCTCTACAGGGCGCACACGGAGCGCACTGTGATCACCGAGTCACTGAGAATCGGTTGATCACCGATCCGAGTAAGGGGCCGCTCCCAGCCCCTTAGCAAGTGATCAGCTGTCAGCCAATGACAGCTGATCACATGATCAAATCAAAAGCTTGGTGATCGTTTTTTTTTCTCCTCACGCTGAGGAGAAAAAAAAAGCCAATCACCAGCTCATCTTAAAGGTACATCGGTCCCAAAAAGGAAGAGGCAATTATGCCTCATTTATGCCATCTGACAGTGCCCACAAGTGCCACCTATCAATGCCCACAAGTGGTGCCAATCAGTGCCACCTAGAAGTGCTGCCTATCAGTGTAACCTGTCAGTGCCCATTACTGCCACCCATCGGTGCCCATCAGTGCCACCTCATCAGCATACATCAATGATGGACAAAAATTACCCGTTTTAAAATTTTATAACGAAATAGAAAATATATATATTTTTTTAAATTCTGTCTTTTTAAATTTTTTTTAACAAAAAATAAAAATCGCATAGGTGATCAAATACCACCAAAAGAAAGCTCTATTTGGGAGAAAAAATGATAAAAATGTAATTTGGGTACAGTGTTGTATAACCACGCAATTGTCATTCAAATTGCATCAGCGCTGAAAGCTGAAAATCTGTCTGTGTCGGAGGGGGGTTTAAGTTCCCAGTGAGCAATTGGTTAATTATGACTTTCATTTTTAAGGCACATGCATCATTCACAGGACATGTTCAATAGTAAATATCTTCATGTTTGCTCATTCTCCCAAACTGCCGTAGCTGTACGTCGGCCCTTTAAACAACCATAGCAGGCGTGCGCCCGCTGCAGAGTGGGGGACCCGATGGGCGTGGCTGGTGGGCTCAATATCCGCTTTACACGCATGATCGTGGGCATGAGAGCCAGAACGGGAATGTGCGTGTGAGTAAACACAAAAATATCCCTTTTCTGATAGGAGAGGAGAGACAGACCGTCTGTTCCTACTAGATAGGAACAGCGATATGTCTCTTCCTCTAGTCAGTAACATCCCACTACAGTTAGAATCACTGTATAAATGTCAATGGTCCCAAAAATGTCAAAAGTGTCCAATCTGTCTGCAGTCCCGCTAAAAATCGCAGCTCGCTGCCATTACTAGTAAAAAAAATAAATAATAATAAAATAATAATGCCATAAATCTATTTCCTATTTTATAGACGCTATAACTTTTGCAAAAACCAATCACAAAATTATATTATCATTCATGAGCCACAAAATTAAAAACAAGAGCTAAGCGGGACTTTAAATGAAGTTTCTTCCTTCCTTTTTGCACACACATTGTTTCATTCAGAGCACTGCACATACTTTTTTACACATTTGAATTGGATGATTTTGTATTTCCCCATCATCCATTCCCACTTTTTTAACACACATTTAGCCTTCTCCTATTTCCCAATCATTTATGTATATTTCATTCACATACACTTTTCAGTAATTAGTTATATTCATTCAACACGTTCAATCCACACTCAGTGTCCTGCTTTTGGTTTTTTTTTTAATTTTATTTAATTTAATTTTATTTTTATTTTATTTTTTTTGTGACCCATTACACTTTTCCCTTTTTTTTTTCTCTTTCGCAGATTTGGGTAACACACATATACATTTAGCACCTAGTGGACCTGTGTTGAGGATGTCTGTTTCGGTTCCCCCTGGCCTGCCCCCTGACATTGTTGGGGGATGGTCTGAACCCTGCCTCAACCCCGGATGAGACGGTTTTATCTCAGCTCTAGCAGTTCCCATTGCTGGAAGTTCTGCCCAATTTTTGGGCTATTTTGTAAGTCACTTTATCAATTAAGTGGCAACCTCCCCATGCTCCATCATTGCAAATACTAATTTACTATTACTTTGTATTTTCAGACCAATCACGAGCTTGCTCCTGACGAGCGGTAGTAAGCCGCGAAACGCGTAGAGCTAACAATTGCAGTGTATTTTGGTACCCCAATTTCAATTAGCATCAATTTTTGAAACATTGCATCAATTATGTTTTTCTTATTAATTTATTGCAACAACCAAGAAGTCATAGGTTCAAAGTTGTTGCCTACATTGCATTATTTGTTTAACTTATTATTATATTTGATTGTTATATGTTTATAATGGAGGTGCGCTTTTATAGCCTATTCTGTATTGGTCAATAAGATTGTATAAAGCAAAATGCTAATGTTAATAATGTGTTTGTCTGCGCACCTCTCCAATATACATGTAATCATGTCTTACTATAAAAACAAATAATAAAATGTTTCCTTTTTTTTCAATAAAAGACCCCGTACTTCATTTAAAGTCCCGCTTAGCTCTTGTTTTTAATTTTGTGGCTCATATCTGATAGGGATGGAGGCTATGACCTCATTTAAAGTCCCAAAATTTCCCCTTCCCCTCTCCCCACCATGTTAATATTATCATTCATGTGTGACTATGGCAGATTGATGTCTAGACTTCTTTCATTTTAAAGTGGTTGTAAAGCCTTAAGGTTTTTTACCCTAATGTATTAAATGCATTAAGGTGAAAAACCTTCTGTGCTGCAGCACTCCCCCAGCCCCCCCTTTTTTCTTACCTAAGCCTGATCTGATCCAGTGAAGTGCATAAGCGCTTGGCTCCCGCTGCTGTCAATCAAATCCAGTGACATGGGAGTGGGGGATGGGGGCCAAGTCCCACTCTCTGTGTTGATGGCTGCAGCAGCAGGACTCGGGGGTGAGACCACGCGAGTGCCCCCATGGAAAGCAGCTTTCTCTGGGGGCAGCCAATGAAGAGGAGGAGCCTGGACCCCAGAAGAACAGGCTGCTTTGTGCAAAACCATTACACAGAACAGGTAAGTATAGGTATGCTTGTTATTTTAAGTACCAAAAAAGCCTTTACAACCACTTTAACCACTTGCCGTCCGCCCTTCAAATGATAGAGATGCGGTGCACCTCTCATTCTGTGAGGACCTCATATGATGGCACCCGGGGGGCACGCAGCGATGCGTTCATGACCGTGCCATGCCCTAGGAACACGGCGCGGCCACTATCGCTGCGCCATGTTTTAAAGAGGCGATGACATGGCTCTTTAACCGGGTGATCGGCTGTGTCCAATCACTGCTGGTCACATGTAGATGTGTAATTGGCTCTCCTCACCTCACACTGACAGAGTCTGTGGTGATGAGAGCAGATCAGCGGCATCTCCTCACAAGGGAGACCAGGGCGGGTAAACAGGACAATGATCATCGGGGCCCTGATTATAGTAAAGCCTCAGCAGTGCCCATCAGTGATACCAATACCGGTACCACATCAGTGACACCAATCAGTGCCCATTGTGATGCCAGTCAGTGCTGCCTTTCACTGCCTGCTCATTAGTGCTGTCCATCAAGGCACATCAGTTCCTCCCATTAGTGCCGCCCATCGGTGCCCATCAGCGCTGCCTAGCCATGCCGCCAATCAGTGCCCACCAGTGCCGCCTATCAGTGCCCATGAGTGCAGCATATTAGTGCCTCCTCATCATGCTACCTAATTAGTGCCCATAAGTGCCGTCTCATCAGTGCCGCCTCATCAGCGCACATGAGTGAAGCCAAAAAAAATACTTATTTACAAAATTTACTGACAGAAACTTAAGCCGCGTACACACGATCAAACAATCCGGTGGAAAAGTCCGCCAGACAATCTGCCTGTGTGTGGGCTCCGGCAGACTTTTTTTTACCCAAAAGTCCGGCGGACTAAGATTGTAGTTTTGCCGCATTTCGGCGAACAATACGGCCCTGTATGTGCTAGTCCGCCGTACTTTTGAAATTAATGGACTTTTCCAGCCCGGAGAAAAGTCCGCTCATTTTGAGCGCTGCTCCAGGTAGCTGGGACCAACGAAGGAGGCATCGCTGGCCCCGTCACCTGAATAAGGAGTTAAAGGGGAATCCCTACGCCGCAAAAAACGGCATTGGGGCCCCCCCCAGGTCCATATCAGACCCTTATCCGAGCACAGGAAAGGGGGTGGGGACGAGCGAGCGCCCCCCCTCCTGAGCTGTACCAGGCCGCCTGCCCTCAACATGGGGGT